>NC_139041.1:4559248-5081764 GCF_964662115.1 Mustela nivalis
AAAATGGGTCTCTTGTAGACAACATATGGATGGGTCCTGTTGTTTTATCCAATCTGCAACCCCGTGCTGTTTTATAGGCGTATTTAGGCCATTCACATTGAGAGTGATTACTGATAGGTACGTTTTTATTGACATTGAGGTACCTTTGAAGTCTTTCTTTCTGTTTATTGTCTCTATATTTTTGTTCAATGCTATTCTTAGGATTTTTCCTCTTTTATAGAACCCCCCTTAATATACCCTACAATGTCAGCTTGGTGGTTGCATAGTCTCTTAAGCTTGCCGGTCTTGAAAACTATCTCTCCATCCAATTTGAATGTCAGTATTGCTGGATAAAGTATTCTTGGCTGCATGTTCTTCTCATTAAGTGCCCTGAATATATCTTGCCAACCCTTTCTGGATAGCCAGGTGATCCTGATGTGCTTTCCTCTGTACGTAAGGACCCTCTATGTCCTAGCGGCTTTCAAGAAATTGTATCTACACTTATGGTTTTTCAGTTTTACTATCAGGTGCCTTGTTTTTTTTTTTTTGACTCTATAATATTGGGGAGGAGACTGTTTTGCCTATAGTACAGGAAGGCTGGCTCCAATTGCAAGACTGGGTGTATTTTTATGAATAACTTGTTCCACTATATCTTCTCCATGTCCTTCTTTCTCCTCCCCTTCAGAGATTCCTATAATTCTGATATTGGAACTTTTCATGTCATCTTTTATTTCCCTGATTCTGTTTTTGTGGCTTCTAAGCTGTGTGTTCCAGGTTTCTTCCTGATCCTCTCTCTCCGTTTGTACTCAAGATCACTAATTCTATCTTCTTTTGCAGTTACCCTAGCATTTAGAGAATTTAGATTCAATTGGAACTGGTTGAGAACATTGTGAACTTCATCCATTGTGGCTTTCAGTTCTGCCCCATTCAAACTTTTTTTTTTTTTTCATCCATGGCTTTCTGAAACCTAGCTATTGTCTGGATAATTGTGAGCCTGTATTCTCTTTCATACATATTGACTTTGTTGAAAGTCATTAGCTCTGTTGCAGAAGGCCCATGCTCTGTATGTTTCTTCTCTGTTACATTCCTCTTCATAGACGTTTTTGTGAGAGATGATTGAACGGATATAGCTGGATGTATCGACCGAGGTGCAGTCAAGGTGCACCCTGGAATGCATCTGAGCAAACAGGATTCCCCACCGAAATGAGACAAAAAAGGAAAAGATAAAGAAAATAAAGAGAGATGGAAAATGAGGGAAAAAAAGGGATGATAAAAAATGTTCAGCCCATATGTCACCTAAGGAAAGATTTAAAAACACAGACAAACAAAAAGACTGATAAATGTATATGACATGATACATATCATGTCATATACTTTTATATGTGGCAAGATATATATATATCTTGCACACTGAGATATATATATATATCTCCAGGTGATCCTGATGTGCTTTCCTCGAGATATATATATATATATATATATATATATATATATATATATAACCTCATCAAAGAGAACACCAAGTATAAGAATTGTATAGTATCAGGACACACACAAAAATACGGAAACACTAGCGAAGATAAAGATAGGAGATTGAATATAAATTCTGTGTGGGTGAGGAAGTTTATTTTCATTCTTCCTGAATGTATCTTGATATTTTTGATATCTTTGTTAAAAAACTCAACTTTCCTAGATAAAGGGGGATTAAAAATTGGTTTACCTATAGGGGTAGCATTGATTGGGGAAAGGGGATTACCTTGAAGTTTAACTCTATATTAACATTAAAAAATAAAAATTAAAAAAATAAACCAGACTAAACTACACTAAATTAAAAAAATTAAAAATAGTATGCAAAAGAAAAAACAAGGTGTATGATTCAAAAAGTTCAGGTTAGATGGTTAATATGGAATTTGATGTACTGGACATCTCAGTTTGATGGGAAATTGGTTAAAAAATTATCTATATATAACAAATGATTCAGAATAGTGGGAAAGGGTTAAAAGTCAAAGTTGTGTCTTTGAAATAGTGGTGGTTGTTCTCTTGTTGTCTTTTTTTTTTTCCTCATTGGTATTTTTTGGGGGAGGGGCCAGCCAGGTGATTTTCAGTCAATGGTGTTCCCTGATTTATGTCCTCCCACCTCTCTCAAGGGGGTGGGCTTTGAGGAAACCTATTTTTTAAGACTTTCTTCTCTGAAGGTTTTGTTTGTTCAGTTTTTTTTCTCTTGCCTTGACTGCTTTTGATAGTTTTTGGAGGTTTAGAGGAAAGGAAACTACACCCTAACCTCCCTCTCAGAAAGAAGCCTCAGTCTGCTCACCTGCGGGTGCTGCAGTTTCCATATAAATTTCCCCTTGGCTGTTGGCAGAGCAGATTTTGAGTCACGGTCCTGGGGTATACAAGATCTTCTGCTTGTAGACAAACCATGGCAGCAGCCATTCTCTGGGAGGCTCCAGACCGCCAGAGAGGTTCAAAGGAGTGAAGGCACACTGAGATTTTCATGTTTGCCGGTGCTCGGAGTGCCTGGCATTTCATGGTCTAAGATTGCCGGGCTTGCAAGCACCTCTCTCAGGGAAGGGTCTTGGTCACATCCATATCAGGTTCTGATAGCAGGGCACGGGTCCAAGAGCACGAGCCTGGGCCTTCGCACACCTCTCTCAGAGTGTGTGAGGCACGCACATGTCTCAGGCTCTGATAGTATGGCGTTCATCTAAAAGCACCGGGGAGGGCCTTCACACAACTTTCTCAGGTGAAGTAAGGTGTGCATGTGTCTCAGACTCTGTTAGCATAGCTTATTTTTCTGCTGTCTGGTGAGGCTCCCAGCCCATCACAGGAGCCAGATCGCACTCGAAGCTCAGGGACCAACACCTGCTTTCCCCACCACACTCCCTCTGGCTCAGTGTCAGGGGAGGCTGTCCTGCGTTCAGAGACTTAAGTCCCTGTCCTTAGCCACCTGATTCCCACAATTTACCACCATGATGCTTTGCTCTTTTCAAGTGCTGTCAAACAGATTCCAACTTAATGCTGGTCCCCAGATGCAGGATACTCTAGTATTGGGGTATTACTTTTCAACAGGCTACCTCGGGTGACTCCCTTCCATTTTTGTTTATATTTTAATCTCAGTCTGATGTCCTCACTCCGCTTTTCCTGCCCACTTGTGTCTTCTGCCCCTGTATAGATCCAGACATGTACAATTCAGATCTCAGGCTTATGTCTTGGGTTATTGGAGTTCTTTGGTAGGAAATCACCATCCTATGGGGTAAAGGCTGAGACGGTGCCTTTTCCTACATTCCCGTTATCTTGTCTCATCTCACATAACACTTATTATGAAATTTCAAGAGATAAGAGGTCAGCCATTATGGATAGCAAATCAATTTTATATGCCTTGAAAACTCACATTTTATCAAGTTCAACATTTTCTTCAAATTTTGTCCCATTTAGTCCTCTTTTATAAACACGTATTCCCACTAACCTGCCTTAAACACAAAATTTTGTGTGTCTGGGGAAAGTCGTATTTTTTGTCCCTTTACCCCTGCTTTTTCACATGTTTCATTACTACCATGAGAGAGTGAAATCATATATTATTTGTTTTTCTAAGACTGAGAGATGCGAAGTAGCCCAATGCTCTCCATAACTATGCCACATGAGGCAAGTAGCAAGAATTCATTCTTCCTTAAGGCTGGGTAAGAGTCTGTGGTGCCTTTGGAAGACAGTGAGATAGTAGTAGTGTCTGGAAACTCCAGGCTTGTCATTAGCCATGAAAACAAAAGGAAGATGACTACATCAACTGCACATGAAGCCTACAAAGTAAGTGCTACATCAAAAGAGAAAAAAAGTTGCAGAGTCTATGGAAGAAGATTGGAACATAGCTTAGGGACATTTGATGCTTCAGAGGGCAGAAAGCCAATGCAAAGGACAAAGTTAAAGGAGAGAGAACACTGGGGGAACCCGTAAGGAGCAAGTTTGTCAATGCCATTGGCTGTGGCCAGCAGAGGATCTGGAGGGCACAAGTTACTGCCAAAAAAAGGTCTTGAGGTCAGATTGTTCAGATCAGCAGGCTTGGCAGATATCAATTTCAGACAACATGAGACAACACTGTGTTGCTCCTAGAGATGACACCAACAAGCAACCTGGAGATAACATGAACAAGACAGCCTGGAAACCATGATCAGAGACAGTACGAGGGGTCACAGTGGGAAGATTGTGTGTCCTGGCTGTGCATCTGAGAGAGGCAGTGTTCGTAGAGATGACTTGATGGGGGTACAAGAAAATTTTTTTTTAAAGATTTTATTTATTTATTTGACAGAGAGAAATCACAAGTAGATGGAGAGGCAGGCAGAGAGAGAGGGAAGCAGGCTCCCCACTGAGCAGAGAGCCCGATGTGGGACTCGATCCCAGGACCCTGGGATCATGACCTGAGCTGAAGGCAGCAGCTCAACCCACTGAGCCACCCAGGCGCCCCCGGGGGTACAAGAAATTTGTGGCTCTTGCACAATCAGCATAAAGACCGAACTACTGGAAAAGAATTGACGGTGAGGACATTAGCTGCCTCATGTACAAAAATCAAGTCCCAACCTTGGAACACTGGGGGACTTCCTTCCTAAGTCCAAGTTGCTTAGTTAAAGAAGAAGAGATTTTCCATTAGGGGACTAGAAGAAACCCTGCTCACAAGCTCTCTACTGACCAAAGCATTCCGCAGGCCTTTTTTCTGTTGTGTTGTTTGAACAATTCATTTCACAGGCAAACCAGTGCATACCAAGGTAAACCTCACCATATTAAGCACAGAAACCAAACACTCGAAATTTCAGGCAATGAGAGCCTCTGCAGATGACTGTCTTTAAGGACAGGGGACAGCCACAACACAACAGCAAAGGGCATGCAGGCCACACTCAACCGAGTCTCCCTCAAGGGCCAGCCCTTGGACACTCCATAATCTCTTCTTCCTAAAGCCATTAACCTAAGGGGGTAGAAAACAGAATGGGCTTTGAGAATAGAGAGAAGAAGACAGAGAACTAGATACAATGCAAAGATGGAAGAGTCAACTGATGCTGAGGAAAAAGATAAGAATTGATCATGGCCAGGCAATCAAAGTAAAACCTCTAAATGTAACACGCCCAACGGAGGATTAAAAGCAACAAACAGGATACTCACTGTACATCAGAAACACACAGAAGACATCAGGGAGTCTCGAATCACAGAGATAAAACTGATAAAAAAATATAATAAAGTATTGGGTCCCTGATGGAAAGATTTGTAGCAGACTGGATGCAAAGTCAAAAAAGCTGGCAGAAGCATAGGATCAAATTAGTGACCTGTAAGACAAATACTGTAAGAGAAGGAAGAAAAGAGAAAGAGAGAAGGAAGAATTATGGAAGATGAGAATGAGCTTGGGAAATCATCAACTCCAAAGAATGGAAAGAGGTGCCTATTGTAGGAGACCTAGGAGCAAGAGAATGTAGAAGGCCAAACGTTTCTTTGAGAAATCAGAGATGAAAATGTTCTTCATATGGGAGAAGAAACAGAGATCCAGATTCAGAGGCACAGAGGACTCCAATCACCATCAACAGAAGCAGAGCACCAAAAGACATAGTGTCATTCCCCTTGGAAAAGCTATCAATGGAGTAATTCCTTTTACCCAAATTCGTGTGGGAGAGTAGTGTGTCCATATCCAAGTCATTGACTTCAAGATGATAAGTCATACCCGCTCTTGAAGCAGGTTGGATAGAGCAAGCCAAGCTAGTTCAAGACAAAATCCGTCTCCCCTGCATTTCTGAACAATGACAGAGCAGTGGTTCTTGTCTAGAACTCTGAGCTATTAAGAAGACAAAAATTGGGTCCTGTGGTTTGTCCATCAGTTCAGAGGCAGCCTTCAGCTCATATCTCTGATCCCAGGGCCAGGGCCTTGACTGTGATCTCAGCTTCCCTGCTCAAGGGCAAGTGTGATTCCCCTCCCAATCTCCATCCTCTGAATGTGATATTTCTGTCTCTCTCTCAAATACGTGCCTGTGCCTTCTTTGACGAAAAACAAACAAATGAACAAACAGATTACAATGATTCCAATTTAATTGGACCTAGGACCCTAAGAAATGCAGTCAGATACAGAGCACCTCCCAACATCCTAAAATGCCTGACCTTCGTTCTCTGCTCCCTTGTTCATTCTCCTGTTCTTTGTCTTTCTGTACTTCTTCACCAACCTGTGGCATCTGCTGTCTATCCCGCTGGTGTGGCCTTTGGTTGTCACATTGTTCTTCCTCTCCTGGCTCCATTAGAACATGCATATCTTCTGCAAGAGACACTGGTTATCGCATGAAGGCAATAGGGGGATTTTCATGAGAGAGTTAAGGCAGGCTTGTGCTGCCATATCTCCATCTGTTCCTCCAGGGTAGCTGCATCACCTTCTGGGAATACTCAAGGTTCTTCGACATTTGAATCATCTTCCATGTTTCCTTTTGGAAATACACATTTTCTTCTTGAAACGGGGATGAGTGTCTTTCAGATGGCTTTCCTTGTGCAATATGTCTCTTCCAACATACTGCACACTTGCTCCTGTGGACTCGAAGTACATGAGTTCGTCCTGGGACTCAAGTTCTAGGGTGTAGAGTCTGACTTTCATGCTTGGTCACTTTGAAAATCGGGAAGCCCTCTTGGCATGATTTCTTGAGATGCTAGAAGAACTCATGTCTTCGCTGTTAAAAACTCCAGGCTTACCTTTGGCAAGGTTGTGGGTGCTTCCTGTGAAGTTTCCTTGGATGGGCTTTCTCTAGTCAGAAGTGCCCTGATTGGGTGGGAGGACCATATACATGTGGGGGACATGGAGTTCCTCCTATGAGTCTCTGTCCAATAACTGATTCTTTCTTTGCCTATCGTGGATAAGGTGGAATGGTGGATTCTTGTCTTTTGCTGTAGTCCAGATGACTGGTGCTGACTCTCACGACAATAGACTGCAAAAGTGGCCTTGGGGAATGTGACACCGACTCGCTTTGCAAACTGTTTTAGTGAGAGACCCAGGAAGCTCCAGTGGATTGGGAGGATTTGGAATTCTCTTGGCCCACCCATGACTAATCCAGCCAAGTGTTGATCAGGTGTGGTTTGGGGAGGAGTGGTTTCTATGACTTAAAAGCTTGGTGACATCACAGAAGTTGGCTTCACTGAAGCAGCCATCACTTTCCCATGATTTTTGAGTCCTATAGCTTTAGGTAGGAAGCGTGGGGAAGGACAGAAGTAGAACGCTCTGAGCATGACCAAGATCTCAGGATGTCCTGGGTGTTAATGTCCCACTACCCCTTTCTAGACAAAGATAAAGAAAATGATGTCTGATATAGTGACCTGGAAAAAAAAAAGACTGGAAAATAAGGAAGGATCTCCAAAGAGAGAAGGAAGAATGATGGAACATGGCAATGAGATTAAGGAAGTCATTGACTCCAAGGAATGGAAAAAGGTGCCTATTATAGGAGAACTAGGAGTGAGATTAAAAAAAAAAAAAGAGGGCCATACCTATCTTTGAGAAGTTAGATCTGAAACTGTCCTCATCTGGGAGCAGAAAAAGAGATCCAGATTCAGAGGCACGGAGGACTCCCATCACCATCCACAGAAGCAGGGCACCAATAGACATAGTGTCAATCCCCCTGCAAAATCTAACAGTGGAGGAATTATCTTTACCTAAATATGCATGTATTGTCTCCATATCCAAGTCACTGACTTCAATAGGACAAGCTACACCAGCTCTCAAAGAAGGTGGATAGCTCAAGCAACACCAGCCCAAGCCAAAATCGGTATCCTTTGCATTTCTGAACAATGACAGGGCAGCGGCACTTATCTAGAACAAAGATGTATTCAGAAGTCAAAAGTTGGGTCCCGGGTGTGTCCATCAGATCAGAGGCGGCCTTCAGGTCAACTCATGATCCCAGGGACTTGGCATCGACTCTGGTCTCAGGTTCTCTGCTCAGGGAGAAGCCAGCTTCTCCCTCTCCAGCTCCACCCCCTGATTGTTATCTCTCTGTCTCTCCATCCAATATGGGCATGTGCATTGTTTTACAAAAACAAAACAAACAACAACAACAAAAAAAAATTCAGTGTGCAAGGATTGTTGGGGCCAGAGAATGTTTTATTTAATTTGGACCTAAGTCTCTATGGAATGCAGCCAGTTGGAGAGAACCTCCCACCATCCTAAAATGCCTTACCTTCGCTCAGAGATCCCTTGTTCATTCTCCTGTTCTTTGTCTTCCTGTATCCCCTTAACAACCTGTAGCATCCACACTCTGTCACACTGTAATGGCCTCTTGTTGACACATTGTATATTTCTACTGGCTCTATTAGAGCATGCCTATCTTCCACAAAAGGGACAGTTTCCTTATTGCATGAAATTATTTGGGGGATGGTAATAGGAGGGTTAAGGCAAGCTTGTGCTTTCACATCTCCATGCAGTTTCCCAAACAGGAGCTGCTACACCTTGTAGGAATGCAAAAGGTTCTTCAACATTTGAATCCTCTTCAAAACATCCTTTTGGGGATACAAGTTGTCATTCTGAAACAGGCATGGAAGTCTTTCAGATCACTTCACTTGGGCTATGGGACTCTTCCAATATGCTCCATGCTTGCTTCTGTGGATTCCAAGTACATGTATCCTACCTGGATCTAACGGTATAGGATATAGAGTCTGCCTTTGGTGCATTGTCACTTTGAATATAAGGAGGCCATTTTGGCACAATTTCTAGAGATGCTAGAAGTACACGTGTCCTAGCTCTTGAAGACTCCAGACATGTCTTTGGCACTGTTCCGAGTGTTTCCGTTGAGCTTTCCTTGGATGGCCTTATTCCTGGTCAGAATTTCCCTGATTGGGTGGGAGAACCATAATCATGTCCAGGGCTCGCATTTCCTCCCTTGAGGCTTTGTTTGAGGCATGATTTTTTTCTCGGCCTCTTATGGCTAAGATGTAATGGTGGATCTTGCCTTTCTCTGAAGTCCAGAGGGCTGGTGATGACAGTCACGACCAAAGACTATGAATTCGGCCATGGAGAAGGTGACAACGACTTGCTTTGCAAACTGTTTTGATGAGAGACCCAGGCAGCTCCAGCATTTTGGAAGGGCTTGGGTTCCTCTTGTCTCACCCATGACTATTCCAGCCAAGTGTAGTGATCAGGCGTGGGTTAATGAGGACAGGTTGTTATAACCTCAATGCTTTGGTATTCACAGAAGCTGGCTTCAATGAAGCAGCCGTCCCTCTAACATGAACTTTGAGTCCTACAGCTTTAGGTAGGAAGCCCCAGGAAGGACAGAAAAAGAGCCCTCTGAGCCTGATCATGAACTCAGTTTGTCTTCTCTGTTAATATCCCACTTCCCCTTCTATACAAAAAGAAAAGAAAATGAGATTAGGTATACCAGGATTTAGTCCAGCACTTCTCCAGAGACAGCAAGGCTTTGCTATTTCCACTACAATTTCTAGAGATCTCAAGAAACAGTAAAGCCTCTTGGGTATCATCAGCTCTCTGTGAGGTTTTCATCCTGTGTGTGAGAGAATTCTTTGTCATCATCTTTAACCTACGGATCAGTAATGACTAAGGGACGAAAAGTCCCTTTTCAAGGAAAGTTGTTAGGGCATGCAAATATTGTGCTGTCTGGCCCCACATCTCCTAGTTTTAAGAAATACTAGTCATAAATGATTAGGGGGCTCTGTTTACCTGGCTTTACCTTAAATGTCTTTGCAAAGGCTTCAAGGAGTTTGTTCTTCTGCATCATAGATAACCCTTAAGGAAGAGCACTGGACAGCAGTTTTGTCATCACTAGTTAACTCTACCTTCTGTGGTAATGGGTATAGCCATGTTTACTAAGTCTTTTTAATCAGAGGAAAATGAATGACCTAAGTTGATGCCCTACAAGGTCCAACTGAACAGAACTGTAGATTGAGCCTCAATGCCCTTGCAAAGACTATTGTTTAAAGAAGGTGTAATCCGTATTGCCAACAGAGTATTCCTCAGCCATCAGGGAGTTTTAACCCCTGGTACTTGCATTGACACGAATGCCACAGTACTGGGTGATGTGAAATGGAAAAGGAGAAAAAGGGCGATATCATATGACTTCCTTCGTAAATGCCCCCAGGAAGAATACCATGGCCTTAGTAGAAGGAAGGGAAAACTGAAAAGAATATGTAGAGAAGGAGACAAACCAGGAGTGACTCAGGTCTCTGAAAACCATGCTGAGGGTTACAGTAAAGAGAGACATGCAGGGAATGTGGGAGCTGGCTAATGGGTGTTTAGGAGTTGTGGTATATCTTAGGAAATAGCCAAGATGGCGGGGAAGTAGGAGGGGGCACCCTTTCAACCTGCACCCCAAAGTGAGCTGGTTATCTTCCAAGGATCTCCAATCATCCACGAAATCAGCCTGAGATCAGATTTATACATGTCTGGATCTCTACTGGAGCAGAAGATGCCAGTGGGCAGGTAAAGAGGAGTGGGAAAGTCAGACTGATATTGGAAGATAAACAAAAAGGGGGAGGGAGCCACCAGAGGTGACCCTTTGGAAAGTAATATCCTAATACGAGAGTGCCCTGCACCTGGAAACCAGCATTAACTCTGGAGTCTGGTAGAAATCAGTCAAAAAGAGCAAAGGATTACCGGGGGAAATTGCGGGAATCTGGGTGTTAGGGTCGGGGCTTAAATCCCCATACCCAGGACACCACCCCTAACTCATAGCCAGAGAAAGTGCAGTAGAGAAACGAGGTCTTGGTCCCTGAATCACCAGCACGCCTGAGAGTGTGTGGCACCCAGCTCCCATGAGGGGCCAGGAGCCTAACCAGCCAACAGAAGCACAGCCTTTTTGCAGTCCCCACACAAGTGCCCTGTTTTGCCTTCAGAGTTCTTTCGATTCATGCCAGGGACTCTCCCCTGAGAACGGGGCACACAAATGCCAGCCAGGTGCTCTCAGACTGGAAAGACCAGGCACTCCCAGCCCCAGCCAGTGGGAAAATCTCAGTGTGCAATCGTTGCTTCGATCTTCTCTGGAAGTCTGGAGCTGCCCAAACAGCCGCTACTGCCATGGTTTTCGGTACAAGCAAAAAGTCCTGAGTCCCCAGGGACCACGACAGGGAACCTGCTCTGCCAGCGGCCAAGGGGGAATTTATTTGGGCTCTGCAGACAGATTGAAGCATCTCTATGAGAGGGAGGTCAGGGTACAGTTTGCTTTCCTCTAAACCTACAAAAACCATCAAAAGCAGTCTAGGCGAGAAAGAGAAGCAAAAGTGAACAAATAGAAAAACTTCCAGAGAACAAAAGCCCGAATAAACAGTTTCCTCAGATCCCACCTTCTTGAGGGTGGCGGGAGGACATAGCTGAGAGAACTTCAAGGACTGAAAACCCACGTGGTAGGCCTCTCCCTTAAATAATGAACCAGAAAAGGAAAAAAAAAAAAAAGATGACAAGAGAACAACCACCACTACTGCATAGGAAAATTTTTATTATTAATTAGATCCCACTATTCAGGCTTATATTTTTATATAGTTATTTTTTATTATTATATAGATAATTTTTAACCTATTTACCATCACAGTGAGATGTCCAGTACATCAAATTCCATAATAACCTTCTAACCTGAACTTTTTGATTCAAACACCTGTGTTTTCCTTTAACATTTCTATTTTTTAAACTTCTTTTTTTAATTTTAGTTTAGTTTATTCTAGTTAATTCATTTTTTTAATTTTTATTTTCGAATATTCATAGAGAGCTTAACTTCAAGGTAATACCCCCTCCCCAATCAATGCCACCCCTATAGGTAAACCAATTCCTAATCCCCCCTTATCTTAAGAAAGTTGAGTCCTTTAACAAAGATATCAAGATTCATCCAGAAAAAAATCAAAACAAACTTCCTCACCCACACAGAGAATTTACAACCAGTCTCCCAACTTTTTCTTCTACCATAATTTCTGTGTTTCTGTGTTTGTTCTAAAGGCATATAAATCTTACAATCAGGGTTCTTTTGGGGGAGGTTCTTCCTTTATTTGCATATATATATTTTTTCTCTTGTCATATACATTTAACAGTCTTTTTGTTTGTGTCTGTTTGTGTACTTCATATATCTTACCTTGGAGCCCATTTTGGTTAAATCTTGTCTTTTATCTCACCTTTTTTTCCTGTCTCTCTCCCTCTCTCTTTTTTTCCTTTTATTTTTCCTCTCATTTGAGTGGGGAACCCTGGTGTCAGAAGCATTCCCGGGTGCACCTTTACTGCACCACAGTCGATACAGGCAGCTACACCCATTCAGCAATCTCTCACCAAAATGACTAGGTGGAGGAATGCCCAACAGAAGAAAAATACAGAGGATGGACCTTTTGCAACTGAGATAACAGCTATCAACATAGACAATATGTTGGATAGAGAATTCAGGCTAACAATTCTCCAAGCAATAGCTAGGTTGGAGAAAGCCATGGGTGACCAAGTGGAATTGATTAGGGATGAACTAAAAATGACCTGAGATCATGTTTTCAATATAAGGGAAGAGTTGAAAGCTACCAGGGATGAACTTCACAATACTCTAAATGAGTTCCAATCTAATCTAAATTGTCTCAACGCTAGAGTAACTGAGACATAATAGAATTAGTGATCTAGAGGACAAACAGATAGAGATATAGGATCAGGAGGAAGCCTGGAACAAACAGCTTAGAAGCCACGAAAACAGAATCAGGGAAATAAATGATGCCATGAAAAGTTCCAACGTCAGAATTATTGTAATCCCTGAACGGGAGGAGAAAGAAAGAAGTCTAGAAGATATAGTGTAACATGTTCTACATGAAAATTTTCCAAATCTTGGGAATGGAACCAGGTTCATGTACTAGAGGCTGAAAGGTTTCCCCCCAAGATTACAGATTCTCGAAAGTCCTTGATACACCTAATAGTAAGAATGAAGAATAATAATTGTAGGCAGAACCTCTTGAAAGCAGCTAGGAAAAAGAAGATCCTTATGTAAAGAGGAAAGCCCATCAGAATAACGTCAGACCTGTACACAGATCTGACAATCCAGAAAGGGCTGTCAAGATATATTCAGGGCACTGAATGAGAAGAACATGCAGCCAAGAACTTTATCCAGCAAGAATGACATTAAAAAAGATGGAGAGATAAAGAGTTTCCAGGACCGGCATGGCTTAAAAGACTATGCAACCACCAAACCGAAACTGCAGGAAATATTAAGAGGGCTTCTTTAAAGGAGGAAAAAGCCCAAGAATAGCATTGAACAGAAATATAGAGACAATCTACCGAAAGAAAGTCTTCAAAGGTAACACAATGTCGATAAAAACATATCTATCAATAATCACCCTCAATGTGAATGGCCTAAATGTGCCCATAAAATGGCACAGGGTTGCAGAGGGGTAAAATGACAGGACCTATCTATATGTTTTTACAGAATACCATTTTAAACCTAAAGATACACCCATTCTGAAAGTGAAGGAATGGAGCAGCATCTTTAATGAGAATGGGCCTCAAAAAAAGGCTGGGGTAGCGATTCTCATATCAGACAAATTAGATATTAAACTAAAGACTTTAGTCAGAGATACAGAAGGACAATACATCATTCTAAAAGGGACTATCCACCAAGATGATCTAATAATTGCAAATATATATGCTCCCAATATGGGAGAAGCCAATTACATAAGAAAATTGTTAATCTAGATATGAATCATATTGATATGAATACACAAATCGTTGGAGATCTTAACACGCCTCTCTCAGAAATAGACAGATAATCGAAGCCGAAAATCAATAATGAAACAAGATCATTGAATGACACATTGGGCCAGATTGACCTCATAGATATGCAGAACATTCCACCCTAGGCAAAAGAATACTCATTCTTCTCAACTGCACATGGAACCTTCTCCAGAATAGACCACATACTGGGGTCACAAATAAGGACTCAACCGAAACCAAAAGACTGAGATTATTCCCTGCACATTCTCAGATCACAATGCTTTGCAACTTGAGCTCAATCACAAGGAAAAGTTCTGAAGGAACTCAAACACCTGGATGCTAAAGAGCACCTTGCTTAAAAATTCTTGGATCAACCAGGAGATCAAGGAAGAACTGAAACAATTCATGGAAACCAATGACAATGAAGACATTTTGATCCAAAACCTATGGGATACAGAAAAGGTGGTCCTAAGAGGGAAATACATAGCCATCCAAGCCTCCACAAAAAAAAAAAAAAAAAAAAAAAAAAAAAACTGAAAAATCCAGAACACAGGTGCTTTCTCTACACCTTAAAGAACTGGAGAATCAACCACAAATCAAACCAACTCGACAGAGAAGAAGGGACATAATGGAGATGAGAGCTGGTATCGATGAGGTAGAAACCAGAGATACAGTAGAACGTATCAATGAAACTAGAAGCTGGTTCTTTGAAAGAATCAATAAGATCGATAAGCCATTGGTGACACTCATCCAAAAGAAAAGAGAGACAGCTCAAATATATAAAATTTTGAATGACAAGGGAGAGATCACAATGAACACCAAGGAAGTAGAAACAATCATCAGAGGTTATTATCAACAGTTATATGCCAATAAGCTAAGCAACCTAGATGAAATGGATGCATTCCTGAAAAACTATAAACTCCCAAAATTGAATCAGGAAGAAATTGACAACCTTAATAGACCAATATCTAGTAACGAGATTGAAGTGGTGATTAAAAACCTCCCAAACACCAAGAGCCCAGGACCTGATGGATTCCCAGGAGAATTCTACCAAACTTTCAAAGAAGGAATAACACCTATTCTTCTGAAGATGTTTAAAAAATATTGAAGCAGAAGGGAAACTTCCTGACTCTTTCTATGAAGCCAGCATTACCCTGATCCCCCAAACAGGCAACCACCCAACCAAAAAGCATATTTTCTGACCAATATCACTAATGAATATGGATGCTAAGATTCTCAATAAGATCCTAGCAAACAGGATCCAACAGCACATTAAAAAGATTATCCACCATGACCAGGTGGGATTCATCCCTGGGCTACAAGGATGGTTGAACATTCGCAAATCAATCAATGTGATAGAACAAATTAATAAGAGAAGAGAGAAGAAACACATGTTCCTCTCAATTGATGCAGAAAAAGCATTTGACAAAATCCAGCATCTGTTCCTGATTTAAACGCTTCAAAGTATAGGGATAGAGTGAACATTCCTGACCTTCATCAAATCTATCTAAGAAAGACCCACAGCAAATATCATCCTGAATGGGAAAAAACTTGCGTTCTTCCCATTGATTCAGGAACAAGACAAGGATGCCCACTCGCACCACTCTTGTTCAACATAATATTAGAAGTCCTAGCAACATCAATCAGACAACAAAGGGAAATAAAATGTATCCAAATTGGTAATAAAGAAGTCAAACTCTCTCTCTTCGCAGATGACATGATCCTTTATATGGAAAACCCAAAAGACTCCACTCCCAAACTACTAGAACTCACACAGCAAACCAGCAACGTGGCAGGGTACAAAGTCAATGTACAGAAATCAGTGGCTTTCTTATACACTAACAATGAAAATACAGAGAGAGAAATTAGAGAATTGATTCCATTTACTATAGCACCAAAAACAATAAGATACCCGGGAATAAACCTAACTAAAGAGGTAAAGGATCTGTACTCAAGGAACTACAGAACACTCATGAAAGAAATTGAAGAAGACATAAAAAGATGGAAGACCATTCCACGCTCTTGGATCCGAAGAATAAACATTGTAAAATGTCTATACTGCCTAGAGCAATCTATACTTTTAATGCTATTCCAATCAAAATTCCACCGGTATTCTTCAAAGAGCTGAAGCAAATAATCCTAAAATTTGAATGGAATCAAAAGAGACTCTGAATCACGAAGGAGATGTTGAAAAACAAAAATAAAACTGGGGGCATCACGTTTCATGATTTCCAGCCTTACTACAAAGCTGCGATCATTAAGACAGCATGGTACTGGCATAAAAACAGACACATCGACCAGTGGAACAGGGTAGAGAGCCCAGATATGGACCTTCAACTCTATGGTCAAATAAATCGACAAAACAGGAAAAAATATACAGAGGAAAAAAGATTGTCTCTTCAATAAATGGTGCTGGGAAAACTGGGAAGCTATATGTAGGACAATGAAACTCGACCATTCTCTTACACCGTACACAAAGTTAAACTCAAAATGGATAAAAGACCTCAACGTGAGACAGGGGTCCATCAGAATCCTAGAGAACATAGGCAGTAATCTCTTTGATATCAGGCACAGAAACTTCTTTCAAGATATGTCTCCAAACACAAAGGAAACAAAAGCAAACATGAACTTTTGCGACTTCATCAAAATCGGAAGCTCCTGCACAGCAAAGGGAACAGTCAAGAAAATAAAGAGGCAACCCACGGAATGGGAGAAGGTATGTGCAAATGACAGTACAGACAAAAGGTTGATATCCAGGATCTATAATGAACTCCTCAAACTGAACACAAACAAAACAGACAATCATATCAAAAAATGGGCAGAAGATATGAACAGACATTCTCCAATAAGGACATGCAAATGGCTAACAGACACATGAAAAAAAATGTTCATCATAACTAGCTATGAGATAAATTCAAATTAAAACTACATTGAGATGTCACCTTTCACCAGTTAGAATGGCCAAAATTAGCAATACAGAAAACAACATGTGTTGGAGGGGATGTGGAGAAAGGGGAGCCATCTTACACTGTTGGTGGGAATACAAGTTGGTGCAGCCTCTTTGGAGAAAATATGGAGATTCCTCAAGAAATTAAAGTAGAACTTCCCTACGACTGTGCAATTGCACTACTGGGTATTTACTCCAAAGATGCAGATGTAGTGAAAAGAAGGGCCATCTGTACCCCAATGTTTATAGCCGCAATGGCCATTGTTGCCAAACTGTGGAAAGAACCAAGATGCCCTTCCATGGACGAATGGATAAGGAAGATGTGGTCCATATACACTATGGAGTATTATGCCTCCATCAGGAAGGATGAATACCCAACTTTTGTACCAACATGGACGGGACTGAAAGAGCTTATGCTGAGTGATATAAGTCAAGCAGAAAGAGTCAATTATCATATGGTTTCACTTATTTGTGGAGCATAACAAATAGCATGGAGGACATTGGAGTTAGAAGGGAGCTGGGGATTTGGAACGGGAGGTGAATCATGAGAGAATATGGACTCTGAAAAACAATATGAGGGGTTTGAAGTGGCAGGGGGTGGGAGGTTGGGGTACCAGGTGGTGGGGATTATAGAAGGCATGGGTTGCATGGAGGACTGGGTGTGGTGAAAAATAATGATACTATTATACTGAAAATAAATAAATTAAAAAGAAAAAATAATGATACTATTATGCTGAAAATAAATGAATTTTAAAAAAAGGAAAAAAAAAGAGTTGTGTTATATCTTAGGATGAACACTAGGTCGTATATGGAACTAAGGCATCAGCGACTAATCTGTCAAAAAGCTATGATGGATGACAGGCTGGATTCCTCAATGTAACAAAAAAATTAACATAAAAACAAACTGGCCCTTTCAAAGCAGTTGAAGACAGAGAAAAGGAATGGAGTATATTTTTATTATCTTTACTTATTAAAATGGCATGGAATTTGGTTCTTATAATGTCCTTATCTGAATTGGGTCTTTATACTTCTAAATTAGAGTATACATGCCTCCTCCATTTCTGGAATGGATGAAATGAAACGACCTTGTCTTCATTAAATATCTAGGTGAGTTGACCAGGAAAATGATTTGGACCTGGCCTTCTGTGTGTTGGCAGGTGTTTGATTACTGCTTCAAATGCCTTAGTCACTAGTAGAAAGTTCAGATTATGTAGGTCTTCTGACCTAATCTTGGGAGTTGATATGTTTCTTGGAATTTATCCTTTTCTCTCAGTTCTTGGATTTGCTGACATAATTGTGCAGACGGGTCTTTTAGGTTATTTTTTTTTTCCCTTCTATCAGGGTCATGTGGTCTCAAACTTCCAACTGTGTGCTTGTCTCCATGTTTTATCCAGGTAATGGCTTCTTCAGTTTGTGAGTTTTCAAAACTGACATGTGAGTTCTCCTGACTTTTTCCTAATGGTTTGTTTTTATTTATTTTATTTCAATGAACATTTGTATTGTATCATTTTGTCTCCTAGAGTTGGAGTTTGTTTGTCCTTTTCCAGTTCCTTATGGCGTCAAGGTAGGTTGCTTTTTTCCTGTGTTTTTAATTGCTTGAAATACATGCGTTTAATCTTATATATTTTATTCATAATATGTTTTGGCATCATCCCATTTTTTTTTTTTTTTTACTTTCCATTGTTCATGGCACTCTCTGATTTTCCTTTCAATTTCCTTTCTTTGATTCATTAGTTGTTCATGAGTGTGTTGTGTTTTTCACCTATTAGTGCCTGGCTGTATTTACCTTTGGAGAGTGATTTCTTTCCATTTTCATACCTTCGTGGTCATAAGTATACAAGATAGGATTTGAATTTTCTTCCATTTTTTAGGACACGTTTTGGACTCCAGCACAGGATCTGTGATAGACAAGTCTTCCCTTGGGATGAACTTTTGTTATGGTCACGAGAGACACAACTTATTCATTCTTCCCCAAAATTCAAGGTGTCTAGAGAGCCCATGATGATGTCTGTTAATATTCACTACCTTTCCTTCTGGATGATCTATCCTATGCAAAAAGTGGACATCGTAGTCACCAAATATATTAGATGGAGTTCCACAACTCCCTTCCTTTCTTTTCACATGCTTTCAACATTAAATACACCCATGTTGGTGGTGTATATGTTGGCAGTTCTTCCAAGTTACTTACGTTTTGATAATCCACCAAGACAATACACCATCCAGTAACCTTTTGTCTCTCGAAGGAATAAAATCTCTCTATCTGCTATAGGCACAATCATATTGACTCTCTTCTCCTTGACAATTGCGTAACCTATGTCATCCCCATTCCCTCACTTTCAAGCTATGCATATATTTATATTAGAAGAAAATCTCCTATGGGAAACAAAAGGTTGAGCTTGTTGTGTTTTTTTTTTTATCTTTTCTTATTTGAATTTTTTGCCCTTTTTATTTTTAATTATCCAGCCCAACAATCTGTTTCTAGTGGTACGAGAACTTAGTCCTGAATACTTGAACTAACTATTCATAGGTAAAGACTTATCTTTCTCATTTCGGTTGGTTTCTGATGTGGATTCTCTGTGACTTCTACTTTGTAGTATTTTATTTGGGGTTTCCATCCATTAGTGCGATTCCTCACTTCCTACTCATCTTTTGTGTGTCTTGTCCATGTGTGTGAGTATTGTCTCTGTGTTTCACATAACACATAATTTGAAATTTCAAGAGATAGAAGTCAGTCTTCTTTGGATAGCAATTTAATTTGATATGCCTTAAAAACTCACATTCCATCACTTTCAGCCACATTTCCTACAAAGAATGTCCAATTTAGTCCTCTTTTATAAACACGTGATATCACTTACCTGTCTACAAACAAACTCCAAATTTTGGGTGCCTGGTTAGAATCGTATTCTTTGTCCCCTTTTCCCTTGTTTTTTTCATATTTCTCTTGAATACCAGGAGAGAGTGAAATCGTATGTTATTTGTCTTTCTGGCACTGATAGATGTGACATAGGCTAATGTTCTCCACAATTCTGCCACATGAGGCAAGTGGCAAGAATTCATTCTTGCTTATGGCTGGGTAAGATTCTGTGGGGCTTTGCAGGACAGTGAGATGGTAGTAGTGTCTGGGAACTCCACTCTTGTCTTTAGCCAGGAACACAACAGGAGGATTACCACATCAACTTCAACATGGCAGAAATGAACTGGTGCCTACAAAGCAAACTCCATAGAAAAAGAGAGAATAAATTGCAAGTTTGGAAACATGGTTGAGGGGGAAAGTGGGCGGTTGGTGCTTCAGAGGGCTGTGAGACAATGCAAAAGACAAAGTTATAGGAGAGTGGAGAACACTGGGAACCCACAAGGAGCATGTTTCCCAATGCTATTGGCTGTGAACAGCAGAGGTTCCAAATGGCATGAGTTCTTGCCAACAGAGGGTTTTGAGAGCCGGAGATTTCAGATTTGCCAGCTTTGCAGACATCGACTCGAGATAACACTGTGTTTCTCTTTGAGAGGACACCAACAAGCAAGAAGCAACCAGGTGCAGACAGCCTGGAAACCATAAAAAAAAACAATACCAAGAGACACAATGGGAAGATGGTGTGTTCTGACAGTGCATGTGTGAGAGTCAGTGTTCATGGAGATCCCTCAATGGGAGCATAAGAAATTTGAGGCTCTCACAAAAGCAGCATAAAGACGGAGCTACTGGCCAAAGATAGGACTGTGAGCACATTACTGCCTCAAACACGAGGTACCAACAGTCAAACACAGGGGGGACTGCCTTCCTCACCCAAGTTGCTTAGTTCGAGGAGAACAGACTCTCTTGTAGGGGAATAGAAGAAAGCCCTGCCCACATGCTCTCTCAAGAGCAAAGCATTCTGCAACGTTTGTTCTGTTGAGTTGTTTAAAGGTCTCCTTTCACATGCACACAAGAGCACACCAAGATAAACCTCACTGTATTCAACCCAGACACTAGGTAATCAAAACTGCAGGCAAGGACAGCCTCTGCAGATGACTGGCCTCAATGACAGGGGAGAGCCACAACACAACAGCAGAGGGCATTCATGCCACAAACAATCGAGACTCCCTCTTAGGCCATCCCTTGGCTACTCCATGATCTCTTCTTCCAAAAAGATTACCTTCAGGTTAGAAAAAAGAATCGGCTTTTCGAATACAGAGAAGATGAGAGAGACCTAATTGCAATTCAAATATGGAAGAATCAATTGCTACCGAAGAAATAGAATAAGAAATGATCAAGGCCAAGCAATCGAAGTGAAACCTGTACATGTAACAGGACTGAGGGAGGATGGAAAGCAGCAGTCAGGATACTCACTGTACATCAGAAAAACATAGAAGTTGTTGGGGAGTCTCAAACCATAGAAATAAAAGAGATTAAAAAAATAAAAACTTAGGCCTTGATGAAAGATTGATAGCAGACTGGATGAAAAGTCGATATACCTGGCAGAAGCAGAGGATCAAATTATAATAATGGAATATGACATTGAGCTTAGAAAAGTCATTGAATCCAAGGAATGCAAAAGTTCCTATTGTAGGAGAACTAAGAGTGAGATAAATAAAGATGGCTGAACATTTCTTTGAGAAATCAGTGCTGAAAGTGTCCCTCATCTGGGAGCCAAAACAGATATCCTGATTCAGAGGCACAGAGGTGTCCCATCACCATCAACAGAAGCAGAGTCCCAGAAAACATAGTGTCGCTCCCCCTGGAAAACCTAGCAATGGAGGAATTCTCTTACCCAAATATGCTTGGGAGAGTAGTTTGTCCATAGCCAAGTCACTGACTTCAAGACTAAAAGCTATACCAGGTTTAGAAGCAGGTCAGATAGAGCAAGCAACACCTGCCAACTCTAAATACCGTATCCCCTCCATTTCTGAGCAATGGCAGTGCAGCTGTTCTTGTCTAGAACTAGGAGGTATTCACAAGACAAAAATTGGGTCCAGTGGTGTGTCCATCAGTTCAGAGGCAGCCTTCAGCTCAACTAATGATCGCAGGGTCATTGCATCGATCTTGGTCTCAAGTTCCTGCTCAGAGGCAATTCTGCTTCTATCTCTCCAGCTCCACCCCCATTTGTGATATCTCTATTTCTCTACCAAATATGTGCATGCCCATATTTTGACAAAAATAAAAACAAAAACTGTTAAAATAATTGACTGGGTCCAGAGGATGGTTTATTTAATTTGGATTTAGGTCCCAGTGGAATGCTGCCAGGTACAAAGAACATCCCACATTCTAAAATGCCAGACTGTCACTCTTAGCTTCCTTGTTCATTCTCCTGTTCTCTGTCTTTCTGGATCGCCTCACCAACCTGTAGCATCTGAAGTCTGTCCTGCTGTAATGCCCCCTTGTTGACACATTGTCATCCTTTCCTGGCTCCATTAGAACATGCCCACTACCACAAGAGGCACTGTTTGCTTATCGCATGATATGTTAACACGTGGGGAATGATCATGAAAGCATTAAGGCAGGCTTGTGCTGCCACATCTCCATTCATTTTCCAAGAAGGTAGCTGCGCCAAACTGTGGAAATGCTCAAAGTTCTTCAACATTTGCATCCTCTTCAATGCATCCCTTTGGAGATACACGTTGTTATCTTCAAATGGGGACGAAAGTCTTTCAGATGAATTCACATGGTATGGGTCTCTTCCAACATGCTCCACACTTGCTCCTGTGAAATCCAAGTATATGAGTCTGTCCTGGGCCTCAGGATTTCGGGTGATGAGTCTGCCTTTGGTGCTTGTTCACTTCTAAAGAACGGGAGGCCATTATGGCCCAATATCTTGAGATGCTAGGGATACTCATGTCCTTTCTATTGAAGACTCCAGACGTGTTTTTGGCATGGTTGTGGGTGTAACCTGGGAGCTTTCCTTGGGTGACCATTTTCCTGGTCAGAAGTGCCCTGATCGGGAGGGAGAACCATAGCCATGTGTTCAGTGTGGAGTTCCTCCCCTCAGTCATTGTTTGACGCCTGACTCTTTCTTGGCCTATCGTGGGTAAGATGGAATGGTGGATTCCTGCCTTTCTCCGGAGTCCAGAGTGCTGGTGCTGACAGTCATGACCAAAGACTACAAATTCGGCCATGGGGAAGGTGACACCGACTCGCTTCACAAACTGCCTTGGTGAGAGACCCAGACAGCTCCAAGTGTTGGGGAGAGCTTGGGATACTCTTGGTCCACCCATGAATACTCCAGCCAAGTGCCGTGATCAGGCATGGTTTGGAGAAGAGTGGTTGCTAACCTCAAACTTGGCGACATCAAAGAAGTTGGATTCACTGAAACAGCAGTCCCTCTCTCATGACCTTTGAGTCCTATGGCTTTAGGTATGAAGCTCCGGGAAGGATAGAAAAGGAGCCCTCTGAGATTGATCAAAAACTCGGTCATCTTGTGTGTTAATTTCCCACTTTGCCTTTCTAGACAAAGAAAAAAGAAAATGACATTCAGTATACCATCTGTTTGGCCAACATTTCTCCAGAGATGACAGGGTTTTCCTATTTCAACTGTAATTTCTGAAGATCTCAAGAAACAGTGAGGCCTCTTGGGTATCAACAGCTCTCTTTGAGGTTTGTCATCCTGTGGTTTAGAGAGTCCGTTCTCAGAGACTTCTCCATATGGTTAGTGATTACTAAGGGATATAAAGTCCCTTTTCAGGAAAAAATGTTAGGGAATAAATGTATTGTGCTGTCTGTGTCCTTAGCACCCAAGTTCTGAAACAGGAGTCATAAGGGATTAGGGCTCTGTCTACCTGTTTTTACGTTAAGCACCTTTGCAAATTCTTCAAAGAGAGTGGTATTCTACATGATATCTACCCTTAAGTAAAAGCCCTGGAGAGCACTCCTTGCTATCATTAGTTAACTCTACCTACTGCGGTAATGGGTATAGCCATGTTAACGAAGTCTCTTAATCAGAGGAAAAGGAATGTACTGTATCAATGCCCACTCGAGCAGAAGTGTGGATGGAGCTTCAATGCCCTTGCATAGACTAGTGGATAATGAAAGTGTGATTTGTATTGGCAACAGAGTATACCTCAGGCATCAGAGAAAATAAACCACTGCTCCTTTCACTGACATGAATGCCACACGACTGGGTGATGTGAAATGAAAAAGGCAAGCAGACAAATCAAAATATCATATGGCTTTTCTCATATGTACCCCAGGAGGAACCATGGGCCTTAGTAGAAAGAAGGGAAAACTGAAGGGTAAGAAGTCAGAGAAGGAGACAAACCAGGAGTGACTCAGGACTCTGAGGAACCAAACTGAAGGTTAGAGAAAAGAGAGACATGCAAGAAATGAGGAAACTGGCTAGTGGGTGTTGAGGAGTTGTGCCATATATTAGGAGGAGCACTAGGTCGTATATGGAACTAAAGCATCCGTGAATACTCTGTCAAAACAGATGATTACTACTATGAGAGAGTGAAATCATATATTATTTGTCTTTCTGAGACTGAGAGATTCGAAGTAGCCCAATGCTCTCCATAACTATGCCACATGAGGCAAGTGGCAAGAATTCATTCTTCCTTAAGGCTGGGTAAGAGTCTATGGTGCCTTTGGAGTACAGTGAGATAGTAGTAGTGTCTGGGAACTCCAGGCTTGTCATTAGCCATAAAAACAAAAGGAAGATGACTACATCAACTGCACATGGCAGAAATTCACCTGAAGCCTACAAAGTAAGTGCTATATCAAAAGAGAAAAAAGTTGCAGAGTCTATGGAAGAAGATTGGAGCATGGCTTAGGGACGTTTGGTGCTTCAGAGGGCAGTAAGCCAATGCAAAAGACAAAGGTACAGGAGAGAGGAGAACACTGGGGGAACCCCTAAGGAGCAAGTTTGTCAATGCCATTGGCTGTGGCCAGCAGAGGATCGGGAGGGCACAAGTTACTGCCAAAAAACGGTCTTGAGCTCGGATTGTTCAGATCAGCAGGCTTGGCAGATATCAAATTCAGACAACATGAGACAAGACTGTGTTGCTCCTAGAGATGACACCAACAAGCAACCTGGAGATGACACGAACAAGACAGCCTGGAAACCATAATCAGAGACAGTACGAGGGGTCACAGTGGGAAAATGGTTTGTTCTGGCAGTGCATCTGAGAGAGGCAGTGTTCAGAGATGACTTGATGGGGGTACAAGAAATTTGTGGCTCTTGCACAATCAGCATAAAGACCGAACTACTGGCAAAGACTTGACGGTGAGGACATTAGCTGCCTCATGTACAAAAATCAAGTCCCAACCTTGGAACACTAGGGGACTGCCTTCTTAGTCCAAGTTGCTTAGTTAAAGGAGAAGAGATTTTCCATTAGGGGACAAGAAGAAACCCTGCTCACAAGTTCTCTACTGACCAAAGCATTCCCAAGACCTTCTTTCTGTTGAGTTGTTTGAAAAATCCATTTCACAGGCAATCCAGTGCATACCAAGCTAAACGTCACCATATTCAGCACAGAAACCAAACACTCAAAATGGCAGGCAAGGAGAGCCTCTGCAGATGACTGTCTTTAAGGACAGGGGACAGTCACAACACAACAGCAAAGGGCATGCATGCCACTTTCAACCGAGTCTCCCTCAAGTGCCAGCCATTGGACACTGCATGATCTCTTCTTCCTAAAGCCATTAACCTAAGGGGGTAGAAAACAGAATGGGCTTTGTGAATAGAGAGAAGAAGACAGAGACCTAGATACAATTCAAAGATGGAATAGTCAACTGATGCTGAAGAAAAAGATAAGAATTGATCATGGCCAGGCAATCAAAGTGAAACCTCTAAATGTAACACACCCAATGGAGGTTTAAAAGCAACAAACAGGATACTCACTGTACATCAGAAACACACAGAAGACATCAGGGAGTCTCGAATCACAGAGATAAAACTGATAAAAAAATATAATAAAGTATTGGGTCCCTGATGGAAAGATTTGTAGCAGACTGGATGCAAAGTCAAAAAAGCTGGCAGAAGCATAGGATCAAATTAGTGACCTGTAAGACAAATACTGTAAGAGAAGGAAGAAAAGAGAAAGAGAGAAGGAAGAATTATGGAAGATGAGAATGAGCTTGGGAAATCATCAACTCCAAAGAATGGAAAGAGGTGCCTATTGTAGGAGACCTAGGAGCAAGAGAATGTAGAAGGCCAAACATTTCTTTGAGAAATTATAGCTGAAAATGTCCTTCATCTGGGAGATGATACAGAGATCCAGATTCAGAGGCACAGTGGACTCCCATCACCATCAACAGAAGCAGAGCACCAAAAGACATAGTGTCATTCCCCTTGGAAAAGCTATCAATGGAGTAATTCCTTTTACCCAAATTCATGTGGGAGAATAGTGTGTCCATCGCCAAGTCATTGACTTCAAGATGATAAGTTATACCAGCTCTTGAAGCAGGTTGGATAGAGCAAGCCAAGCTAGTTCAAGACAAAATCTGTATCCCCTGGATTACTGAACAATGACAGATCAGTGGTTCTTGTCTAGAACTTTGAGCTATTAAGAAGACAAAAATTAGGTCCTGTGGTTTGTCCATCAGCTCAGAGGCAGCCTTCAGCTCATATCTCTGATCCCAGGGCCAGGGCCTTGACTGTGATCTCAGCTTCCCTGCTCAAGTGCAAGTGTGATTCCCATCCCAATCTCCACCCTCTGAATGTGATATTTCTGTCTCTCTCTCAAATACGTGCCTGTGCATTCTTTGACGAAAAAAAAAAAAAAAAAAAAGAAAAGAAAAAACAGATTACAATGATTCCAATTTAATTGGACCTAGGACCCTAAGAAATGCAGTCTGATACAGAGCACCTCCCAACATCCTAAAATGCCACACCTTCGTTCTGTGCTCCCTTGTTCATTCTCCTGTTCTTTGTCTTTCTGTACTTCCTCACCAACCTGTTGCATCCGCTGTCTGTCCTGCTGGTGTGGCCTTTGGTTGTCACATTGTACTTCCTCTCCTGGCTCCAATAGAACAGGCACATCTTCTGCAAGAGACACTGTTTATTGCATAAAGGCAATAGGGGGGTTTTCAAGAGAGTGTTAGGGAGGCTTGTGCAGCCATATCTCCAACTGTTCCTCCAGGGTAACTGCATCACCCTCTGGGAATGCTCAAGGTTCTTTGACATTTGAATCCTCTTCCATGTTTCCTTTTGGAAATACACGTTTTCTTCTTGAAACGGGGATGAGTGTCTTTCAGAAGGCTTTCCTTCTGCAATATGTCTCTTCCAACATACTTCACACTTGCTCCTGTGGACTCTAAGTACATGAGCTTGTTCTGGGACTCATGTTCTAGGGTGTAGAGTCTGACTTTCATGCTTGATCACTTTGAAGATCGAGAAGCCCTCTTGGCATGATTTCTTGAGATGCTAGAAGAACTCATGTCTTCGCTGTTAAAAACTCCAGGCTTACCTTTGGCAAGGTTGTGGGTGCTTCCTGTGAAGTTTCCTTGGATGGGCTTTCCCTAGTCAGAAGCGCCCTGATTGGGTGGGAGGACCATATACATGTGGGGGACATGGAGTTCCTCCCAAGTCTCTATTCAATACCCGATTCTTTCTTCGCCTATCGTGGATAAGATGGAATGGTGCATCTTGTCTTTTGCTGTAGTCCAGATGACTGGTGCTGACTCTCACGACAATAGACTGCAAAAGTGGCCTTGGGGAGTGTGACACCGACTCGCATTGCAAACTGTTTTAGTGAGAGACCCAGGCAGCTCCTGTGTATTGGGAGGACTTGGAATTCTCTTGGCCCACCCATGACTAATCCAGCCAAGTGTTGATCAGGTGTGGTTTGGGGAGGAGTGGTTTCTATGACTTCAAACTTGTTCACATCACAGAACTTGGCTTCACTGAAGCAGACATCCCTTTCCCATGACCTTTGAGTCCTATGGCTTTAGGTAGGAAGCCTGAGGAAGGAGAGAAAAAGAACGCTCTGAGCATGACCAAGAACTCAGGATGTCCTGGGTGTTAATGTCCCACTACCCCTTTCTAGACAAAGAGAAAAGAAAATGATGTCTGATATAGTGACCTGGAAAAAAAAAGACTTGAAAATAAGGAAGGAAATCCAAATAGAGAAGGAATAATAATGGAACATGGCAATGAGATTAAGGAAGTCATTGACTCCAAGGAATGGAAAAAGGTGCCTATTGTAGGAGAACTAGGTGAGAGAAAAAAAAAAAAGAGGGCCATACCTGTCTTTGAGAAATTAGATCTGAAAATGTCCTCATTTGGGAGCAGAAAAAGAGATCCAGATTTAGAGGCACAGAGGACTCCCATCACCATCCACAGAAGCAGAGCACCAAAAGACATAGTGTCAATCCCCCTGCAAAATCTAACAGTGAAGGAATTATCTTTACCTAAATATGCATGGGAGTGTATTGTCTCCATAGCCATGTCACTGACTTCATGAAGACAAGTTATATCAGATCTCAAAGCAGGTGGATAGCTCAAGTAACACTAGCCCAAACCAAAATCGGTATCCTTTGCATTTCTGAACAATGACAGGGCAGCGGCTCTTGTCTAGAACAAGGATGTATTCAGAAGTCAAAAGTTGGGTCCCGGATGTGTCCATCAGTTCAGTGGCGGCTTTAAACTCAACTCATGATCCCAGGGTCTTGGCATCGACTCTGGTCTCAGGTTCTCTGCTCAGGGAGAAGCCAGCTTCTCCCTCTCCACCTCCACCTTTTGATTGTTATCTCTCTGTCCAAATGGGCATGTGCATTGTTTGACAAATACAAAACAAACAACAACAACAACAACAACAACAAACAACAAATTCAGTGTGCAAGTATTGACTGGGCCAGAGAATGTTTTATTTAATTTGAACCTAGGTCCCTATGGAATGCAGCCAGTTAGAGAGAACCTCCCACCATCCTAAAATGCCAGACCTTCGCTCAGAGATCCCTTGTTCATTCTCCTGTTCTTTGTCTTCCTGTATCCCATTAACAACCTGTAGCATCCACTCTCTGTCACGCTGTAATGGTCTCTTGCTGACACATTGTGCATTTCTACTGGCTCTATTAGAACATGCCCATCTTCCACAAGAGGGACAGTTTCCTTATTGCATGAAACCATTAGGGGGATGGTGATGAGAGGGTTAAGGGAGGCTTGTGATTTCACATCTCCTTACAGTTCCCCAGCAGGAGCTGCTACACCTTGTGGGAATGCAAAAGGTTCTTCAACATTTGAATCCTCTTCAAAGTGTCCTTTTGGAGATACAAGTTGTCATTCTGAAACAGGCATGGAAGTCTTTCAGATCACTTCACTTGGGCTATAGGTCTCTTCCAACATGCTCCATGCTTGCTTCTGTGGACTCCAAGTACATGTATCCTACCTGGATCTAACGGTATAGGATATAGAGTCTGCCTTTGGTGCATTGTCACTTTGAATATAAGAGGCCATTTTGGCACAATTACTAGAGATGCTCGAAGTACACGTGTCCTAGCTCTTAAAGACTCCAGACATGTCTTTGGCACTGTTCCGAGTGTTTCCGTTGAGCTTTCCTTGGATGGCCTTATTCCTGGTCAGAATTTCCCTGATTGGGTGGGAGAACAATAATCATGTCCAGGGCTCGCATTTCCTCCCTTGAGGCTTTGTTTGGGCATGATTTTTTTCTCGGCCTTTTATGGCTAAGATGGAATGGTGGATCATGCCTTACTCCGAAGTCCAGAGGGCTGGTGATGACAGTCACGACCAAAGACTATGAATTCGGCCATGGAGAAGGTGACAACGACTTGCTTTGCAAACTGCCTTGATGAGAGACCCAGGCAGCTCCAGCAGTTTGGAAGGCCTGTGTTCCTCTTGTCTCACCCATGACTATTCCAGCCAAGTGTAGTGATCAGGCGTGGGTTAATGAGGACAGGTTGTTATAACCTCAATGCTTTGGTATTCACAGAAGCTGGCTTCACAGAAGCAGCCATCCCTCTAACATGAACTTTGAGTCCTACAGCTTTAGGTAGGAAGCCCCGGGAAGGACAGAAAAAGAGCCCTCAGAGCCTGATCATGAACTCAGTTTGTCTTGTGTGTTAATATCCCACTTCCCCTTCGACACAAAAAGAAAAGAAAATGAGATTAGGTATACCAGGATTTAGTCCAGCACTTCTCCAGAGACAGCAAGGCTTTGCTATTTTCACTACAATTTCTAGAGATCTCAAGAAACAGTAAAGCCTCTTGGGTATCATCAGCTCTCTGTGAGGTTTTCATCCTGTGTGTGAGAGAATTCTTTGTCATCATCTTTAACCTACGGATCAGTAATGACTAAGGGACGAAAAGTCCCTTTTCAAGGAAAGTTGTTAGGGCATGCAAATATTGTGCTGTCTGGGCCCACATCTCCTAGTTTTAAGAAATACTAGTCATAAATGATTAGGGGGCTCTGTTTACCTGGCTTTACCTTAAATGTCTTTGCAAAGGCTTCAAGGAGTTTGTTCTTCTGCATCATAGATAACCCTTAAGGAAGAGCACTGGACAGCAGTTTTTGTCATCACTAGTTAACTCTACCTTCTGTGGTAATGGGTATAGCCATGTTTACTAAGTCTTTTTAATCAGAGGAAAATGAATGACCTAAGTTGATGCCCTACAAGGTCCAACTGAACAGAACTGTAGATTGAGCCTCAATGCCCTTGCAAAGACTATTGTTTAAAGAAGGTGTAATCCGTATTGCCAACAGAGTATTCCTCAGCCATCAGGGAGTTTTAACCCCTGGTACTTGCATTGACACGAATGCCACAGTACTGGGTGATGTGAAATGGAAAAGGAGAAAAAGGGCGATATCATATGACTTCCTTCGTAAATGCCCCCAGGAAGAATACCATGGCCTTAGTAGAAGGAAGGGAAAACTGAAAAGAATATGTAGAGAAGGAGACAAACCGGGAGTGACTCAGGTCTCTGAAAACCATGCTGAGGGTTACAGTAAAGAGAGACATGCAGGGAATGTGGGAGCTGGCTAATGAGTGTTTAGGAGTTGTGGTATATCTTAGGAAATAGCCAAGATGGCGGGGAAGTAGGAGGGGGCACCCTTTCAACCTGCACCCCAAAGTGAGCTGGTTATCTTCCAAGGATCTCCAATCATCCACGAAATCAGCCTGAGATCAGATTTATACATGTCTGGATCTCTACTGGAGCAGAAGACGCCAGTGGGCAGGTAAAGAGGAGTGGGAAAGTCAGACTGAAATTGGAAGATAAACAAAAGGGGGAGGGAGCCACCAGAGGTGACCCTTTGGAAAGTAATATCCCAATACGAGAGTGCCCTGCACCTGGAAACCAGCATTAACTCTGGAGTCTGGTAGAAATCAGTCAAAAAGAGCAAAGGATTACCGGGGGAAATTGTGGGAATCTGGGTGTTAGGGTCGGGGCTTAAATCCCCATACCCAGGACACCACCCCTAACTCATAGCCAGAGAAAGTGCAGTAGAGAAACGAGGTCTTGGTCCCTGAACCACCAGCACGCCTGAGAGTGCGTGGCACCCAGCTCCCGTGAGGGGCCAGGAGCCTAACTAGTCAACAGAAGCACAGCCTTTTTGCAGTCCCCACACAAGTGCCCTGTTTTGCCTTCAGAGTTCTTTCGATTCATGCCAGGGACTCTCCCCTGAGATCGGGGCACACAGATGCCAGTCAGGTGCTCTCAGACTGGAAAGACCAGGCACTCCCAGCCCCAGCCAGTGGGAAAATCTTAGTGTGCAATCGTTGCTTCGATCTTCTCTGGCAGTCTGGAGCTGCCCAAACAGCCGCCGCTGCCATGGTTTTGGCTACAAGCAAAAAGTCCTGAGTCCCAAGGGACCACGACAGGGAACCTGCTCTGCCAGTGGCCAAGGGGGGATTTATTTGGGCTCTGCAGCCAGATTGAAGCATCTCTATCAGAGGGAGGTCAGGGTACAGTTTGCTTTCCTCTAAACCTACAAAAACCATCAAAAGCAGTCTAGGCGAGAAAGAGAAGCAAAAGTGAACAAATAGAAAAACTTCCAGAGAACAAAAGCCCGAAAAAACAGTTTCCTCAGAGTCCACGCCCTTGATGGTGGCGGGAGAACATAGCTGAGAGAACTTCAAGGACTGAAAACCCACGTGGTAGGCCTCACCCCCAAATAACGAACCAGAAAAGGAAAAAAAAAATAAGATGACAAGAGAACAACCACCACTACTGCATAGGACAATTTTTATTATTAAATAGTTCCCACTATTCTGGCTTATATTTTTATATAGTTAATTTTTTATTATTATATAGTTAATTTTTAACCTATTTACCATCACAGTGAGATGTCCAGTACATCAAATTCCATAATAACCTTCCAAACTGAACATCTTGATTCAAACACCTGTGTTTTCTTTTTGAATTTCTATTTCTTAAACTTCTTTTTTAAAATTTTAGTTTAGTTTATTCTAGTTAATTCATTTTTTTAATTTTTATTTTCGAATATTCATAGAGAGCTTAACTTCAAGGTAATACCCCTTCCGCAATCAATGCCACCCCTATAGGTAAACCAATTCCTAATCCCCCCTTATCTTAAGAAAGTTGAGTCCTTAACAAATATATCAAGATTCATCCAGAAAGAATCAAAACAAACTTCCTCACCCACACAGAGAATTTACAACTACTCTCCCAACTTTTTCTTCTACCATAATTTCTGTGTTTCTGTGTTTGTTCTAAAGGCATATAAATCTTACAATCAGGGTTCTTTTGGGGGAGGTTTTTCCTTTATTTGCACATATATATTTTTTTCTCTTGTCATATACATTTATCAGTCTTTTTGTTTGTCTGGGTCTGTTTGTATACTTTATATATCTTACCTTGGAGCCCATTTTGGCTAAATATTGTCTTTTATCTCACCTTTCTTTCCTGTATCTCTCCCCTCTCTCTTTTTCCTTTTCTTTTTCCTCTCATTTGGGTGGGGAACCCTGGTGCTCAGAAGCATTCCAGGGTGCACCTTGACTGCACCACAGTCGATACAGGCAGCTAAACTAATTCAGCAATCTCTCACCAAAATGACTAGGTGGAGGAATGCGCAACAGAAGAAAAATACAGAGGATGGTCCTTTTGCAACAGAGATAACGGCTATCAACATAGACAATATGTTGGATAGAGAATTCAGGCTAACAATTATCCAAGCAATAGATAGGTTGGAGAAAGCCATGGGTGATCAAATGGAATTGATTAGGGCTGAACTAAAAATGACCTGAGATCATGTTTTTAATATAAGGGAAGAGCTGAAAGCTACCAGGGATAAACTTCACAATGCTCTCAATGAGTTCCAATCTAATCTAAATTCTCTCAATGCTAGAGTAACTGAGACATAATAGAATTAGTGATTTAGAGGACAAACAGATAGAGATAAAGGACCAGGAGGAAGCCTGGAATAAACAGCTTAGGAGCCACGAAAACAGAATCAGGGAAATAAATGATGCCATGAAAAGTTCCAACGTCAGAATTATTGTAATCCCTGAACGGGAGGAGAAAGAAAGAAGTCTAGAAGATATTGTGTAACATGTTCTACATGAAAATTTTCCAAAACTTGGGAATGGAACCAGGTTCATGTACTAGAGGCTGAAAGGTTTCCCCCCAAGATTACAGATCCTCGAAAGTCCTTGATACACCTAATAGTAAGAATGAAGAATTATAAAAGTAGGCAGAACCTCTTGAAAGCAGCTAGGAAAAAGAAGATCCTTATGTACAGAGGAAAGCCCATAAGAATAATGCCAGACCTGTCCTCAGAGATCTGACAAGCCAGAAAGGGCTGTCAAGATATATTCAGGGTACTGAATGAGAAGAACATGCAACCAAGAATACTTTATCCAGCAAGAATGACATTCAAAATTGATGAAGAGATAAAGAGTTTCCAGGACCGGCATGGCTTAAAAGACTATGCAACCACCAAACCAAAACTGCAGGAAATATTAAGAGGGCTTCTTTAAAGGAGGAAAAAGCCCAAGAATAGCATTGGACAGAAATATAGAGACAGTCTACAGAAAGAAAGTCTTCAAAGAAACATGATGAAAATAAAAACGTATCTATCAATAATCACCTTCAATGTGAATGGCCTAAATGAGCCCATAAAATGGCATAGGGTTGCAGAGGGGTAAAATGACAGGACCCATCTATATGTTGTCTACAGAAGACCCATTTTAAAACTAAAGATACACCCATACTGAAAGTGAAGGAATGGAAGAGCATCTTTAATGCAAATGGGCCTCAAAAAAAGGCTGGGGTAGCGATTCTCATATCAGACAAATTAGATTTTAAACTGAAGACTTTAGTCAGAGATACAGAAGCACAATACATCATTCTTTTTTTTTTTAATTAATTTTTTATTTTTTATAAACATATATTTTTATCCCCAGGGGTACAGGTCTGTGAATCACCAGGTTTAGACACTTCACAGCACTCACCAAAGCACATACCCTCCCCAATGTCCATAATCCCACCCCTTCTCCCCAATCCCCTCCCCCCAGCAACCCTCAGTTTGTTTTGTGAGATTAAGAGTCTCTTATGGTTTGTCTCCCTCCCAATCCCATCTTGTTTCATTTATTCTTCTCCTACCCACTTAAGCCTCCATGTTGCATCACCATTTCCTCATATCAGGGAGATCATATGATACTTGTCTTTCTCTGCTTGGCTTATTTCGCTAAGCATGATATGCTCTAGTTCCATCCATGTTGTCGCAAATGGCAAGATTTCATTTGTTTTGATGGCTGCATAGTATTCCATTGTGTATATATACCACATCTTCTTGATCCATTCATCTGTTGATGGACATCTAGGTTCTTTCCATAGTTTGGCTATTGTGGACATTGCTGCTATAAACATTCGGGTGCACGTGCCCCTCTGGTCACTACGTTTGTATGTTTAGGGTAAATACCCTATATGCAATTGCTGGGTCATAAGGCAGTTCTATTTTCAACATTTTGAGGAATCTCCATGCTGTTTTCCAGAGTGGCTGCACCAGCTTGCATTCCCACCAACAGTGTAGGAGGGTTCCCCTTTCTCCGCATTCTCGCCAGCATCTGTCATTTCCTGACTTGTTGATTTTAGCCATTCTGACTGGTGTGAGGTGATATCGCATTGTGGTTTTGATTTGTATATCCCTGATTCCGAGTGATATGGAGCACTTTTTCATGTGTCTGTTGGCCATCTGGATGTCTTATTTGCAGAAATGTCTGTTCATGTCCTCTGCCCATTTCTTGATTGGATTATTTGTTCTTTGGGTGTTGAGTTTGCTAAGTTCTTTATAGATTCTGGACACTAGTCCTTTATGTGATATGTCGTTTGCAAATATCTTCTCCCATTCTGTCAGTTGTCTTTTGATTTTGTTAACTGTTTCCTTTGCTGTGCAAAAGCTTTTGATCTTGATGAAATCCCAATAGTTCATTTTTTCCTTGCTGCCCTTGCCTTTTGCATTGTTCCTAGGAAGATGTTGCTGTGGCAGAGGTCGAAGAGGTTTCTGCCTGAGTTCTCCTCAAGGATTTTGATGGATTCCTTTCGCACCTTGAGGTCCTTCATCGATTTTGAGTCTATTTTTGTGTGTGGTGTAAGGAAATGGTCCAATTTTATTTTTCTGTATGTGGCTGTTCAACTTTACCAGCACCATTTATTGAAGAGGCTATCTTTTTTCCATTGGACATTCTTTCCTGCTTTGTCGAAGATTAGTTGACCATAGAGTTGAGGGTTTATTTCTGGGCTCTCTATTCTGTTCCATTGATCTATGTGTCTGTTTTTGTGCCAGTACCATGCTGTCTTGATGATGACAGCTTTGTAATAGAGCTTGAAGTCCGGAATTGTGATGCCACCAACGTTGGCTTTCTTTTTCAATATCCCTTTGGCTATTCGAGGTCTTTTCTGGTTCCATATAAATTTTAGCATTATTTGTTCCATTTCTTTGAAAAAGATGGATGGTACTTTGATAGGAATTGCATTAAATGTGTAGATCACTTTAGGTAGCATAGACATTTTCACAATATTTATTCTTCCAATCCAGGAGCATGGAACATTTTTCCATTTCTTTGTGTCTTCCTCAATTTCTTTCATGAGTACTTTATATTTTTCTGAGTATAGATTCTGTGTCTCTTTGGTTAGGTTTATTCCTAGGTATCTTTTGGTTTTGGATGCAATTGTAAATGGGATGGACACCTTAATTTCTCTTTCTTCTGTCTTGCTGTAGGTGTAGAGAAATGCAACTGATTTCTGTGCATTGGTTTTATATCCTGACACTTTACTGAATTCCTGTATAAGTTCTAGCAGTTTTGGAGTGGAGTCTTTTGGGTTTTCCACATATAGTATCATATCATCTGCGAAGAGTGATAATTTGACTTCTTCTTTGCTGATTTGGATGCCTTTAGTTTCCTTTTGTTGTCTAATTGCTGAGGCTAGGACCTCTAGTACTCTGTTGAATAGCAGTGGTTATAATGGACATCCCTGCTGTGTTCCTGACCTGAGCAGAAAAGCTTTCATTTTTTCTCCATTGAGAATGATAATTGCGGTGTGTTTTCATAGATGGCTTTGATGATATTGAGGTATGTGCCCTCTATCCCTACACTTTGAAGAGTTTTGATCAGGAAGGAATGCTGTACTTTGTCAAAAGCTTTTTCAGCATAAACAAAAGCCCAGGGCCAGACGGCTTCCCGGGGACAATTCTACCAAACATTTAAAGAAGAACTAGTTCCTATTCTCCTGAAACTATTCCAAAAAATAGAAATGGAATGAAAACTTCAAAACTCATTTTATGAGGCCAGCATCACCTTGATCTCAAAACCAGACAAGGATCCCATCAAAAAAGAGAGCTATAGACCAATATCCTTGATGAACACAGATGCAAAAATACTCAACAAAATACTAGCCAATAGGATTCAACGGTACATTACAAAGATTATTCACCACGACCAAGTGGGATTTATTCCAGGGCTTCAAGGTTGGTTCAACATCCGCAAATCAGTCAATGTGTTACAACACATCAATAAAAGTAAGAACAAGAACCATATGATACAATACATCATTCTTAAAGTGACTATCCACCAAGATGATCTAACAATTGTAAATATATATGCTCCCAATATGTGAGAAGCCAATTACATAAGAAAATTGTTAATCAAGATATGAATCATATTGATATGAATAAACAAATCGTTGGAGATCTTAACACGCCTCTCTCAGAAATAGACAGATCATCAAAGCAGAAAATCAATAATGAAACAAGATCATTGAATGACACATTGGGCCAGATTGACCTCATAGATATGCAGAAAATTCCACCCTAGGCAAAGGAATACTCATTCTTCTCAAGTGCACATGAAACCTTCTCCAGAATAGGCCACATACTGTGGTCACAAATCAGAACTCAGCCGATACCAAAAGACTGAGATTATTCCCTGCACATTCTCAGATCACAATGCTTTGCAACTTTAGCTCAATCACAAGGAAAAATTCCGAAGGAACTCAAACACCTGGAAGCTAAAGAACACCTTGCTTAAGAATGCTTGGATCAACCAGGAGATCAAAAACAATTTATGGAAACCAATGACAATAAAGACATTTGGATCCAAAACCTATGGGATACAGCAAAGGTGGTCCTAAGAGGAAAATACATAGCCATCCAAGCCTCCACAATAAAACTGAAAAATCCAGAACACAGGTGCTTTATCTACACCTTAAAGAACTGGAGAATCAACAACAAATCAAACCAACTCGACAGAGAAGAAGGGACATAATGGAGATGAGAGCTGGTATCGATGAGGTAGAAACCAGTGAAACAGTAGAACCTATCAATGAAACTAGAAGCTGGTTTTTTGAAAGAATCAATAAGATCGATAAGCCATTGGTGACACTAATCCAAAAGAAAAGAGAGACAGCTCAAATATATAAAATTTTGAATGACAAGAAGAGATCATAATGAACACCAAAGAAGTAGAAACAATCATCAGAGGTTATTATCAACAGTTATATGCCAATAAGCTAAGCAACCTAGATGAAATGGATGCATTCCTGGAAAACTATAAACTCCAAAAATTGAATCAGGAAGAAATTGACAACCTGAATAGACCAATATCTAGTAACGAGATTGAAGTGGTGATTAAAAACTTCCCAAAAACCAAGAGCGCAGAACCTGATGGAATCCCCGGGGAATTCTACCAAACTTTCAAAGAAGAAATAACACCTATTCTTCTGAAACTGTTTCAAAAATATTGAAGCAGAAGGGAAACTTCCTGACTCTTTCTATGAAGCCAGCATTACCCTGATCCCCCAAACAGGCAACCACTCAACCAAAAAGCATATTTTCTGACCAATATCACTAATGAATATGGATGCTAAGATTCTCAATAAAATCCTAGCAAACAGTATCCAACAGCACATTAAAAAGATTATCCACCATGACCAGGTGGGATTCATCCCTGGGCTACAAGGATGGTTCAACATTTGCAAATCAATCAATGTGATAGAACAAATTAATAAGAGAAGAGAGAAGAACCACATGTTCCTCTCAATTGATGCAGAAAAAGCATTTGACAAAATCCAGCATCTGTTCCTGATTTAAACGCTTCAAAGTATAGGGATAGAGGGAACATTCCTGACCTTCATCAAATCTATCTAAGAAAGACCCACAGCAAATATCATCCTGAATGGGAAAAAAAATTGCGTCCTTCGCGTTGAGATCAGAAACAAGACAAGGATGCCCACTCTCACCACTCTTGTTCAACATAATATTAGAAATCCTAGCAACATCAATCAGACAACAAAGGGAAATAAAATGTATCCAAATTGGTAATGAAGAAGTCAAACTCTCTCTCTTTGCAGATGACATGATCCTTTATATGGAAAACCCAAAAGACTCCACTCCCAAACTACTAGAACTCATACAGCAATTCAGCAACGTGGCAGGATACAAAGTCAATGTACAGAAATCAGTGGCTTTCTTATACATTAACAATGAAAATACAGAGAGGAAAATTAGGGAATTGATTCCATTTACTATAGCATCAAAAACAATAAGATACCTGGGAATAAACCTAACCAAAGAGGTAAAGGATCTGTACTCAAGGAACTACAGAACACTCATGAAAGAAATTGAAGAAGACATAAAAAGATGGAATACCATTCCACGCTCTTGGATCTGAAGAATAAACATTGTAAAATGTCTATACTGCCTAGAGCAATGTATATTTTAATGCTATTCCGATCAAAATTCCACTGGTATTCTTCAAAGATCTGGAGCAAATAATCCTAAAATTTGAATGGAATCAAAAGAGACTATGAATCACGAAGGAGATTTTGAAAAACAAAAATAAAACTGGGGGCATCTCGTTTCATGATTCCCAGCTTTACTACAAAGCTGTGATCATTAAGACAGAATGGTACTGGCATAAAAACAGACACATCGACCAGTGGAACAGGGTAGAGAGCCCATATATGGACCTTCAACTCTATGGTCAAATAATCGACAAAGCAGGAAAAAATATAGTGGAAAAAAGACTGTCTCTTCATTAAATGGTGCTGGGAAAACTGGGCAGCTATATGTAGGACAATGAAACTCGACCATTCTCTTACACCGTTCACAAAGTTAAACTCAAAATGGATAAAAGAGCTGGGAGAATTCAAGACGGCGGAGAAGTAGCAGGCTGAGACTACTTCAGCTAGCCGGAGATCAGCTAGATAGCTTATCTAAGATTGCAAACACCTAAAAATCCATCGGCAGATCGAAAGGAAGAAGAACAGCAATTCTGGAAACCGAAAAACAACCACTTTCTGAAAGGTAGGACCGGCGGAGAAGTGAATCAAAGCGACGGGAAGCTAGACACCAGGGGGAGGGGCCAGCTCCTGGCAAGCGGCGGAGCAACCGAGCACAAAATCAGGACTTTTAAAAGTTCCGCAGAGGGACATCGGTCCAGAGGCTAAACCGGGGCAAAGCCCACGCGGTGTCAGCGTGGCCTCAGGTCCCACAGGGTCACAAAAGGATTGGGGGTGTCTGAGTGTCGCAGAGATTGCGGGTATTGGAACGGGAAAGCCAGCTACAGAGACAGAGCCAACAGTAAGCTCGCAGCTCGGGGTTACCTCTAACCGGTCGCAGGCTTGGTGAGCTCAGAGCACGGCCGGAGGTCAGGCAGACTGGAGTAACTGGGCGCTGTTCTCTGAGGGTGCACTGAGGAGAGCGGCCCTGGGCTCTCATCTCATCCAGGCCGGAGACCAGGAGGCCGCCATTTGTATTCCCGTCCTCCAGAACTCTACGGAAAGCGCTCAGGGAACAAAAGCTCCTGAAAGCAAAAGGAGAGGATTACTCACCCTGGCCCAGGTAAGGGCGGTGTAATTCCGCCTGAGGCAAAGACATTTGAGAATCACTACAACAGGCCCCTCCCTCAGAAGATCAACAAGAAATCCAGTGGAGACCAAGTTCACATACCAAGGAGTGCTGTTACAATACCAAGGAGAGCAGGAGAATTCCAGAGGAGGAGAAAGCCAAGCACGGAACTCGGCTTTTTTCCTGTGATTATTTTTAGTGTTGCAGTTAATTTAATTTTTTTCTTTTTCATTTTTTTTTCTCACCTTCGGGTAAAAATGTTTTTTTTTTTTCTTTTTTTAACTGTTACCATTTTCTTTATTAATGATTTTTTACTAGTTTTTCTTATATATATTTTTTCTTTTTTACATTTTTCTTAGGTGTTTTCTTTTTTTTAATTCTTTTCTTTTCTTTTTTTTTTCTTTTTTCTTTCCTTCTTCCTTTCTGAACCTCTTTTTATCCCCTTTCTACCCCCTCACGATTTGGGAATCTTCTAATTTGGTTAAAGCACATTTTCCTGGGGTTGTTGCCACACTTTTAGTATTTTACTTGCCCCTCATATACTCTTAACTGGACAAAATGACAAGACGAAAAAATGCAACACACACACACAAAAAAGAACAAGAGGCAGTACCGAAGGCTAGGGACCTAATCAATACAGACATTGGTAATATGTCAGATCTAGAGTTCAGATTGAAATTCTCAAGGTTCTAGCCAGGCTCGAAAAAGGCATGGAAGATACTAGAGAAACCCTCTCGAGAGATATAAAAGCCCTTTCTGGAGAAATAAAAGAAGTAAAATTTAACCACGTTGAAATAAAAAAAGCTATTAATGAGTTGCAATAAAAAATGGAGGCTCTCACTGCTAGGATAAATGAGGCAGAAGAAAGAATTAGTGATATAGAAGACCAAATGACAGAGAATAAAGAAGCTGAGCAAAAGAGGGACAAACAGCTACTGGACCACGAGGGGAGAACTCGAGAGATAAGTGACACCATAAGACGAAACAACATTAGAATAATTGGGATTCCAGAAGAAGAAGAAAGAGAGAGGGGAGCAGAAGGTATACTGGAGAGAATTATTGGGGAGAATTTCCCCAATATGGCAAAGGGAACGAGCATCAAAATTCAGGAGGTTCACAGAACGCCCCTCAAAATCAATAAGAATAGGCCCACACCCCGTCACCTAATAGTAAAATTCACAAGTCTCAGTGACAAAGAGAAAATCCTGAAAGCAGCCTGGGAAAAGAAGTCTGTAACATACAATGGTAAAAATATTAGATTGGCAGCTGACTTATCCACAGAGACCTGGCAGGCCAGAAAGAGCTGGCATGATATTTTCAGAGTACTAAACAAGAAAAACATGCATCCAAAAATACTCTATCCAGCTAGGCTCTCATTGAAAATAGAAGGAGAGATTAAAAGCTTCCAGGACAAACAAAAACTGAAAGAATTTGCAAATACCAAACCAGCTCTACAGGAAATATTGAAAGGGTCCTCTAAGCAAAGAGAGAGCCTACAAGTGGTAGATCAGAAAGGAACAGAGACCATATACAGTAACAGTCACCTTATAGGCAATACAATGGCACTAAATTCATATCTCTCAATAGTTACCCTGAATGTGAATGGGCTAAATGCCCCTGTCAAAAGACACAGGGTATAAGAATGGATAAAAAAAAAAACATCTATATGTTGCCTACAAGAAACTCATTTTAAGCCCGAAGACACCTACAGATTTAAAGTGAGGGGGTGGAAAATAATTTAAAATGCTAATGGACATCAGAAGAAAGCAGGATGGCAATCCTTATATCAGATCAATTAGATTTTAAGCCAAAGACTATAATAAGAGATGAGGAAAGACACTGTATCATACTCAAAGGGTCTGTCCAACAAGAAGATTTAACAATTTTAAATATATATGCCCCCAACGTTGGAGCAGACATCTATATAAACCAATTAATAACAAAATCAAAGAAACACATCAACAATAATACAATAATGATAGGGGACATTAACACTCCCCTCACTGAAATGGACAGATCATCCAAGCAAAGTTCAGCAAGGAAATAAAGTCCTTAAATGACACACTGGACCAGATGGACATCACAGATATATTCAGAATATTTCATCCCAAAGCAACAGAATACACATTCTTCTCTAGTGCACATGGAACATTCTCCAGAGTAGATCACATCCTTGGTCCTAAATCAGGACTCAACCGGTATCAAAAGATTGGGATCATTCCCTGCATATTTTCAGACCACAATGCTCTAAAGCTAGAACTCAACCACAAAAGGAAGTTTGGAAAGAACCCAAATACAGGGAGACTAAACAGCATCCTTCTAAAGAACGAATGGGTCAACTGGGAAATTAAAGAAGAATTGAAAAAAATCATGGAAACAAATGATGATGAAAATACAATGGTTCAAAATCTGTGGGACAAAACAAAGGCAGTCCTGAGAGGAAAATATATAGCAGTACAGGCCTTTCTCAAGAAACAAGAAAGGTTTCAGGTACACAACCTAACCCTACACCTAAAGGAGCTGGAGAAAGAACAAGAAAGAAACCCTAAGCCCAGCAGTAGAAGAGAAATTATAAAGATCAGAGCAGAAATCAATGAAATAGAAACCAAAAAAACAATACAACAAATCAACGAAACGAGGAGCAGGTTCTTTGAAAGAATAAATAAAATTGATAAACCCCTGGCCCGACTTATCAAAAAGAAAAGAGAAAGGACCCAAATAAATAAAATCATGAATGAAAGAGGAGAGATCACAACTAACACCAAAGAAATACAAACTATTATAAGAACATACTATGAGCAACTCTATGGCAATAAATTTGACAATCTGGAAGAAATGGATGCAGTCCTAGAAACATATAAACTACCACAACTGAACCAGGATGAAATAGAAAGCCTGCACAGACCCAAAACCACTAAGGAGATTGAAACAGTCATTAAAAATCTCCAAACAAACAAAAGCCCAGGGCCAGACGGCTTCCCGGGGGAAATCTACCAAACATTTAAAGAAGAACTAATTCCTATTCTCCTGAAGCTGTTCCAAAAAATAGAAATGGAAGGAAAACTTCCAAACTCATTTTATGAGGCCAGCATCACCTTGATCCCAAAACCAGACAAGGATCCCACAAAAAAGAGAGCTATAGACCAATATCTTTGATGAAAACAGATGCAAAAATTCTCAACAAAATATTAGCCAATAGGATTCAACAGTACATTAAAAAGATTATTCACCACGACCAAGTGGGATTTATTCCAGGGCTACAAGGTTGGTTCAACATCCGCAAATCAGTCAATGTGATACAACACATCAATAAAAGAAAGAACAAGAACCATATGATAATCTCAATAGATGCTGAAAAAGCATTTGACAAAGTACTGCATCCCTTCCTGATCAAAAGTCTTCAAAGTGTAGGGATAGAGGGCACATACCTCAATATCATCAAAGCCATCTATGAAAAACCCACCGCAATTATCATTCTCAATGGAGAAAAACTGAAAGCTTTTCCGGTCAGGTCAAGAACACGGTAGGGATGTCCATTATCACCTCTGCCATTCAACATAATACTAGAGGTCTTAGACTCAGCAATCAGACAACAAAAGGAAATTAAAGGCATCCAAATCGGCAAAGAAGAAGTCAAATAATCACTCTTCGCAGATGATATGATACTATATGTGGAAAACCCAAAGACTCTACTCCAAAACTGCTAGAACTTATACAGGAATTCAGTAAAGTGTCAGGATATAAAACCAATGCACAGAAATCAGTTGCATTTCTCTACACCTACAGCAAGACAGAAGAAAGAGAAATTAAGGAGTCCATCCCATTTACAATTGCATCCAAAACCAAAAGATACCTAGGAATAAACCTAACCAAAGAGACACAGAATCTATACTCAGAAAAATATAAAGTACTCATGAAAGAAATTGAGGAAGACACAAAGAAATGGAAAAATGTTCCATGCTCCTGGATTGGAAGAATAAATATTGTGAAAATGTCTATGCTACCTAAAGTGATCTACACATTTAATGCAATTCCTATCAAAGTACCTTCCATCTTTTTCAAAGAAATGGAACAAATAATGCTAAAATTTATATGGAACCAGAAAAGACCTCGAATAGCCAAAGGGATATTGAAAAAGAAAGCCAACGTTGGTGGCATCACAATTCCGGACTTCAAGCTCTATTACAAAGCTGTCATCATCAAGACAGCATGGTACTGGCACAAAAACAGACACATAAATCAATGGAACAGAATAGAGAGCCCAGAAATAGACCCTCAACATGGAGGCTTAAGTGGGTAGGAGAAGATTAAATGAAACAAGATGGGATTGGGAGGGAGACAAACCATAAGTGACTCTTAATCTCACAAAACAAACTGAGTGCTGCTGGGGGGAGGGGGTTTGGGAGAAGGGGGTGGGATTATGGACATTGGGGAGGGTATGTGCTTTGGTGAGTGCTATGAAGTGTGTAAACCTGGTGATTCACAGACCTGTACCCCTGGGGATAAAAATATATGTTTATAAAAAAATAAAAAATTAATAATAAAAAAAGAATATAGTTTTTACCACATTCTATAATTCTGATAAAACATTTCCCAAAAGAGTCATATCACTCGAGTGCATATATATGTGACTATCTGTAGGACTCTTAAAATTTCTGAAATAAATCAGATAAAAATGTAAACCATTGCTGGGGTGCCTGGGTGGCTCAGCAGGTTAAAGCCTCTGCCTTCAGCTCAGGTCATAATCCCAGGGTCCTGGAATTGAGCCCCACTTCGGCTCTCTGCTCAGAGGGGAGCCCGCTTCCTCCTCTCTCTCTGCCTGCCCCTCTGCCTACTTGTGATCTCTCTCTCTCTCTATCTCTGTCAAATAAATAAAATCTTGAAAAAAATGTACCATTGCTGAAACAATTTAAAGTCTTTAAGCAAACTATGTAACTTCCCACCAGAATAAATAACAACACAAATTCTCTGCCTTTAAAAAAAATGGATAAAACACCTCAACGTGAGACAGGGGTCCATCAGAATCCTAGAGAACATAGGCAGTAATCTCTTTGATATCAGGCACAGAAACTTCTTTCAAGATATGTCTCCAAAGGCAATGGAAACAAAAGCAAACATGAACTTTTGCGACTTCATCAAAATCGGAAGCTTCTGCACAGCAAAGGGAACAGTCAAGAAAACAAAGAGGCAACCCACGGAATGGGAGATGGTATGTGCAAATGACAGTACAGACAAAAGGTTGATATCCAGGATCTATAATGAACTCCTAAAACTCAACACACACAAACAGACAATCATATCAAAAAATGGGCAGAAGATATGAACAGACACTTCTCCAATGAAGACATGCAAATGGCTATCAGACACATGAAAAAATGTTCATCATAACTAGCTATGAGATAAATTCAAATTAAAACTACATTGAGATATCACCTTTCACCAGTTAGAATGGTCAAAATTAGCAAGACAGAAAACAACATGTGTTGGAGGGGATGTGGAGAAAGGGGAATCATCTTACACTGTTGGTGGGAATACAAGTTGGTGCAGCCTCTTTGGAGAAAGTATGGAGATTACTCAAGAAATTAAAGTAGAACTTCCCTATGACTCTGCAATTGCACTACTGGGTATTTACCCCAAAGATGCAGATGTAGTGAAAAGAAGGGCCATCTGTACCCCAATGTTTATAGCCGCAATGGCCATTGTTGCCAAACTGTGGAAAGAACCAAGATGCCTTCCATGGACGAATGGATAAGGAAGATGTGGTCCATATACACTATGGAGTATTATGCCACCGTCAGGAAGGATGAATTCCCAACTTTTGCACCAACATGGACGGGACTGAAAGAGCTTATGCTGAGTGATATAAGTCAAGCAGAGAGAGTCAATTATCATATGGTTTCACTTATTTGTGGAGCATAACAAATAGCATGGAGGACATTGGAGTTAGAAGGGAGCTGGGGATTTGGAACGGGAGGTGAATCATGAGAGAATATGGACTCTGAAAAACAATATGAGGGGTTTGAAGTGGCAGGGGGTGGGAGGTTGGGGTACCAGGTGGTGGGAATTATAGAAGGCATGGGTTGCATGGAGAACTGGGTGTGGTGAAAAATAATGATACTATTATTCTGAAAATAACTAAATTAAAAAGAAGAAAATAATGATACTATTATGCTGAAAATAAATGAATTTTTTAAAAAGGGGAAAAAAGAGCTGTGTTATATCTTGGGATGAACACTAGGTCATATATGGAACTAAGGCATCAGCGACTAATCTGTCAAAAAGCTATGATGGATGACAGGCTGGATTCCTCAATGTAACAAAAAAATTAACATAAAAACAAACTGGCCCTTTCAAAGCAGTTGAAGACAGAGAAAAGGAATGGAGTATATTTTTATTATCTTTACTTATTAAAATGGCATGGAATTTGGTTCTTATAATGTCCTTATCTGAATTGGGTCTTTATACTTCTAAATTAGAGTATACATGCCTCCTCCGTTTCTGGAATTGATTAAATGAAACTACCTTGATTTCACTAAATGTCTAGGTGAGTTGAACAGGAAAGTAATTTGAACCTGGCCTTCTGTGTGTTGGCAGGTGACTGATTACTGCTTCAAATGGCTTAGTCACTAGTAGGAAGTTCAGATTATGTAGGAATTCTGTCCTAATCTTGGGAGTTGATATGTTTCTTGAAATTTATCCTTTTCTCTCAGTTATTGGATTTGCTGACATAATTCTACAGATGGGTCTTTTAGATTATTTTTTCCCCCTTCTATCAGGGTCATGTGGTCACAAACATCCAACTGTGTTCTTGTATCCATGTTTTATCCAGGTAATGGCTTCTTCAGTTTGTGAGTTTTCAAAATTGACATGTGAGTTCTCTCACTTTTTCCTCATGGTTTGTTTGTATTTCTTTTATTTCAATGAACATTTGTATTATATCATTTTGTCTGTTAGCTTTGGAGTTTGTTTGTCCTTTTCTAGTTCCTTATGGCGTCAAGGTAGGTTGCTTTTTTCCTGTGCTTTTAATTGCTTGAAATACATGCGTTTAACCTTATATATTTTATTCATAATATGTTATAATTCTTCATAATGGCATCATCCCATTTCTTTTTTTTTTTACTTTTCATTGTTGATGGCACTTTCTGATTTTCCTTTCAATTTCCTTTCTTTGATTCATTAGTTGTTCATGAGTGTGTTGTGTTTTTCACCTATTAGTGCCTGGCTGTATTTACCTTTGGAGAGTGATTTCTTTCCATTTTCATACCTCGTGGTCATAAGTATACAAGATAGGATTTGAATTTTCTTCCATTATTTAGGACTTGTTTTGGACCCCAGCACAGGATCTGTGATAGACAAGTCTGCCCTTGGGATGAACTTTTGTTAAGGTCACGAGAGACACAACTTATGCATTCTTCCCCAAAATTCAAGGTGTCTAGAGCGCCCATGATGATGTCTGTTGATATTTACTACCTTTCCTTCTGGATGATCTATCCTATGCAAAAAGTGGACATCCTAGTCCCCAAATATATTAGATGGAGTTCCACAACTCCCTTCCTTTCTTTTCACATGCTTTCAACATTAAATACACCCATGTTGGTGGTGTATATGTTGGCAGTTCTTCCAAGTTTCTTACATTTTGATAATCCCCCAAGACAATACACCTTCCAGTAACCTTTTGTCTCTCGAAGGAATAAAATCTCTCTATCTGCTATAGGCACAATCACATTGGCTCTCTTCTCCTTGACAATTGCATAACCTATGTCTTCCCCATTCCCTCACTTTCGAGCTATGCATATCTTTATATTAGAAGGAAATCTCCTATGGGCAACAAAAGGTTGAGCTTGTTGTGTTTTTTTTTTTTATCTTTTCTTATTTGAATTTTTTGCCCTTTTTATTTTTAATTATCCAGCCCAACAATCTGTTTCTAGTGGTACGAGAACTTAGTCCTGAATACTTGAACTAACTATTCATAGGTAAGGACTTATCTTTCTCATTTCGGTTGGTTTCTGATGTGGATTCTCTGTGACTTCTACGTTGTAGTATTTTATTTGGGGTTTCCATCCTTTAGTGCGATTCCTCACTTCCTACTCATCTTTTGTGTGTCTTGTCCATGTGTGTGAGTATTGTCTCTGTGTTTCACATAACACTTAATTTGAAATTTCAAGAGATAGAAGTCAGTCTTCTTTGGATAGCAATTTAATTTGATATGCCTTAAAAACTCACATTCCATCACTTTCTGCCACATTTCCTACAAAGAATGTCCAATTTAGTCCTCTTTTATAAACACGTGATATTACTAACCTGTCTACAAACAAACTCCAAATTTTGGGTGCCTGGTTAGAGTCGTATTCTTTGTCCCCCTTTTCCTTGTTTTTTTCATATTTCTCTTGAATACCAGGAGAGAGTGAAATAGTATGTTATTTGTCTTTCTGGCACTGATAGATGTGACATAGGCTAATGTTCTCCACAATTCTGCCACATGAGGCAAGTGGCAAGAATTCATTCTTGCTTATGGCTGGGTAAGATTCTGTGGGGCTTTGCAGGACAGTGAGATGGTAGTAGTGTCTGGGAACTCCACTCTTGTCTTTAGCCAGGAACACAACAGGAGGATTACCACATCAACTTCAACATGGCAGTAATGGACCTGGTGCCTACAAAGCAAACTCCATAGCAAAAGAGAGAATAAGTTGCAAGATTCGAAACATGGTTTATGGGGAAAGTGGGCGGTTGGTGCTTCAGAGGGCTGTGAGACAATGCAAAAGACAAAGTTATAGGAGAGTGGAGAACACTGGGAACCCACAAGGAGCATGTTTCCCAATGCTATTGGCTGTGAACAGCAGAGGTTCCAAATGACATGAGTTCTTGCCAACAGAGGGTTTTGAGAGCCGGAGATTTCAGATTTGCCAGCTTTGCAGACATCGACTCGAGATAATACTGTGTTTCTCTTTGAGAGGACACCAACAAGCAAGAAGCAACCAGGTGCAGACAGCCTGGAAACCATGAAAAAAGGCAATGCCAAGAGACACAATGGGAAGATGGTGTGTTCTGACAGTGCATGTGTGAAAGGCAGTGTTCGTGGAGATCAATCAATGGGAGCATAAGAAATTTTGGGCTCTCACAAAAGCAGCATAAAGACGGAGCTACTGGCCAAAGATAGGACTGTGAGCACATTACTGCCTAACCTTCAAACACGAGGTCCCAACAGTCAAACACAGGAAGGACTGCCTTCCTCACCCAAGTTGCTTAGTTCGAGGAGAACAGACTCTCTTGTAGAAGAATAGAAGAAAGCCCTGCCCACATGCTCTCTCATGAGCAAAGCATTCTGCAACCTTCGTTCTGTTGAGTTGGTTAAAGGTCTCCTTTCACATGCACACAAGTGCACACCAAGATAAACCTCACTGTATTCAACCCAGACTCTAGGTAATCAAAACTGCAGGCAAGGAGAGCCTCTGCAGATGACTGGCCTCAATGACATGGGAGAGCCACAACACAACAGCAGAGGGCATTCATGCCACAAACAATCGAGACTCCCTCTTAGGCCATCCCTTGGCCACTCCATGATCTCTCCTTCCAAAAAGATTACCTTCAGGTTAGAAAAAAGAATCGGCTTTTCGAATACAGAGAAGAAGAGAGAGACCTAATTGCAATTCAAATATGGAAGAATCAATTTCTACCGAAGAAATAGAACAAGAAATGATCCAGGCCAACAATCGAAGTGAAATCAGTACATGTAACAGAACCAAGGGAGGATGGAAAGCGGCAGTCAGGATACTCACCGTACATCAGAAAAACATAGAAGTCATTGGGGAGTCTCAAACCACAGAAATAAAAGAGATTAAAAAATTAAAAAATGAGGCCCTGATGAAAGATGGGTAGGAGACTGGATGCAAAGTCGATATACCTGGCAGAAGCAGAGGATCAAATTATAATGATGGAACATGACATTGAGCTTAGAGAAGTCATCGACTCCAAGGAATCCAAAGGTTCCTATTTAGGAGAACTAGGAGTGAGAAAAATTAAGATGGCTGAACATTTCTTTGAGAAATCAGTGCTGAAAGTGTCCCTCATCTGAGAGCAGAAACAGAGATCCTGATTCAGAGGCACAGAGGTGTCCCATCACCATCAACAGAAGCAGAGTCCCAGAAAACATAGTGTTGTTCCCCCTGGAAAACCTAGCAATGGAGGAATTCCCTTACGCAAATATGCTTGGGAGAGTAGTTTGTTCATATCCAAGTCACTGACTTCAAGACTAAAAGCTATACCAGGTTTACAAGCAGGTCAGATAGAGCAAACAACACCGCCAACTCTAAATACCGTATCCCCTCCATTTCTGAGCAATGGCAGTGCAGCTGTTCTTGTCTAGAATTAGGAGGTATTCACAAGACAAAAATTGGGTCCTGTGGTGTGTCCATCAGTTCAAAGGCAGCCTTCAGCTCAACTAATGATCCCAGGGTCATTGCATCGATCTTGGTCTCAAGTTCCTGCTCAGAGGCAATTCTGCTTCTATCTCTCCAACTCCACCCCCAATTGTGATATCTCTGTTTCTCTACCAAATATGTGCATACCCATATTTTGATAAAAATAAAAACAAAAACTTTTAAAAAAAATTGACTGGGTCCAGAGGATGTTTTATTTAATTTGGATTTAGGTCCCAGTGGAATGCTGACAGGTACAAAGAACATCCCACATTCTAAAATGCCAGACTGTCACTCTTAGCTTTCTTGTTCATTCTCTTGTTCTTTATCTTTTTGGATTGCCTCACCAACCTGTAGCATCTGATGTCTGTCCCGCTGTAATGCCCCCTTGTTGACACATTGTCATCCTTTCCTTGCTTCATTAGAACATGCACACTACCACAAGAGGCACTGTTTGCTTATCGCATGATATGTTACCACTTGGGGAATGATCATGAAAGCATTAAGGCAGGCTTGTGCTGCCACATCTCCATTCATTTTCCAAGAAGGTAGCTGCGCCAAACTGTGGAAATGCTCAAGGTTCTTCAACATTTGCATCCTCTTCAATGCATCCCTTTGGAGATACACATTGTTATCTTCAAATGGGGACGAAAGTCTTTCAGATGAATTCACATGGTCTATGGGTCTCTTCCAACATGCTCCACAAATGCTCCTGTGAAATCCAAGTACATGAGTCTGTCCTGGGCCTCAGGATTTCGGGTGATGAGTCTGCCTTTAGTGCTTGTTCACTTCTAAAGAACGGGAGGCCATTATGGCCCAATATCTTGAGATGCTAGTGATACTCATGTCCTTTCTATTGAAGACTCCAGACGTGTTTTTGGCATGGTTGTGGGTGTAACCTGGGAGCTTTCCTTGGGTGACCATTTTCCTGGTCAGAAGTGCCCTGAACAGGAGGGAGAACCATAGCCATGTGTTCAGTGTGGAGTTCCTCCCCTCAGTCATTGTTTGACGCCTGACTCTTTCTTGGCCTATCGTGGGTAAGATGGAATGGTGGATTCCTGCCTTTCTCCGGAGTCCAGAGTGCTGGTTCTGACAGTCATGACCAAAGACTACAAATTCGGCCATGGGGAAGGTGACACCGACTCGCTTCACAAACTGCCTTGGTGAGAGACCCAGACAGCTCCAGCTGTTGGGGAGAGCTTGGAATACTCTTGGTCCACCCATGAATACTCCAGCCAAGTGCCGTGATCAGGCATGGTTTGGAGAGGAGTGGTTGCTAACCTCAAACTTGGCGACATCAAAGAAGTTGGTTTCACTGAAACAGCAGTCCCTCTCTCATGACCTTTGAGTCCTATGGCTTTAGGTATGAAGCTCCGGGAAGGATAGAAAAGGAGCCCTCTGAGATTGATCAAAAACTCGGTCATCTTGTGTGTTAATTTCCCACTTTGCCTTTCTAGACAAAGAAAAAAGAAAATGACATTCAGTATACCATCCGTTTGGCCAACATTTCTCCAGAGATGGCAGGGTTTTCCTATTTCAACTGTAATTTCTGAAGATCTCAAGAAACAGTGGGGCCTCTTGGGTATCAACAGCTCTCTTTGAGGTTTGTCGTCCTGTGGTTTAGAGAGTGTTTTCTCAGAGACTTCTCCATATGGGTTAGTGATGACTAAGGGATGGAAAGTCCCTTTTCAAGAAAAAATGTTAGGGAATAAATGTATTGTGCTTTCTGTGTCCTTATCACCCAGTGTTCTGAAACAGAGTCTACCTGTTTTTACTTTAAACACCTTTGCAAATTCTTCAAGGAGAGTGGAATTCTACGTGATATTTACCCTTAAGGAAAAGCCCTGGAGAGCACTCCTTGTTATCATTAGTTAACTCTACCTACTGCGGTAATGGGTATAGCCATGTTAATGAAGTCTCTTAATCAGAGGAAAAGGAATGTACTGTATCAATGCCCACTCGAGCAGAAGTGTGGATGGAGCTGCAATGCCCTTGCAAAGACTAGTGGATAAAGAAAGTGTGATCCGTATTGGCAACAGAGTATTCCTCAGGCATCAGAGAAAATAAACCACTGCTCCTTTCACCGACATGAATGCCACACGACTGGGTGATGTGAAATGAAAAAGGCAAGCAGACAAATCGAAATATTATATGGCTTTTCTCATATGATCCCCAGGAGGAATACCATGGGCCTTAGTAGAAAGAAGGGAAAACTGAAGGGTAAGAAGTCAGAGAAGGATACAAACCAGGAGTGACTCAGGTCTCTGAGGAACCAAACTGAAGGTTAGAGAAAAGAGAGACATGCAAGAAATGAGGGAACTGGCTAATGGGTGTTGAGGAGTTGTGCCATATATTAGGAGGAGCACTAGGTCGTATATGGAACTAAAGCATCCGTGAATACTCTTTCAAAACAGATGATGGATGAGAGGCTGGCTTCCTCAACATAAAAAAATAAAATAAAATAAAATAAAATAAAATAAAATAAAATAAAATAAAATAAAATAAAATAAAATAAAATAAAATAAAATAAAAACAAACTCGCCCTTTGAAAAGGAGGTGAACACAGAGAAAAGGAAAGAATTATATTTTTATTATCCTTTCTTATTAAAACAGTATGGAATTTGTTTCTGATAACGTCCTTATCTGAATTGGGTCTTTTTTCTTGTAAATTAGAGTCTACCCGCCTCCTCTATTTCTGGTATCACTGAGAAGAAACGACATTGCTTTCATTAAATGTCTAGGTGAGCTGACCAGGAAAATGATTTGGATTTGACCTTCTGTTTTGGAGAGGTGTTTGATTACTGCTTCAAACCCTTTAGTCACTAGTAGAGAGCTCAGATTTTCTAGGTTTCCTGACCCAATCTTGGGAGTTGATGTGTCTTGCATTTTATCCTTAACTCACAGTTCTTGGATTTGCTGTCATAATTGTGTAATGGGTCTTTTAGGTTATTTTTTTTTCCTTTTGATAAATTGTCATGTAGTCTCATACTTTCAACTATATCCTTGTTTCCCTGTTGAATCCAGGTAATGGCATTTCCAGTTTGTTAAAGTTTTCAAAACTGACGTGAGAGTTCTCCTGATTTTTTCCTATTGCTTTGTTTGTATTTCTTTTATTTCAATGATCATATATATTATGTCTTTTATCTGTTCACTTTGGGGTTTGTTTCATCTTTTTCTAGTTTCTTATGCTGTCGGTAAGAAGGCTTTTTTTCGGTGTTTTTAATTTTTTGAAATAAACGCATTTAACCATATATTCTTTCCCCATAAAATATTTTGGAATCATCCCATATGTTTTTTGACTTTCCTTTGTTCAAGGTACTTTCTGATTTTCCTTTTGATTGCCCCTCTTTGACTCACTGCTACTCCGGGAGTGTGTTGTGTTTTCCACATATTAGTGTCTGGCTGTGTTTCCCACTCCTAAGTGATTTCTTTCCATTATCATATTTTCGTGCTCATAACTTCCAAGATAGGATTTGAATTTTCTCCTATTAATTATAACTGAATTTGGACTCCAGCACAGGATCTATGATAGACAATGTTAGGTCTACCCTTGGGAAGACCTTCTCTTATGGTCCTCAGGAACACAATCTTAAGCATATTTTCCCAAACTCAAACAGGATGACGTCTGTTATTCCTTAACACCTTTCCATCTGGATGATCTGTCCTGTGCTGAAAGTGGATATCGTAGTTTTCAACGATATAAAATTGTGGTCCCCATCTCCCTTCCTTCCTGTTCATATGCTTCCAAAATTTAGATACCCCCACGTTAGTGGTGTATATGTTGGCAATTCTTCCAAGTTTCTGATAATTTGATGCTCTATCAAGGCAAAACTCCTTCCGATAATCTTTTCTCTCTCGAAGGCATGAAATCTCTCTATCTGCCATAGGCACAATCACTTCGGCTCTCCTCTCTTTGCCAATTGCATAACCTATGTCTTCCCAATTCTTTCACTTTCAAACTATGTGTATCTTTATCGTCGAAGGAGATCTCCTATGGCCAACATAAGGTTGAGCTTGTTTTGTTTCTGTTGTTTTATTGTTGACCTTTTTTGCTTTATTTTTTTGCTTTTTTTTCCTAAATTTTCATCCAGTCCAACAATTTGTTTGCAGTGACGGGAGAATTTAGTCCTAAATACTTGAACCAATTCTTGATAGGTAAGGAGTTAACGTTCTCATTTTCGGTGTTTTCTGACTCAGATTCTCTGTGCCTTTCCCATTTATGATATTTTTTTTGGAGTTTGCTTCCTTTAGTCTGAATCCTTACTTCTTCCCCCTCTTTTGTGTGTCATATCTGTGTGTGTGAGAGTGTATGTGTGTGTGTTTTGTCTGTGTGTATTTTCTGTTTGTGTTTCACATAACACTTATAATGAAATTTCAAGAGATAGGAAGATGGTTTTTTATGAAATGCAATTCAAATTGATATGCCATGAAAACCCACATTCCATCACTTTCAGCCCCATTTCCTGCAAAGAACGTCCCATTTAGTCCTCTTTTATAAACATGTGATCTCACTATCCTGCATTCAATCAAACACCAAATTTTGTGTGTCCGGTTAGAGTCATAGTGTTTGTCCCCTGTTCCCTTGATTTTCACAGGTACCTTGACTACCATGAGAGAGTGAAATCCTGTTATTTGTGTTTCTGAGACTGATAGATATGACATACGCCAATGCTCTCCACAATTCTGCCATATGAGGCAAGTTGCGAGAATTCATTTTTGCTTATGTATTGATAAGATTCGGTGGTGGTTTTGGAGGACAGTGCAATGGTAGTAGTGTCTGGGAACTCCAGGCTTGTCTTTAGCCAGGACCACAACTGGATGATTACAACATGGTGGAAATGGACCTGAAGCCTACAAAGCAAACTCCACAGCAAAAGAGAACAAGAGTCACAGATACTTTGGGGGAAGCCTGGAGACATGGTTTAGAGGAGACGTGTGCATTTTGTGCTACAGAGAGCAGTGAGCCAATGCAAAGGACAAAATTATAGGAGGGAGGAACACACTGGAAACCCACAAGGAGCATGTTTCTCAGTGCCAGTGGCTGCGACCTGCAGAGGTTCCAAATGGCATGAGTTCTTGCCAACAAAGGATTTTGAGACCTGGAGAATTCAATCCGCAGGCTTTGCAGCCATCGACTGGAGAGAACACTCTGTTTCTCCTAGAGAGTACACCAACAAGCAACAAGGTGCAGACAGCCTGGATGATCAGAGACAATACCAGGAGACACAGTGGGAAGATGGTGGTTTCTGACAGTGCATCCATGACAGGTAGTGTTCGTGGAGATGACTCAAAGTGGGCACATTAAATTTTGGGCTTTTGCACCAGCAGCATAAAGATGAAACGACTGGCCAACGATAGGACAGTGAGGACATTAGCTGCTGAACATGCAAACACGAAGTTCCAACCGTGGAACACCTTTGGGACTGCTATTCTTAGTCCAAGTTGCTTTGTCCCAGAAGAACAGACTTTCCTGAGGGGACTAGAAGAAAGCCCTGCCCACATTCTTTTTACCGACCAGAGCCTTCTACAGGCCTTCATTCTGTTGAGTTGGATGAATGTCTCCTTTGACAGGCACACCAGAGCCCACCAAGGTCTAGGGTGTACAGTCGACCTTTAATGCTTGGACAGTTTTAAAGATTTGGAGACCATTTGGCAAAATGTCTGGAGACAATGGGGTTACTCCTGTCCTCGCTGTTGAAGACTCCAGACATATTTCCAGGTATTCCCTTGGAGCTTTCCTTGGGTGGCGCTTTTACTGGACAGAAACACCCTAATTGGGGGGAGGACCATAGCCATGTGCAGGATGTGGAGTTCCTTTCCTTAGTCATTGTTTAATGCATGATTCTTTCTTGTCCAATTGTGGGTAAGTTGGAATGATGGTTCCTTGCTTTTCTCTGGAGTTTAGAGGGCTGGTGGTGACAGTAACGAGCAAAATCTGTAAATTCAGCATACAGAAGGTGATACTGATTCGCTTCTCAAACTGCTTTGCTGAGAGACAAAAGCAGGTCCCATGGTTGTGGTGGGCTTGGGATTTTCTTGGACAACCCATGACTGCTCCAGGCAAGTGTAGTGATCAGGAATGCTTTGGGGAGGAGAGGTTGCTATGAGCTCAAAGCTTGGTGACATCACAGAAGTGGGATTCACTAAAACAGCAATTACTCTCTCATGACCTTTGAATGCTATGGTTTTAGATAGGAAGCCAAGGGAAGGGCAGAAAAAGAACCCTCTCAACCTGATCAAGAACTCAGGTTATCTTGTGTGTTCACTACCCACTTCCCCTTTCTAGACAAAGAGAAAAGAAAATGAAGTTCAGTATATGATCCTTAGGCCAACCTTTCTCCAGAGATGGCAAAGTTTTCCTATTTCTTCTGAAATTTCTAGAGATATCAGAAACAACAAGGCCTCTTGTATATCATCCCGTCTCTCTGAGGTTTGTCATCCTGTGGATGAGAGAGTGACATTATACATAATAGCTAATCCTTAAGGAGGAGCAATGGACAGCACTTCTTGTTACCATTATTTATCTCTACCTAATGTGTTAATGGGTATAATCCTGTTGACCAAGTCTCTTTAATCAAAAGAAAATTAATGGCCTATATTGATGGCCTGCAAGGCTCACTTGAACAGAACTGAGGATTGAGCTGCAATGTCCTTGCAAAGACTAGTGGATAAAGAAGGTGTGGTCCATATTGGCCACGGAGTATTCCACAACCATTAGGTAGGATGAACTCTTGGTTCTTGCACTGACATGAATGCTACAGGAATGTGTTTGTGAAATGAAAAGGCAAGGAGACAAAGGGAAATATCATATGGCTTCTCTCATATGTGCCCTAGGAGGAATACCACGGCCCTTAGTAGAAAGAAGGAAAAACTGAAGGGGGATACGTCAGAGAAGGAAACAAAGCAGGAGTAACTCAGAACTCTGAGGAATCAAGCTGGGAGTCAAGAAAAAAAAGAGACATGCATGGAATGAGGGAACTGGCTAATGGGTGTTGAAGAGTTCTGGCATATCTTAGGAGGAGTACTAGGTCATATATGGAACTAAAGCGTCAGTGAATACTCTGTCAAAAATAGATGATGGATGACAGGCTGGCTTCCTCAACAGTACAAAATAATAAAACAAAAACAAGCTGTCCCTTTCAAATGCAGGTGAAGACAGACAGAGAAAAGGAAAAAAATTATATTTTTATTATGTTTAATTATTGAAATGGAATATAATTTATTTCCTAAAATGTCATTATTTGAATTGGATCTTTATACTAGTAAATGAGAGTTCATCCACCTCCTCCATTTGTGGAATCCATGAGAAGAAAATGGCATTGCCTTCCCTAATGTCTAGAAGAGTTGAACAGGAAATGATTTGCACCTCACCATCTGTGTTTTGACAGGGGATTGATTACTGCTTCAAACTCTTTAGTCACTATTACAGAGCTGAGATTTTGTAGGTTTCCTGACCTAATCTTTGGAGTGAATATGTGTCTTGGAATTTATACTTTTCTCTCAGTTCTTTTCTTTTGGGTTTGCTTCATTAGTGCTATTCCTCACTTCCTCCCCATCTTTTGGGTGTCTTATCTGTGTGTATGTGTGTGTGTGTGTGTGTGTGTGTGTGTGTGTGTGTGCTGTCTGCTGAGTGTTTCCGATAACAATTATAATTAAATTGATGAAGATAGGAAGTCGGTATTTAATGGATAACAATATGACATGCCTTGAAAACTCACATTCCCTCTCTTTCAGCCTCATTTCCTAAAAAGAATGTCATCTTTTGTCCTCTTTGATAAACACATATTCTCTCAAACTTGACCTCAACAAACACCACATTTTGTGTGCCTGGTTAGTGTCGTATTGTTTGTCCCTTTTTCCCTTGCTTTTTCATATGTCTCTTGACAGTCATGAGAGAGTGAAATTGTATGTTATTTGTCTTTCTGGGACTGATAGATGTGACGTAGGCTAATGCTCTCCACAATTCTGCCACATGAGGCAAGGGTAAGAATTCATTTTTGCTTATGGCTGGGTAAGATACTGTGGGGCTTTTTCAGGACAGTGAGATGGTAGTAGTTTCTGAGAACTCCAGACTTGTCTTTAGCCAGGAACACAACAGGAAGATTACCACAACTTTAACATGGCAGAAATGAACTGGAGCCTACAAAGCAAACTCCATAGCAAAAGAGAGAATAACTTGCAAACACTATGGGAGAAGATTGGAGACATGGTTTAGGATTAAAGTGGGAAGTTGGTAATTCAGAAGGCAGTGAGACAATGCAATGGACAAACAACAAAAGATCGGAGCTCACACTGGAACCCACAAGGAGTACGTTCTCCAATTCCATTGATTCTGACCATCAGGGGGTCTGAATCATACTAGTTCATGCCAAAAAAGGGCCTTGAGGCCTGGAGATTTTAGACAGCAGCCTTGGCATATCAACTCAAAAGAACACTGTATTTCTCTGGCAGAGAACACCAACAAATAGCCAGGTGAAGACAGCATGGAAACCACGATTAGAGACAATACCAGGTGACACAGTGGGAAGATGGTGGGTTCTGGCTGTACATTAGTGAGAGTCAGTGTTCTTGGAGATGATTTGATGGGGGCAAAAGAAATTTTGGGCTCTCGTACAGGCAGCATCAAGTCCGATCTACTGGCCAAAGACAGGATGGTGAGGGCTTTAAATGCCTCTCCTGCAAACACTAAATTCTAACCATGGAACACCTAGGGTACTGTGTTCCTCAGTCCAACTTGCTTCATTTTAAGAGAACAGATTCTCTCATAGGGGACTAGAAGAAAGCCCTGTCCACAGGCTGTCCCCTGATCACAGAATGCTACAGGCCTTCATTTTGTTGTGTAGGTTGAATTTTTCCTTTTACAGGCACACCAGATCCCACAAAGCTAAACCTCCCCCTATTCAGCCCAAACCCCAAACACACCAAAAGCATGGCAAAGAGAGCCTCTGCATATGACTGGTCTCAAGGACAGGGGACAGCTATGATACAACAGCAGAGGGCATGCATGCCAAACACATACCCGAGACTCCCTCAAGGGCCACTCCCTGATCTCTGATTTCTAAAGAAATTACCATAAGGATAGAAAACAGAAATGATTATTCAAATACTTTAAAAAGTCAGAGACCTATATCCATGAGAAAGATGGAAGAATCAATTGTTGCCAAGGAAGAAGACAAGAAAAGATCATGGCCAGGTAATTGGAGTGAAACCTCACATATAACATGTCCAATGGAGGATTGAAAGCAGAAAGATACCAGGGAGTCTCAAACCACATAGATTAAACTGATAGAAATAATAAAATAAAATAAAATAAAATAATAAAATAAAATAAAATAAAATAAAATAAAATAAAATAAAATAAAATAAAATAAAATAAAATAATATAAATTATATAAAGAGTTCCTGAAGAAAGGATTGGTAGCAGACTGAAGGAAATGCCAAGAAGCTGGCAGAAGCAAAGGACCAAATTTTTGACCTGGAAGAAAAGGATTGATAAATAAGGAAGTACATCCAAAGAAAGAAGGATGAATGATGAAACATAAAAATGAGCTTAGGAAAGTCATCGACTCCAAGGAATAGAAAGAGGTGCTTATTGTAGGAGAAGTAGGAGTGAAAGAAAAAAAAGAGGGCTGAACATGGATTTGAGAATTCAGAGCTAAAACTGTCCCTCATCTGGGAGCAGAAACAGAGATATAGTTTCAGAGGCAAAAAGGACTCACATCACCATCCACAGAAGCATAGAACCACAAGACATAGTTTCATTCCCCCTGCAAAAGCTATCAATGGAGGAATTCTCTTTGCTAAATATGCGTGGTAGTGTAGTTTGTACATAGCCAAGTCACTTACCTCAAGAGGAAAAACTACACCAGCTCTCGAAGCAGGCCAGATAGCACAAGCAACACCAACCCAAGCCAAAATCCATTTCCCCTGCATTTGTGAACAATGACAGAGCAGTGGTTCACGTCTAGAACTAGAACAAATTCAGAATTCAAAGATTGTGTCATGGAATGTGTCTATCAGTTCAGAGGCGGCCTTCAGCTCAACTCATGATCCCATGGTCTTGGCATCGACTCTGGTCTCAGGTTCCCTGCTCAGGGGTAAATCAGCTTTTCCCTCTCCAGCTCTACACCCTGATTGTGATCTCTCTGTCTCTCTGTCAAATATGTGCATGTGCATTGTTTGACAAAAAGACAGAAAAATAACCAGGTACAAGGATTGACTGTGGCCAGGGGATGTTTTCTTTAATTTGGACCTAGATCTCTATGGAAGGCAGCCAGATTCAGAGAACCTCCCACCATCCTCAAATGCCAGACTTTCGCTCAGAGCTCCAATGTTTATTCTCCACTTCCTTGTCTTCCTGAATATCCTCACCAACCTGTAGCATATGCTGTCTGTGGCTCTGTAATGGCCCTTTGTTGACCCACTATTCATCTTCTGCTGGCTCAATTAGAACACGCCCATCTTCCACTAGAGGCACTGTTTGCTTATCCCATGAAACCATTTGGGGCATGTTCATGAGAGGGTGAAGGCAGGCTTGTGCTGTCACATCTACATGTACTTCTCCAGAGGGTATCTGCAGGACCCTTTGGGAATGCTGCAGGTCCTTTGACATTTGAATCCTCTTCAATGCATCCTTTTGAAGATACAAGTTGTCTTCCTAAACGGGCACGGAAGTCTTTCAGATGGCTTCCCTTGGGCTATAGGTCTTTTCCAACACGGTCCATGCTTGCTCCAGTGGACTCCAAGTACATGAGTCCATTCTGGACCTAATGTTCTAGGATGTAGAATCTTCCTTTGGTACATCATCAGTTTTGAAGATTTGGAAGTCATTTTGGATCGATTTCTAGACATGCTACAGGTACTCGTTATAAGGGCCACTAGGCCAGATGGAGTCATTTTGTGTTTCTGCAGTAAACTTATATTAAACCCATGCAGTAAACTAAATTGACCCTACTCCTCCCAGAGGAGCTTACACTCAAAGCCTAGATACAAGGGTGAATCAGGCCAGGTGAAGACATCCCATTAGTGGGGCACACATATATGTACTAGGGTGAATTGAGATCCAATTGTCCACCCATGTGTTACCTAGCATTTTTGTTTTTGTGGTGTAGCCGACTTAGCACGACTGTGCAGTTTTTTCTGTATAGTTATCTCATTGGCCACCTCTGTATAGCCTGGCTAAACTACCGCTATAAATGTTAGTCTGTGAGGCTGGGAGGGGCCGCCTCTTTGCAAGAGAAGGCCCTGACCAGTCAGTATGATTATCGAGCTTTGTGCAAAATTAACGTTTGCTTGACCTTCACTTTGTATCAGTCTCGCTCCTTTGAATAAGGACCCTAACTTTGGAGGGCCACCCGAATTCAAATGATGAGAACTGAGCCAGCATTAGAATTTTTGGAGAAGCCTCTGGAGGTAAGATCATGGGATCCTGCATGGTTCTGCAGAGTATGGCCCAGTGGTAGAAGCTGGCAGCAGCCATGCTCCCCAGAGTTGGTGTGGATGCGGAAATGTCCCATCCTCTGCTGGTAGATCGTATGGAGGTTCAAGTCACCCTTGATGGTCAGGGGCTTCGAGTCCCCCTAGATAGTCAGTGGGCTCGAGTTCCCCTTGGTGGTTAGAGGGGGTTCAAATACCCCTAGGCGAACTCCAGGGTGTTCGAGTCCCACTGGACAGTCAAGGGGTTTAAAGTCCCCCTAGACATTTAGGGGGTTCAAGTCCCCCTGGGCGGTTTGGGGGTTTGAGTCCTCCTAGGCAATCAGGGGATAAAGAAAGCCCCCGCTTGTGGCAGGTTATTGGTAAGAATCATTGGGCTTACGGATGTCTTTGCCTGGTCCTTTTGTTGTCTATTGTATTGTTTGTTATGATTGAAGAAATGGGGCAAGCAGAGAATAAAGGGATTCTGACTTTCATCTCTCTGTTCTTCATAATAGATGTGAGGCTTCTCACTCACTCATTTCATGTGTTAAGGGCTATGACTGTATCCAACTGGGGTTAGTCTAAGGGTGAGTTAAGCTGCCCAATGCTGATGCTCATTGGAGCTGAAGCGTGGTATATGAGTGCCAAATGGACCACTTTTCGTAAGCAGAACTGGCACTGTGGGATGAACCGACCTTGAGCCAAAGACTAAAAAATATTCCCAAGCAGCTGCTGAAACCCCCTTTGTTTTGGGGAATTCATTAGCTTCTTTGGCCTGATGTGGACTGCCTAGCCCCTCCCGCTTGTTGGCGAGAGAGCATGGCATCTGAAGTGGAGATAGTTATTTGTCTGTCTCAAGGTTTTAATGGGTAATTGTTAATGTGGCTTCCAAAGTCTTTGGTATCCTGAAACTGTGAAGGGTTGCTTGAATGACAAATGGAATTAAATTCGTTGGACATGTAAGTCGTAACCAAATGAGATATAATGCTAGACCATTAGGTCAATATCTCTTCTTGATCGCCACACACGCTATCGCGGACCGTCGTAGACTCCAACCGACTGATGATGGTGAATACCCGAGTGAAAGGGTATCAGGCCCTCTTCCTCAACAAACCAAGAGTGATCTCACAGCCACCAGTGGTGCTAAATCCAGCCACACTGCTCCCAGAGGAGATGGCTGACCATCCACACAACTGTGGGGAGGTCCTAAACCAAGTCACAGGAATAAGACTGGATCTCAGAGACATTCCCTTCTCAGATGTAGAGATGACTCTTTTCATGGAAAGAGGTATGTGAGGTATATGATGGCTGTGGTAGTTTATCCTGAGCAGGAAATCTGGGCAGCACCATGCCACATGGAGCTTCAGCACAACAAGCAGAACTGATTCAAATCACTAAGGCACTGCAGATGGCTAAAGGTAAAACCACCAACATTAATACGGATCACAGGTATGTCTTTGCTACTCTCCATATACATGGAGCTACTTACAAAGGAAGGAGCCTATTAACAGCAGAAGGAAAAGGAATTAAGACAGAAGAGAAATATTGGGACCCAAAAGAGGTGGCTGTTATGCATTTCTTGTGACACCAAAAGGGGACTGGTCTGATTTCAAAAGGAAACCAATTATCAGATCGAGATAAACTGGAGAATTAAGAGGAAGATTTAAAGTATTTACAAAAATGGCCTAATTATATTATAAAGGGGAATGGGCTAAGACTAAAAGAGGAAATTTAATTCTTTAATTCTTCCTCAAAGACTAGGAAAGAAGTTAGTAGACCAGATACATTAGGGTACTCACCTGGGGTCACTCAAACTCAAGGAATTTAAAGGCAAGCAGTTCCAGGCTTCTAAATTATGGTGTAAGGTCCAGGATATAGTTGATAGATGTGCTCAGTGCAAGGCAGTTAATGTGGGAGGAACTAGAATTGGAAGAGGAAAAAGAGAAAGAGGTAGGGTACCAGGAATTTATTGGAAATAGATATTACAAAAATAAAACCTGGGAAATATGGGGACAAGTATATATTAGTTTTTGTAGATACCATTTCAGGCCAGGTTGAGGCTTTTTCCGACAGCAGGAGTGGTAGCCAGAAAACTACAAGAAAAATAATTCCTAGGTCTGGGCTGCCTCTCATGATTGGGTCATTCAATGGCCTTGCATTTTGAGTTCAGTCTCACAGGAATTGGCCAAGGACATGGGCACAAATTGGAAACTACATTGTGCCTATCAGACCCAGAGTTCTGGGCATGTAGAGAGAATGAACCGGACTCTTAAAGAGACTTTGACAAAACTAACCCTGGAGACGGGCAGTGGATGGGTGGATCTCCTTCCTTTCACCCTGTCAGGGCAAGATGTACACACTATTTAAACAGGGTGACCCCATTTGAAATGTTTGGGAGAACCCCTGCTCCCGCTCTGTCTTTGGCTACAAAAGGTTGCCCTAGCAGAAATGACTGATCAGTCTGTTCTCCAGTCACTACAGGCATTACAGTCTGTATTTTAAAAAAATGCAGGGATCCAGACTGCCCACACTGGTATGGAGACTGAGGTGGAACCACATCCATTCCAACCCAATCACCTGGTTTGGATATGACATTATCAATTGGGGAGCTTGGAGCCTTGCTGGATGGGATCTTTTACTGTTACCTTGAACACACCACAGCAGTAAAAGTAGAACACATCAGGGCCTGGATTCACGCATGTAACATCAAACGAGCCAAGGATGAAGATGACCCCCAAAGGTGGAAGCCACAGCCAAAGATCCCGCTCACCCTGGACTAAATCTAAGACTAAAAAGACTATGAGTTTGTTGTTGCTCCTATTTTTACCTGTTTATGTAGAGGTAGTTAATTAGATAAAGGAAATTAGAAAAAAAATGGAAAGGGTTCTATGGAGCGGTAAATGGGTAACTCATCAGCCGACTGTGCACTAGTGTCATTTACACTAGTGTAAATATACAGCCGACTGTACACTAGTATCATGTACAAAAGAAAATGAGAACGATATAAATGTTAGAATTACATGCTCAATAAACCCTTTATAACCAGAGCATGTAGAACTGGATGAAAAGTCAAGGATTGGACTAATCTCCAAAGAATAGGGAGGAATGTAAGAGCCTGGGTGGCCAGAGGGAATCATTTTGTGTTTATGCTGTATACATAGATTGACCTCATGCAGTAAATTTAGATTGATACTGCCCCTCCCAAAGGTATTTACTCTCAAAGCCTAGATATAAGGGCAGGTCAGGCCAGATGAAGATATCCACTCAGTCGGGAGCTTATATCTACTAGGTAAATTGAGATTCAATTGTCCATCCGTGTGTTACTAGCAGTTTTTTTCTATGTCTGGCAGACGTAGCACCACTGTGCAGTTTTCTCTGTGTATTGCACTCTATGGGCCACCTGTGTATAGCCCAGCTAAACTACATCTATACATGTTAGTCTGTGATGCTGGAGGGGGTCGAATTTGGAAGAGAAGGCCCTGACCAGTCAGAATGAATGTTGATGTTTGGAATGAAATTAAGTTTTGTTTGAACTTTGCTTTGTATCAGTTTTGCTCCTTTAATTAAAAAGCCTAACACTTGTGTCTGCACTGTTGAAGACTCCAGACATGTCTATGTCATGATTGGAGGTGTTCCCTTGGAGCTTTCTTTGGGTGGCTCTTCTCCTGTTCAGAAGATTGGTGATTGGGTGGGAGGGCCTAACCCTTGTGCAGGGCTCAGATTCCCTCCCATGAGGTTTGCTTGAGGCGTGATTGTTACTTGACCTTTCCTGCCTAAGATGGAATGGTGGATTCTTGCCTTTCTCCGGAATCCAGAGGGCTGGTGCTGACAGTCAGGACCAAACACTACGAATCGGGCCATGGAGAAGGTGATACCGACTCGCTTCACAAATTTCCTTGGTGAGAGACCCAGGTGGCTCCAGCGGTTTGGGATGGCTAGGGGTCCTACTGGCACACCCATGAATACTCCAACCAAGTGTAGTGATCAGGCATGGGTTTATGAGGATTCGTTGCTATGACCTTAAATCATTGTGACATCACAGATGCTGGCTTCACTGAAGCAGCTGTTCCTCTCCCATGACCTTAGTATCCTATGGCTTTAGGTAGGAAGCCCCGGGAATGACAGAGCAAGAGCCCTCTGAGCCTAATCAGGAACTCAGGTTGTCTTCTGGGTTAATGTCCCACTTCCCCTTTCTAGATTAATAGGAAAAAATGATGTTCATTATACCTTCCTTTAGGCCAACATTTCTCCAGAGACAGCAAGGTGTCCTATTTCCACTACAATTTATAGATCTCAAGAAACATTGAAACATCTTGGGTGCCAACAGCTCTCCGTGGGGTTTGTCATCCTGTGGGTGAGCAAGTCCATTGTCAGTGTCTTTTCCCAACGGGTCAGTGATGACTAACGGACAGAAAGTCCCTTTTTGAGGAAAAAGGTGAGGGCATGGATATATGGTGCTGCCTTTGTCCTCATCTCCTAGAGTTCTGAAACACAAGGTTAAGGGATTAGGGCTCTGTATACCTGGTTTTTCCTTAACTTTGCAAAGTCTTCGAGGAAAGTGACGTTCTGAATCAGAGCTAACTCTTCATGAAGAGGCCTGGACCGCACCCGTTGTCATCATTAGTTAAGTGTACTTGTAGTGGAACGGGTATAGACATGTTGCCCAAGTCTCTTTAGTCAAAAGGAAATGGACGGCCTATATCGATGGCCTGCAAAGCCCACTTGAGCAGAACTGTGGACTGAGCTTCAAGGACCTTGCAGACTAGTGATGAAGAAGGTGTGGTCCATCTTGGTAACAGAATATTCCTCAGCCATCGGGGAGGATAAACCCCTGGACCTTGGTAACAGAGTACTCCTCAGCCATCGGGGAGGATGAACCCCTCACCTTACATTGACATGAACGTCCCATGTTTTGGTGTTGGGAAATTGAAAATACAGGCAGAACAATGGAAATATCATCTAGCTTTCCACAATATGTTCCTCAGGAGGAATTCCTTGGCCCTTAGTAAAGGAAAGGAAAACTGAATGGGAAGAATGTAGAGAAGGAGACCAACCAAGAGTGACTCAGGAGTCTGAGAACCAAACTGAAGGTTACAGAGAAGAGACACATGCAAGGAATAAGTGAAATGCTTAATGGGTGTTCAGGAGCTGTGGCATAGATTAGTAAAAGCACTAGATCTCATATGAAACTAAATGTTTTGTGAATCCTGTGTCAAAAAAAATGACAAAAAAATTCAAAGAAGAATTCTAAGATTTTCAACAAAAAAATTCAGATAAAAACAATGTGACCCTTTCAAAACCTAAAGAAGGCACAGGGAGAAAAGGAAAGAATTATATTTTTTATTATCTTTCCTTATTGAAATGGCATGGGATTTGTTTCCTAAAATGTCCTTATCTGAATTGGGTCTTTATCCTTGTAAATTAGAGTCTACCTGCCTCTTCCATCTCTGAAATTGATGAGAAGACATGACATTGCCTTCGCTAAATACCTGGAAGAGTGGCCCAGGAAAATGACTTGGACCTGGCACTCTGTGTGCTGGCAGGTGTTTGATTACTGCTTCAAACGCTTCAGTCACTACTAAAGAGCTGAGATTTTGTAGGTTTCCTGACCTAATCGTGGGAGTTTCTATGTGTCTGGGAATTTAACCTTTCTCTCCGGTCTTGGATTTGCTAGCATAAATGTGTGTATGTGCCTCTTAGGTTATTCTTTTTTCCTTTTTACCAGTTGTCATGTGGTTTCTTACTTTCAGCTGTGTGCTTCTCTCCCTGCTATATCCCAGTAGTGGCTTTGCAGTTTGTTCATGTTTTCAGAACTGAAGTGTGAGATCTCCGGATTTTTTTTTCCTAATGGTTTGTTTGTATTTCCTTTATTTCGATAATCATATATATGATTTCATTTTTTCTGTTAACTTGGAAGTTCGGCTCTTCTTCTACTTGTTCCTTCAGGCATCCAGTGAGGTTCCTTTTTTTTTTTTTTTTTTTTTCCCTTCAGTGTTTTTAAATTTTGGAAATGCATGCGTTTGACCCTTTATGGTTTCCCAATAAAATGTTTTGGCATCACTGCTTATGTTTTATGACATTCCCTTGTTCATGGCTCTTTCTGCATTTCCTTTGGATTTTCTTTCTTGCATTCATTGCTAGTTCATGAGTGTGTTGGTTTTCCAACCTTTGGGGTATGGCTGTATTTCCAATTTGAAAGTGATATCTTCCCGTTTTCATACCTTCGTGATCATAAGTGCCCAGGATAGGTTATGACTTCTCTTCCATGAATTAAGACTGGATTTGGACTCGAGCTCAGGACCTGCCATAGACAAAGTTAGGTCTGCCGCTGGGAAGAACATATCTTACTGTCCTTAGAGATGCAATCTTACTCATGGATCCCCAAAGATCAGGTGGTCTCGAGAGCCCACGTGGACATCTGTTATTCCTTACCACCTTTCCATCCAGGTGATCTGTGCTGTGCTTAACGTCTATATCATAGACCCCAACAATATTGGATTAAAGTGCCCATCTCCCTTCCTCCTGTTCAAATGCTTCCAACTTTTAGATACAGCCATGTTCTGGTATATATGTTGGCAGTTTTTCCATGTTTCTGATGTTTTGATGCTCAATCATGACAAAACACCTTTTGCTCGCTTTTGTCTCTCAAAGGCATAAAATCCCTCTAAATGACTTAGGCACAATCAATTTGGCTCTCTTCTCCTTGGCAAGACTATAACCTATGTTTCCAAATTTTGTCACTTTCAAGCTATGTGTTCTTTATAGTCAAAGGAAATCTCCTATGGGGAACAGAATTCGAGCTTGTTTAATATTTGTTGTTTTCTGATGGATCATTCCTCATTTTTTTTTTGTTGTTGTTGTTTGTTTTATTTTATTTTATTTTATGTTTTGTAATTTCAACCACACCTACAAAATGTTTGTATTGACGGGTGACTTTCATCTTGAATGCTGAATGAATTATTGTTAGGTAAGAAGTTCACATTCTCATTTCGGTTGACTTCTGACTTGAATTCTCTGTGCCTTTCCCTTTTATGGTATTTTCTTTGGGGATGCTTTATTAGTGCGATTTCTCACTTCCTCCACCTCTTTCGCGTGTCTTCTCTGTGTGTGTGTTCATGTTTGTGTGCATGTGCATGTCTTAATGTGTGCGTGGTTTGTGTGTGTTTCACAAAAAACTTATAGTTAAATTTCAAGAGGTAGGAATTGGTTCCCTTAAGGTTAGCAATTCAATTTGACATGCCTTGACAACTCACATTCCATCCATTTCAAGAACATCTTCTGCAAGGAATGTCATCATTTGTCCTGTTCCATAAACACATATTCTCACAAAACTGCCTTCAAACAAACACCACATTTTGTGTGCCTCATTAGAATCGTATTGTTTGTCCCTATACACCTTGATTTTTTGTATGTTTCTTGACTGTCTTGAGGGAGTGAAATCGTCTGTTTGTTTTCTTTCTGAGAATGATAGATATGACAGAGCCCAAAGATCTCTGCAAGCCTGTCACATGAGACATGTGTAAGACTTCATTCTTGCTAAGTCTCAGTAAGAATTTGCGGTGACATGGAGGACAGTGAGATGGTAGTAGTGTCTAATAACCTCGTGCTTCTCTTCAGCCATGAAGGCAAAAGGAAGATGACAACAATAACGGAAGTGGGGTAGAAATTGACCTGAAGCCTACACAGTAAACTCCACAAAGTAAGAGATCAGGGGTCGCAGAAACTATGGGAGAAGTTTGGAGACATATCTCATGGGAGATTTGGGTGGTTCGTGCATCAGAGGGCAGTGATCCCATGCAAAGGACAAAGGCACAGGAGAACAGGGCACACTGAGATCCCACAAGGAACCTCTTTCCCAGTGCAATTGGCTGTGATGAACAGAGGGTCTGAGTTCTTGACAACACAATTCTTGAGGGCTGGAGATTTCAGATCAGCAGGCTTGGCAGAAATCGACTGGAAAGAACACCGTGTTTTTCTTGCAGGGGACACCAACAAGCAACCAGGTGCAGACAGCCTGGAGACCATGATCAGAAACAATGCCAGGAGATGTAGTTGGAGGAGAGTGGGTCCTGGCAGTGCATCCGTGAGAGGCAGTGTTTGTGGAAATGATTCAATGGGTACATAAGAAATGTTCGGCTCTCAAACCAGTAGCAACAAGACAGAGCTAATGGCCAAGACAGGATGGTGAGACATTTGCTGCCTACCCTGCCAACATGAAAACCCAACTGTGGAACACTTGGAGGACTGCCTTCCTCAGTCCAAGATGCTTAGTCCAAGGAGAACACATTCTCCTATAGGGGACAAGAAGAATGCCTTGACCACATGCTCTCTTCTGATAGGAGCATTCTGCAGGCCTGCATTCTATTGGGTTGTGGAATGTCTCCTTTCACACGCACACCAGAACCTACTAATTGAAACCTCAGCATATTCAGCCCGGGCCCCTAAAACAGCAACCACCAGGCAAGGAGGACCCTTGCAGTTGACTGTTCTCAACAGAACAGCAGATGGCATGCATCACACACACACACACACACACACACACACACACACACACACTCATCCATCATCCCTAAAGGGCCAGCAATTGGTCACTGCCGGATTTCCTCTTCTTAAAGACATTAACCTCAGGATGGAAAAAGAATGAGCTTTCAGAATATGGAGAGAAAGTCAGAGATTATATCCAAGGCAAAGATGGAATAATCAACTGATGCCAAGGTAAAAGAAAAAGAACAGATCACGGCTAGGCAATCAGAGAGAATCGTCTACATAGAACACGCCCGATGGGGTATAGAAAGCAGCCGTCTGGATACTTCCTGTACATCAGAAAACATAGAAGATATCAGAGAGTCTAAAACCACAGAGATAAACTGATAAAGATAAACGAACATAAATAGCTCCTGAAGAGAAGATTGGCAGGAGACCTGATTCAAAGTCCGGGAAAATGGCAGAAGTAGAGGATCCAATTAGTGACCTGGAAGAACTAGTCTAGAAAATAATGAAGCAAATTCTAAAAGAGAAGGAAGAATGACGAGACATGACAATGAGCTTAGGGAATCATCATCTCCAGTAATTGAAAGAGGTGCCTCTTGTAGGAGAAGTAAGAGTGAGTGAAAGAAAGAGGGCTGAGCATGGATTTGAGAAATTGGGGATGAAAATGACCCTCATCTGGTAGCACAAACAGAGGTCCACAATGAGAGGCACAGAGGACTCCCATCACCTTCCACAGAAGCAGAGCACCAAAAGACAGAGTGTCATTTCCCCCTGGAAAATCTAGGCATGGAGGAATTCACTTTAGCAAATAGGTATGGGAGAATAGTTTGTCCATAGCCCAGTCTCTGACTTCAAGAGGAAATGCTATACCAGCTCTCGAAGAAAGCTGGATAGCTCAAGCAACACCACCCAAGGCCAAAACCCTTGGTCTTGAGCAGTGGTTTTTGTCTAGACCCTGAGGTTCTCAGAAGTCAACGGTTGGGTCCCAGGATGTGTCAATCAGTTCAGAGGCAGCCTTAAGATCAACTCATGATACCAGGGTCTTGGCAATGACTGTGGTCTCAGGTTCTCTGCTCAGGGGAGAGTAAGCTTCTCCCTCGCCTGCTCTACCCCCTGATTGTGAACTCTCGGTCTCTCTGTCTAATAAGAGCAAGCGCATCATTTGACAAGATAACAAAAACAAAACCAGGCACAATAATTGACTGGGCGCAGAGGATGATTTATTGATTTTGGACCAAGGTTCCTATGGAGGGCAGCTAGGTACAGAGAACCTCCCACCATCCTAAAATACCAGACCTTCGCTCTGAACTCCATTGTTCATTCTCCTGTTCTTTGTCTTCCTGGATCTCCTCACCAACCTGAAGCATCCACTTTGTGTCACACTGTACTGACCCCTTGTTGACACATGTTCATTCTCTTCTGTCTCCATTATAACATGCCCATCTTCTACAACAGGAACTGTTTGCTTATCACATGACATCATTTGGCTGAGGGTCATGAGAGGTAGAAGGCAGGCTTGTGCTGCCACACTGCCATGGAGTTCCACAGAGGGTAGCTGCTCCACCCTGAGTGAGTTCTCAAGGTTCTTCCACATTCAAATCCTCTTCAATGCGTCCTTTTGGACATATAATTTGTCTTCCTGAAATGGGCACGGAAGTCTTTCAGATGGCTTCACTTGGGCTATGGGACTCTTCCAAAATGCTCTCCGTTTGCTCCTCTGGACGCCAAGTACATGAGTCCATCCTGGACCTAAGGTTCTACACCTAAGGGGTAGCGTCTGCCTTTGATGCATGGTCATTTTTTAATATTGGGAGGCCTTGTTGGCAGCATTTCTGGAGAGGCTCCAGGTACTCTTGTCCTCCCTGTTGAAGACTCCAGACATGTCTTTGGCATGGTTGCGGGTGTTCAGTTTTCTTTCCTTGGGAGGTTCTTCTCCTGTTTAGAAGCTCCGTGATTGTGTGGGAGGGCCTTAATCTTGTGCTGGGCTCAGATTTCCTCCCCTGAGGCTATGATTGAGGCCTGATTGTTTCTTGGCCTGTCAAAGTTAAGATGGAATGGATGCTTGTCTTTCTCTGGAATCCAGAGGACTGGTGCTGATAATCACGACCAAACACTATGAATTGGGCCCTGTAGAAGGGGACTCCGATTCGCTTTGCAAACTGCCTTGGTGAGAGATTCAGACAGCTCCAGTGGTGTGGGACGGCCTGGGGTAATGTCGGCCCACCCACGAATACTCTATGCAATTGTAGTGATCAGGCGTGATGTAATGAAGAGTGGTTGCTATAAACTCAAATCATTGTGACATCACAAATGCTGCCTTCACTGAAGCAGCTGTCCCTCTCCCATGACCTTGGTGTCCTAAGGCTTTAGGTAGGAAGCCCCCGATAGACAGAACAAGAGCCCTCTGAGTCTGATCAAGAACTCAGGTTGTCTTGTGGGTAGTGTCCCACTTCCCCTTTCTGGAAAAAAGGGAAATAAAATGATGTTCACTATACCTTCCTTTAGGCCAACATTTTCCCAGAGATGGCAATGTGTCCTATTTCCACTACAATTTTTAGAGATCTCAAGAAATGGTGAGGCCTTGGGTATCAACAACTCTCCATGGGGTTGGTAATCCTGTGTGTGAGAGCGTCCTTTCTCAGCGTCTTTTGCCTATGGCTCAGTGATGACTAAGGGACGGAAATTCCCCTTTCGAGAAAAAAGGTGAGGGCATAGATATATGGTGCTGTCTGTGGTGTCATCTATTAGTTTTCTGAAACACACGGCTAATGGTTTAAGGCTCTGTCTACCTGGCTTTCCCTTACACACCTTTGCAAAGTCTTAGAAGAGAGTGTCATTCTGCATCAGGGCTAAACCTAAGGAAGAGGCCCAGACCACACCCATTGTCATCATTAGTTGTCCTTGTTGCAGTAACAAGTATAATCAAGTTGACCATGTCTCTTTAGTCAGAAGGATAGGTACGGCTAATATCGATGGATTGCAAGGCCCATTCGAGCAGACCTTTGCAGTGAGCCGCAATGCCCTTGCAAGGACTAGTGGATAAGGAAGGCTTGGTCCATTTTGGCAAGACTGTATTCCTCGGCCATTGAAGACAATGAACGCCCTGGACCTTGCCTTGACATGAATGTCCCATGCCTGGCTGATGTGAAAAGAAAAGGCAAGCAGAAAAATGGAAATATCATATGGCGTCTCACAATATGTGCCTCATAAGAAATACCTTGGCGCTCTGTCCTCTTCAATAAACACATATTCTCATAAAACTGCCTTCACACAATCACCACGATTGGGTGCCTCATTAGTGTCCTATTGTTTGTCCCTATACCCCTTGCTTTTTCATATGTTTCTTGACTGTCATGAGGGAGTGGAATCATCTGTTTGTTGTCTTTCTGAGAATGATAGATGTGAAGCCGCCCAATGCACTCCGCAACACTGCCACATGAGGCAAGTGGAAGAATTCATTCTTTCTTATGTCTCAGTAAGAATTTGTGGTGACATGGAAGACAGTGAGATGGTAGTAGTGTCTAATAACCTCGTGCTTGTCTTCAGCAAAGAAGGCAACAGGAAGATGACCACAACAACTGCAACGGAGTGAAAATTGACCAGAAGCCTACAAGTAAACTCCAAAAAGAAGAAAGGTAGTCACAGAGACTAAGGGAGAAGGTTGGAGACATGGCTTATAGGAGATTTCGTTGGTTCATGCATCAGATGGCAGTGATCCCTTGCAAAGGACAGAGGTACAGGAGAGCACGGCAAGCTGGAACACCACAAGGCACCTGTTTCCCAGTGCCATTGGCTGTGACGAGAAGAGGGTCTGAAGGGCACGAGTTCTTGACAACACAAATCTTGAGTGCTGGAGTATTCAGATCAGCAAGCTGGGCAGATATAAACTCGAAAGAACATTGTGTTTTTCCTGCATAAGTCACCAACAAGCAACCATGTGCAGACAACCTGGAGACCATGATCAGCGACAATACCAGGACACACAGTGGGAAGATGGTGGGTCCTGGCAGTGCATCCATGAGAGGCAGTGTTCGTGTCTCAATGGGGGCATAAGAACTACTGGGCTCCCACAGGAGGAGCATCAAGACTGAGCTACTGGCCAATACAGGATGGTGAGGACATAGCTGCCTACTCTGCCCACACGAAAACCCAACCGTGGAACACTTGAATGACAGCCTTCCTCACTCCAAGTTCTTAGTTCAAGGAGAACAGGCGCTCCCATAGGGGACGAGAAGAATGCCTTGACCACATTATCTCTTCTGAACACAGCATTCTGTAGGTCTGCGTTCTGATGAGCTTGTGAGATGTCTCCTTTCACAGGCACACCAGAGCCCACCAAGGTAAACTTCAGCATATTCATCCCAGGCTCCAAACACACCAAATGCCAGGCAAGGAGAGCCACTGCAGATGGCTAGTCTCTAGGACAGCGTCAGCCAGAACACAAACATCAGATGGCATGCATCACACACACACACACACACACACACACACACACACACACACACACACGACAAACCAATGGGCTGCCCTTGGGCACTCAATGATCTCTTCTACCTAAATGAATTACCCACAGGATAGGAAACAGGATAAGTATTTCGAATACAGAGAGGAGACAGAGATCTAGATCTAATACAAGATGGAAGAATCAATAGATGCCAAGGAAAAAGAACAAGAAAGGATCATGGCTAGGAAACAGAGTGAACTTCTACATATAACATGCCCTATGTGGATTTGAAAGCTGAGGCCTGGATCCTCCCTATACATCAGAAAACATAGAAGATATCAGAGAGTCTTGAACCACAGAGATTAAACTGATAAAGATAAAAGAACCTAAAGAGCTCCTGAAGAGAAGATTGGTAGGAGACTGGATGCAAAGACTGGGAACATGGAAGAAGTAGAGGATCCAATTAGTGGCCTGGAAGAACAAGCCTAGAAAATAAGGAAGCAAATTCTAAGAGAGAAGGAATAATGATGGAACATGACAATGAGCTTAGGGAATCATCATCCAAAAAAAAGGAAATAGGTGCCTATTGTAGGATAAGTAAGAGTGAGAGAAAGAAAAGAGGGCTGAACATGGATTTGAGAATCGGGGCTGTCAATGACCCTCATCTGGGAGCTGAAACAGAGGTCCAGAATCAGAGGCACAGAGGACTCCCATCACCTTCCACAGAAGCAGAGCACCAAAAGACATAGTGTCCTTCCCCCTGGAAAACCTAGTCATGGAGGTATTCTCTTTAGGCAAATAGGCATCGGAAAATAGTTTGTCCATAGCCCAGTCACTGACTTCAAGAGGAAAAGCTATACCAGCTCTCAAAGCAGGCCGGATAGCTCAAGCAATACCTGACCAAGTCAAAATCCTTATCCCCTGCATTTCTGAACAATGACAGAACAGCGGTTCTTTTCTAGAACCAGGAGGTATTCAAAAGTCAAAGGTTGGGTCCCTTGTTGTGTCCATCAGTTCAGGTGCAGCCTTCAGATCAACTCATGATTCCAGGGTCTTGCTATGACTCTGGTCTCAGGTTCTCTGTTCAGGGGTAAGTAAGCTTCTCACTCTCCAGCTCCAACCCCTTATTGCAGTCTCTCTGCCTTTCTGTCCAATACGTGCATGTGCATCATTTGACAAGATAACCAAAACAAAACCAGGGTACTTTAATTGATTGGTGCCAGAGGATGTTTTCTTGAATTTGGACCTAGGTTCCTGTGGAGGGTAGCCAGGTACAGAGAAATTCTCAACATCCTAAAATGCCCTACCTTCGCTTCGAGATCCCTCATTTATTCTACTGTTCTTTGTCTCTCTGGATCTCCTCACCTTTCTGAAGCATGTGCTGTCTGTTGCACTGTACTGACCACTTGACGACAATTGTGCATCTTCTCGGGGCTCCATTAGAACATGCCCATCTTCCGCAAGAGGCACTGTTTGCTTATCTCATGAAACAATTTGGGGGAAGATCATGAGAGGGTGAAGGAAGGTTTGTGCAGCCACATTTCCATGCACTTCCTCAGAGGGTAGCTGCTCCAACCTGAGGGAGTGCTCAAGGTTCTTCCAAATTAGAATCCTTTTCAATGTATCCTTTTGGACATACAAGTTGTCTTCCTAAAACGGGCACGGAATTCTTTCAGATGGCTTCACTTGGGCTTTGGGTCTCTTCCAACATGCTCTTTATTGGCTCCTGTGGACTCCAGGTACATGAGTCTATCGTGGACCTAAGGTTATGGGTGTAGAGTCTGCCTTGATGCATGGTCATTTTTGAAGATTGTGAGGCCTTGTTGGCACCATTTCTGGAGACGCTCGAGGTACTCGTGTGCTCGCTGTGGAAGACTCTGGACATGTCTTTGGCATGGTTGTGGGGGTTTATTTTGAGCTCTCTTTGGGGGGTCATTTTCCTGTTCAGAAGCACCGTGATAGGGTGGGAAGACCTAACCCTTGTGCCGGGCTCAGATTTCCTCCCCTGAGGCTTTGCTTGAGACCTCATTGTTTCTTGGCCTGTTGTGGTTAAGATGGAATTGTGGATGCTTGCCTTTCTCTGGAGTCCAGAGGACTGGAGCTGACAGTACGACCAAACACTACGAACTGGGCCATTGAGAAGGTGACACCAACTCGCATCGCAAACTGCCTTGATTTGAGACCCAAGCAGCTCCAGCAGTTTGGGACAGCTTGGTGTCCTCTTGTCCCACCCATGACTACTCAAGCCAAGTGTAGTGATCAGGCGTGGGTTGATGAGGAGTGTTTGCTATTACCTCAAAGCTTTGTGACATCACAGATGCTGGCTTCACTGAAGCAGCTGTCCCTCTCCAATGAACTTGGCGTCCTATGGCTTTAGGTAGGAAGCCCCGGGAAGGACAGAACAAGAGCCCTCTGAGTCTGATGAAATACTCAGGTTGTCTTGGGGGTTAATGTACCACTTCCCCTTTCTAGACTATGAGGAATGAAAATGACGTTCAGTATACCTTCCTTTAAGCCAACATTTCCCCAGATACGGAAAGGTGTCCTATTTCCACTAAAATTTCTAGAGAGCTCAAGACACAGGAGACCTCGTGTGTATCAACAGCTCTCCGTGGGTTTTGTCATCCTGTGGGTGAGAGCGTCCTTTGTCAGCATCTCTTGCCTATGGGTCAGTGATGAGTAAGGTTGGAAAGTCCCTTTTAGAGGAAAAAAGTGAGGGCTTCGATATACGGTGCTGTCTGGGCCCTCATCTCCATGCTTTCTGAAAACCAGGGCTCTGCCTCCCTGGTTTTCCCTTAATCACCTTTGCAAAATCTTCGAGGAGACTGACCTTCGGCATCACAGCTAACTCTTAAGGAAGAGGCCTGGACTGCACCCGTCGTCATCATTAGTTAACTATACTTTTTGTGGTACCGGGTATAGACACACAGACCACATCTCTTTAGTCAGAATGAAAGGTACGGCCTATACCGACGACTTGCAGGACGCAATCGAGCAGACCTTTGGAGTGAGCTGCATGCCCTTAAAGGAGTAGTGGATAAGGAAGGTTCGGTCCATTTTGGCAACACAGTATTCCTCAGCTGTCGAAGAAAATGAACCCCTGGACCTTGCCTTGACATGAATGTCCCATGCCCTGCTGATGGGAAATGGAAAAGGCAAGCAGACAAAGGGAAATGTCATATGGCTTCCCACAATATGTGCCTCGGGAGGAATACCTTGGCCCTTAGTAAAGGAAGGGAAAACTGAAGGGCAAGAAGTCAAAGAATGAGACCCACCAGGAGTGACTCAGGACTCTGAGAAACCAGCTGAGGGTTACAGAAAAGAGAACTGTTAAAGGGCTGTTCAGGAGTTGTGGCATATATTAGGAGGAGCACTGGGACGTACATGCAACTAAAGCATCCGGGAAAACTCTGTCAAAAACGGTGGATGGATGATAGGCGGGCTTTCTCTACAGAACAGTAACAACAACAACAAAAATTAAGAGGAAAATAATCTGGCCCTTTCAAAACCAAAGGAAGTCACAGGGAGAATAGGAAAGCATTATATTGTTTATTATCTTTCCTTATTGAAATGGCATGGGATTCTTTACTAAAATGTCCTTCTCGGAATTGTGTCTTCATCCTTGTGACTTCTAGTCTATGCCTCTTCCATCTCTGGAATCAATGAGAGGACATGGCAATGCCTTCGCTCAATAACTAGAAGAGTCACCCAGGAAAATGACTTGGACCTGGCCTTCCCCTTTATGGTATTTTCTGTGGGGTTGTTTCCTTAGTGTGATTCTGACTTTCTCTCTTTTGCGTGTCTTATCTGTGAGTGTGTTCAGGTGTGTGTGCATGTGCCGGTGTTAATGTGTGTGTGGTCTGTGTGTGTTTCACATAACACTTATAATTAAATTTCAAGAGATAAGAATTTGCTCTCTTAAGGATAGCAACTGAATTTGAGATGCCATGAAAAATCACATTCCATTCATTTCTGAACATCTGCAAAGGACGTCATCTAGTTTCCTCTTCAAAAAACACATATTCTCACAAAACTGCCTTCAAACAAACACCAAATTTTTGTGCCTCATAAGAGTAGATTTATTGTCCCTATACCCCTTGCTTTTTCATATGTTTCTTGACTGTCTTGAGGCAGTGAAATCTTTTGGTTTTTGTCCTTCTGAGACAAACAGTCTGTTTTCTTTCTGAGAATGATAGATGTGATGAAGCCCAATTGTCTCCCCAACCCTGCCACATGAGACATGTGGAAGAATTCATTCTGGCTTATGTCTTAGTAAGAATTTGCGGTGACATGGAGGACAGTGTGATGGTAGTAGTGGCTAATAACCTCCTGTTTGTATTCAGCCATGAAAGCAACAGAAAGAGGACAACATAAACTGCAATGGGTGGATATTGACCTGAACCCTACAAAGTAATCTCCACAGCGAAGAGAATTGAAATTGCAGAGACTAAGGGAGAAGGTTGGAGACATGGCTCAGTGGAGATTTGTGTGGTTCATGCATCAGAGGGCAGAGATACCATTCAAAGGACAAAGGCACAGGAAAGCCTGGCTCACTGGGAACCCACAAGAAACCTGTATCCCAGTGCCATGGGCTGTTATGAGCATAGGATTTGAAGGGCACAAGTTCTTGAAACACAAGTCGTGAGGCTAGATTTTTGAAATCACTAGGCTTGGCAGACATCGGCTCAAAAGAACACCACATTTTTCCTGCATAGAACACCAAGAAGCAACCAGGTGCAGACTGCCTGGAGACAATGATCAGAGACAATACCAGGAGAAGCAGTGGGAAGATGGTGGGACCTGGCAGTGCATCCATGAGAGGCATTGTTTGTGGAAATGACTCAATGGGGGCATAAGAAATTTTGGGCTCTCTCACCAGCAGCATCAAGACAGAGCTATTGGCCAAGAAGGACAGTGAGGACATTTTCTGCCAAGCCTGCCAACACGAAATCCCAACCATGGAACACTTGGAGGACTGCCCTCCTCAGTCCAAGATGCTTAGTCCACGGAGAACAGACTCTCCCATTGGGCACGAGAAGAAAGCCTTGACCACATGCTCTCTTCTGAACACAGCATTCTGCAGGCCTGCATTCTTTTGAGTTGGTGGAATGTCTGCCTTCACAGGCACACCAGAGCCCACCTATGTAAACCTCAGCATATTCAGCCCAGAACAAAAACACATCAAACGTCAGGAAAGGAGGGCCCTAGCAGTTGACTGGTCTCAAGGAAGAGTCAGACGTACACAACAGCAGATGGCATGCATGCCATACACATACACAAACACACACACACACACACACACACACACACACACATACACACCAAAATCCCTTAAGGGTCAGCCCTTGTTATCTCTGGGATCTCATCTTTATAAAGATATTAACCTCAGGATAGAAGACAGAATGAGATATTCAAATACGGAGAGGAATAGAGAGACCTAGATCCAAGGCAAAAATGGAAAAATCAATTGATGCCAAGGTAAAAGAACAAAAAATTATCCAGGCTAGGCAATCGGAGTGAAATCTCTACATATAAAAAGCCTAAGGGTTTTGAAAGCAGCGGCCCGGATACTCCCTGTACATCAGAAAACAGAAGATATCAGAGAGTCTCGAACCACAGAGATAAAACTGAAAATATAAAAGAACATAAAGAGCTACTGAAGAGAAGATTGGTAGGAGACTGGATGCAACATCCGGGAACATGGCAGAAGTAGAGGATCCAATTAGTGACCGGGAAGAACAAGCCTAGAAAATAAGGAAGCAAATTCTTGAGAGTAGGCAAAATGATGGAACATGACAATGAGTTTAGGGAATCATCAACTCCAAGTAATTGAAAGAGGTGCCTTTCGTAGGAGAAGTAAGAGTGAGAGTAAGAAAAGAGGGCTGAACACAGATTTGAGAAATCGGGGCTGAAAATGACCCTCATCTGGGAGCAGGAACAGAAATCCAGAATCAGAGACACAGGTGATTCTCATCAACTTATACAGAAGCAGAGCACCAAAAGACATTGTGTAATTCCCCCCTGTAAAATCTAGGCATGGAGGAATTCTCTTATGGCAAAAGGGCGTGGGAGAATAGTTTGTCCAAGCTCTGTCACTGACTTCAAGAGGAAAAGCTATACCAGCTCTCAAAGCATGCCAGATAGCTCAAGCAACACCAACCCAAGACAAACATTATCCCCTGTATTTCTGAACAATTACAGAACAGCGGTTCTATCTAGAACCAGGAGGAATTCAGAAGTCAAAGGTTGGGTCCCGGGTTGTCTCCATCAGTTCAGAGGCGGCCTTCAGATCAACTCATAATTCCAGGGTCTTGGCATTGACTCTGTTCTCAGGTTCTCTGCTCAGGGGCAAGTAATCTTCTCCCTCTCCAGCTCCACCCACTCACTATGATCTCCCTGCCTCTCTGTCCAATACGTGCATGGGCATATATTGACAAGAAAACAAAAACAAAACCAGGCACAATAATTGCCTGGGGCCAGAGGATGTTTTATTAAATTTGGACCTACGTTCTTATGGAGGGTAGCCAGGTACAGAGAACCTCCCACCATCCTAAATTGGCCGACCTTCTCTCGGAGCTCCCTTGTTCAATCTCCTGTTCTTTGTCTTCCTGGATCTCCTCACCAATCTGCAGCATCCGCTGTCTGTTGCGCTGCACAGACCCCTTGTTGACACATTGTACATCCTCTCCTGGATATATTAGAACATGCCCATCTTCTGCAAGAGGCACTGTTTGCTTATATCATGAAACCATTTGGGGGATGATCATGAGAGGGTGAAGGCAGGCTTGTGGGGCCACATCTCCATGCAGTTCGACAGAGGGTAGCTGCTCCACCCTGAGGGAGTGTCAAGGTTCTTCCACATTCAAATTCTCTTCAATGAGCCCTTTTGGTCATATAAGTTGTCTTCCTGAAACGGGTACGTATGTCTTTCAGATGGCTTCATTTGGGATATGGATCTCTTCCAACATGCTCTCCTTTTGCTCCTGTGGACTCCACATACATGAGTTCATTCTGGATCTTAGGGTGTAGAGTCTGCCTTGGATGCATGGTCATTTTGGAAGTTTGGGAGGTCTGTTGGCACCGTTTCTGGAGACGATCGAGGTACTCGAGTACTCCCTGTTGAACTCCAGACATGTCTCTGACAAGGTTGCAGGAGTTCACTTTGAATTTCCTTGGGTGGCCCTCTTCCTGTTCAGAAGCTCCATGATTCGATGGAAGGGCCCACCTTACAAATGCCAGGATTTCCTCCACTGAGGCTTTGCTTGCAGTCTGATTGATTCTTGGCCTATCCTGCTTAAGATTGAATGAGGGATTCTTGCGTTTCTCCAGAGTCCAGCGGGCTGGTGCTGAGAGTCTCGACCAACAATGTGAATTTGTCCATGGAGAAAGTGAAACTGACTCGCTTCATAAACTGCCTGGGTGAGAGACCCAGGAGGCTCCAGTGGTTTGGGACAGCTTTGGGTCCTCTTGGCCCACCCAAGACTACTCTAGACAAGTACTGTGATGAGGTGTGGGTTAATGAGGAGTGGTTGAAATGACATCAAAGCTTTGTGACATCACAGATGCTGGCTTCACTAAAGCTGCTATCCCTCTCCCATGACCTTGGTGTCCTATGGCTTTAGGTAGGAAGCCCCGGGAAGGACAGAATAAGAGCCCTCTAAGCTTGAGCAAGAACCCAGGTTGTCTTGTGTGTTAATGTAGCGCTTTCATTTTCTAGACAGAGGAAAGAATATGATGTTCAGTATACCTTCCTTACGCCAACATTTCCCCAGAGACGGCAAGGTGTCCTATTTACACTACAATTTCTAGAGATCAAGACACAGTGAGTCCTCATGGATATTAACAGCTCTCCGTGGGGTTTGTCATCCTGTGGGTGAGAGCAACCTTTTTCAGCGTCTTTTGCCTATGGGTCAGTGATGACTAAGGGACAGAACCCACTTTTCAAAGCAAAAGGTGAGGGCATCGATATATGGTGCTGTCTGTGGCCTCATCTTCTAGTATTCTGAAACTCGGAGCTAAGGGTTTACGGCCTGTCTACCTGGTTTCCCTTAAACATCTTTGCAAATTCTTTGAGGTGAGTGACAATCTGCGTTAGAGCTATCTCTAAGGAAGAGGACTGGACTGCACCCATGGTTATCATTAGTTAACTGTACTTGCTGTGGTAATGGGTGTAGATATGTTTACCAAGTCTCTTTAGTCAGAAGGAAAGGGACGGCCTATATTGATGGCTTGTAAGGGCCACTGAAGCAGACCTTTGGAGTGAGCCACAATGCTCCTGCAGGACTAGTGGATAAGGAAGGTTTGGCCCATTTTGGCAGCTCAGTATTACTCAGCCGTGGACGAAAATGAATCCCTGGACCTTGCCTTGACATGAAAGTCCCATGCTTTGCTGATGTGAAATCGAAAAGGCAAGCAGACAAAGGGAAATATCATATAGCTTCCCACAATATATGCCTCCAGAGGAATACCTTTGCCCTTAGTAAAGGAAGGGAAAACTGAATGGGAAGATGTCAGAAAAGGAGACCCACGCGTAGTGACTCAGGACCATGAGAGCCAAGCTGAGGGTTACAGAAAAGAGACGCATGCAGAGAATGAGGGAATTGCTAATGGGTGTTCAAGAGTTGTGACATATATTAGGAGGAGCACTAGGTCATAATGCAACTAAAGTATCCGTGAATACTCTTTCAAAAACGGATGATGGATGATAGGCAGGATTTCTCTACAGAAGAGCAACAACAACACAATTCAGAGGAAAATAATCTGGCCCTTTCAAAACCAAGAGAAGGCACAAGGAGAAAAGGAAAGAATTATTTTTTATTTATCTTTCCTTATTGAAATGGCATAGGATTTGTTTTCTTAAAATGTCCTTAACTGAATTGGGTCTTTTCCCTTGTAAATTGGAGTCTACCCACCTCTTCCATCTCTGGAATCGATGAGAAGACAGGACAATGACTTCGCTATATACCTAGAAGAGTGGTCCAGGAAAATGACTTGAACCTGGCCTTCTGTGTGTTGGCAGGTGTTGGATTACTGCTTCAAATGCTTCAGTCAATACTAGAGGGCTGAGATTTTGTAGGTTTCCTTACCTAATCTTGGGAGTTTCTATGTGTCTGGGAACTTAACCTTTTCTCTCTGTTCTTGGATTTGTTAGCATGAATGTGTGGATGTGCCTCTATGGTTATTCTTTTTTCCTTTCTACCAGTTGTCATGTGGTTTCATACTTTCAGCTGTGTGCTCATCTCTCTGTTTTATCCCAGTAATGTCTTCTGCGGTTTGTTCATGTTTTCAAAACTGAAGTGTGAGATCTACTGATTTTTTTTCCTATTGGTTGGTTTGTGTTTTCTTTAATTCGATAATCATATGTATGATTTCATTTTTTCTCTTAACTCTGGAATTCGGTTCTTCTTCTTGTTGTTCCTTCAGGCATCCAGTTAGGTTGCTTTTTTTTTGTTTGTTTTCGGTGTATTTAAGTTTTGGAAATGCATGCATTTAACCCTATATGGTTTCCCCATAAAATGTTTTGGCATCATCCCATGAGTTTCTTGACGTTCCATTTCATGGCTCTTTCTGCTTTTCCTTTGGATTTACTTTCTTGCATTCATTGCTCGTTCATGAGTGTGTTTTGTTTTCCAACTTTTAGTGTCTGTCTGTATTTCCAATTTGAATGTAATATCTTTCTGTTTTCATACCTTCGTGATCATAAGTGCACAGTATAGCTTTTTACTTCTCTTCCCTGAATTATGACTGGATTTGGACATGAGCTCATGACCTGGGATAGACAAAGTTAGGTATGCCCCTGGGAAGAACATATCTTATTGTTCTCTGAGACACAATTTTAATCATGGATCCCCAAAGTTCAGGTATTCTAGAGAGCCCATGGGGACGTCTGTTATTCCTTACCACCTTTCCATCCAGATGATCTGTCCTGAGCTTAACGTGCATATCATAGTCATGAACAATATTGGATTAAAGACAGCATCTCTCTTCCTGTCTGTTCATAGGCTTCCAACGTTTAAATACACCCATGTTCGTGGTGTATATGTGGACAATTTTTCCAGGTTTCTGATGTTGGATGCTCCATCAAGACAGAACACCTTCTGCTAATCTTTTGTCTCTCGAACGTATAAAATACCTCTACCTGCCTTAGGCACAATCATTTTGGCTCTCTTCTCCTTGGCAATAGCATAACCTACGTCTTCCTAATTTCTTCACTTTCAGGCTATGTGTATCTGTATAGCCGAAGGATATCTCCTATGGGCAACAGAGGTCGAGTTGTTTAATATTTGTTGTTTTCTTATGGATCTTTTCTGTCCTTTTTTTTTTTTTTTGTAATTTCAACGACTTCTACAAAGTGGTTGTTTGGGAGACTTTAATCCTGAATGTTGAATGAAATTTTGATAGGTAAGTAGTTCACTTTGTTATTTCTATTGGTTTCTGACTAGGATTCTCTTTGCCTTTCTTTTTTATGGTATTTTCTTTGTGGTTACTTCATTAGTGCAATCTCACTTCCTCCCCATCTTTTGCGTATCTTATCTGTATGTGTGTGTTCGTGTGTGTGTGTGCATGTGCATGTGTTAATGTGTGTGTGGTCTGTGTGTGTTTCACATACACTTACTATTAAATTTCAAGATAGGAATTCAGTCTCTTATGGATAACAATTCAATTTAACATGCCCTGAAAACTCACATTCCATCTTTTTCAGGAACAACCCCTGCAAGGAATATCATCTTTTGTCCTATCCAATAAACATGTATTCTCACAAAACTGCCTTTATATAAACACCATATTTTGGGTGACTCATTAGATTCTTATTGTTTGTCTCTATACCCCTTGCTTTTTCATATATTTCGTGACTGTCACGAGAGAGTGAAAGGGTCTGTTGTCTTTATGAGAATGATAGATGTGAGGAAGCCCAATGCTCTCCACAACACTGCCACATGAGGGAAGTGGAGGAATTCATTCTTGCTTATGTGTCAGTAAGAATTTGCGGTAATTTGAAGGACATTGAGATGGTAGTAGTGTCTAATAACCTCGAGCTTGTCTTCAACCATGAAGGCAACAGGAAGATGACTGCAACAACTGCAACGGAGTGGAAATTGACCTGAAGCCTACAAAGTAAAGTCCACAGAGAAAGAGAAATGTAGTCACAGAGTCTATGAGAGAAGGTGGGAGACATAACTCATGGCAGATTAGGGTGGTTTATGAATCAGAGTGCAGTGATCCCATGCAGAGGCCGAAGGCACAGGAGAGCAGGGAACACTGGGAACCCAGAAGGAACCTGTTTACTAGTGCCATTGGCTGTGAATTGCACATGGTCTGAAGAGTACGAGTTCTGGACAACATAAGGCTTGACGGTGGGAGTTTTCAGATCAACAGGTTTGGCAGACATCAACTCGGAAGAACACCGTCTTTTTCCTGCATAGGACACCAACAAGCATCCAGGTGCAGACAGCCTGGAGACCATGATCAGAGACAATACCAGGAGACGCAGTGTGAAGATGGTGGGTCCTGTCAGTGCATCCTGTGAAATGCAGTGTTCGTGGCGATGTCTCAATTGGGACATAATAAATTTTGGGCTATTGCACCAGCAAAATCAAGACCAAGCTACTGGCCAAGCAGGATGCTGAGGACATTTGCTGCCTAGCTTGCCAACACGTAATCCAATCCGTGAATCACTTGGAGGACTTCCTTCCTCAGTCCACGTTGCTTAGTCCTAGGAGAACAGATTCTCCCATAGGGGACAAGAAGAAAGCCTTGACCACATGCTCTCTTCTGCACACAGCATTCTGCAGGCCTGCATTCAGCTGAGTTGGTGGAATGTTTCCTTTCACAAGCACACCAGAGCCCACCGAGGTGAACCTCAGCATATTCAGCCTGGACACCAAACACATCAAATGGCAGGCCAGGAGAGACACTACAGATGACTGACCTCAAGGACAGAGTCAGCCAAAACACACAGTGGATAGCATGCATGCCACACATGCACACAAAAACACACACATGCACATACAAACAACACACACACTCGAAAAACCTTAAAGTCTTGACCGTGGTCACTCCAGGATCTCTTCTTCCTAAAGAAATTATCCTCAGTTTAGAAAACAGAATGCATTTTTCAAATACGGATCAGAGACAGAGACATAGATCCAAACAAAAAATGGAAGAATCAATTGATGCCAAGAAAAAAAGAACAAGAAATGATCACGGCTAGGCAATTAGAGTGAAACCTCAATAAGAATACGCCGGGTGGTGTATTGAAAGCAGCAGCCTGGATACTCCCTGTCCATCCGAAAACATAGAAGATATCAGAGAGTCTCGAACCACAGAGATAAAACTGTTAAATATAAAAGAACATAAAGAGCTCCTGAAGAGAAGATTGGTTGGAGACTGAATTCAAAGTATGGGAACATGGCATAATTGGAAGATCCAAATAGTGACTCTGAAGAATAAGCCTAGAAAATAAGGAAGCAAATTCTAAGAGAAAAGGCAGAATGATGGAACATGATACTGAGCTTAGGGAATCATCATCTCCAAGGAATTGAAAGAGGTGCTTTTGTAGGAGAGTAAAAGTGAGAAAAAGAAAAGAGGACTGAACATGGATTTGAGAAATCAGGGTCGAAAATGACCCTCATCTGGGAGCAGAAACAGAGGTCCAGAATCAGAGGTACAGAGGACTATCATCTCTTTCACAGCAACAGAGCACAAAAAGACATAGTGTCATTCCCCCTGGAAAATCTAGGCATGGAAGAATATCTTTTGGCAATAGTCATGGGTGAATAGTTTGTCCATAGCCCAGTCACTGACTTCAAGTGGAAAAGCTGTACCAGCTCTCGAAGCAGGCCTGGATAGCTCAAGCAATACCAGCCCAAGACAAAATCCTTATCCCCTGCATTTTTGAAAAATGACAGAGCAGCTCTCTTGTCTAGAACCAGGAGGTACTCAGATGTCAATGGTTGAGTCCCGGGTTGTGTCCATCAGACCAGATGCAGACTTGAGATCAACTCATGATTCCAGGGTCTTGGTATCGAATCTGGTCTCAGGTTCTCTGCTCAGGAGCAAGTAAGCTTCTCCCTCTCCAGTTCCACCCCCTGATAGGGATCTCTCTGCCTCTCTGTCCAATACGAGCATGCGCATATTTGTACAGGATAACAAAGACAAAACAAGTGAACAATAATTGACTGGGTCCTGAAGATGTTTTATTGAATTTGGACCTAGGTTCCTATGGAGGACAGTCAGGTACAGAGAAACTCCCACCATCCTAAAATGCCCGACATTCGCTCAGAGCTCCCTTCTTCATTCTCCTGTTTTTTGTCTTCCTGGATCTCCTCACCAACTCGCAGCATCTGCTGTCTGTCATGCTGTACTAACCCCTTGTTGACATATTATTCATCCTATCGGGGCTCCTAGGAACATGCCCATCTTCCGCAAGAGGCACTGGGCACGCATAAAACCTTAGGCAATGGGTACGCATGAAACCATTTGGGGGATGGTCATGAGAGGTTGAAGGCAGGCTTGTGCTGCCACATCTCCATGCAGTACCACAGAGGGTAGCTGCTCCACCCTGAGGGAGTGCTCAAGGTTCCTCCACATTTGAATCCTCTTCAATGCGTCCTTTTCTACATACATTTTGTCTTCCAGTAACGGGCACGGAAGTCTTTCAGATGGCTTCACTTGGGCTACGGGTCTCTTCCAACATGCTCTCCATTGTCTCATGTGGACTCCAAGTACATGAGTCAATCCTGGACCTAAGGTTCTAGGGTGTGGAGATTGCCTTGGATGCATGGTCATTTTGGAAGATTGGAACGCTTTGTTTGCACCGTATCTGGAGACGCTCGAGGTCTCGTTCCTTGCTGTGGAAGATCCAGACATGTCTTTGGCATGGTTGCGGGGGTTCACTTTGAGCTTTTGTTGAGTGGCCCTGATGGAATGAGGGATGCTTGCCTTTCTCTGGAGTCCAGAGGGCTGGTGCTGAAAATCACGAGCAAACTCTATTTTATGGGCCATGGAGAAGGTGACACCGACTCGCTTCGCAAACTGCCTTGGTGAGAGACCCAGGTGGCTGCAGTGGTTTGGGACGGCTGCTGGTCCTCTTGCCCACCCATGACTACTATAGAAAAGTGTACTGATCAGGCAAGGGTTGATGAGGAGTGGTTGCTACGAACTCAAAGCTTTGTAACATCACAGATGCTGGCTTCACTGAAGCAGCTGTCCCTCTCCCATGACCTTGGTGTCCTATGGCTTTAGTTAGGAAGCCTTGGGAAGGACAGAACAACAGCCCTCTGATCCTGAACAAGAACTCAGGTTGTCTGGTGCAATAATGTCCCACTTCCCCTTCCTAGAGACTAAGAGGAAAGAAAATGACATTTAGTATACCTTCATTTAGGCCACCATTTCCGCAGAGACGTTAAACTGTCCTAGTTCCACTACTATTTCTAGAGATCTCAAGAAACGGTGAGGCCTCGTGGGTATGATCAGGTCTCTGTGGGGTTTGTCATCCTGTGGGTGATAGCGGCCTTTATCAGCATCTTTTTCCTTTTTTAGGTGATGACTAAGGGACGGAAAGTCCCTTTTCGAGTAAAAAAATGAGGGCATCGATATATGGTGCCATCTGTGGCCACGTCTCCTAGTGTTCTGAAACACGCTGCTAAGGGATTAGGCCTCTGTCTACCTGGCTTTCGCTTAAAAACCTTTGCAAAGTCTTCGAGGAGAATGATATTCTGCATCAGAGCTAACACTTAAGGAAGAGGCCTGGACCGCACCCGTTGTCATCGTTATTTAACTGTACTCGTTGTGGTAACGGGTATAGACATGTTGACCAAGTCTCTTTAGTCAAAAGGAATAGGACGGCCTATACTGACGACTTGCAAGGTCCATTCGAGCAGACCTTTGGAGTGATCCACAATGCCCTGGCAAGGTCTAGTGGATCAGAAAGTTTGGGTCCATTTCGGCACCACAGGATTCCTAAGCAGTTGAAGTGAATAAACCCCTGGAACATGCCTTGACATGAATGTCCAATGCCTGGCTGATGGGAAATGGAAAAGGCAAGCAGACAAAGGGAAATATAATATGGCTTCCCACAATATGTTCCTCTGGAGGAATACTTTGACCCTTAGTAAAGGAAGGAAAAAATGAAGGGAAAGAAGTCAGCAATGGAGACCCACCAGGAGTGACTCAGGAATTTGAGAACCAAGCTGAGGGTTACAGAAATGAGAACTGCCTAATGGTGTTCAGGACTTGTGGCATATATTAGGAGGAGCACCACGATGTACATGCAACTAAAGCATCGATGAATACTCTGTCAAAAACGGATGATGGATGATAGGAAGACATTCTCAACAGAACAGCAACAACAACATAAATTCAGAGGAAAACAATCTGGTCCTCTCAAAACCAAAGGTATTCACTGTGAGAAAAGGAAAGAATGATATTTTTTATTATCTTTCCTTATTGAAATGACATGGGATTGGTTTCCTAAAATGTCCTTCTCTGAATTGGGTTTTTATCCTTGTGAATTAGAGTCTACCCGCCTCTTCCATCTCTGGAATTCTTGAGAGGACATGACAATGCCTTCGCTAAATACCTAGAAGAGTGGCCCAGGAGAATACCTTGGACCTGGCCTTCTGTGTGTTGGCAGGTGTTGGATTACTGCTCCATACGCTTCAGTCAATACTAGAGAGCTGAGATTTTGTAGGTTTCCTAACCTAATCTTCTGATTTTCTTTGTGTGTGGGTATTTAACCTTTTCTCTCAGTTCTTGGATTGCTAGCATAAATATATGGATGTGCCTCTTAGGTTATTCTTTTTTCCTTTGAAATGTTGTCATGTGGTTCCATACTGTCAGTTGTGTGCTTCTCTCCCTGTTTTTTTCCAGTAATGTCTTCTGCGGTTTGTTCGTGTTTTCAAATCTGAAGTGTGAGATCTCCTGATTTTTTTCCTATTGGTTTGTTTGTATTTCCTTAATTTGATAATCACATGTATGATTTCTATTTTTCTGTTAACACTGGTGTTCGGTTTTTCTTCATTCGTTTGCTTCAAACGTCCAGTTAGGTGGCTTTCTTTATCGGTGTTTTTAAATTTTGAAAATGCATGCATTTAACCCTATATGGTTTCCCCATAAAATGTTTTGGCATCATCCCATAAGTTTCTTGACATTCCTTTGTTCATGGCTCTTTCTGCTTTTCCTTTGGATTTTCTTTCTTGCATTCATTGCTAGTTCGTGAGTGTGTTGTGTTTTCCAACCTTTAGGGTATGGCTATATTTCCAATTTGAAAGTGATATCTTCCTGTTTTCATACCTTCATGATCATAAGTGCCCAGGATAGGTTTTGATTTCTCTTCCATGAATTACGACTGGGATTGGACTCGAGCTCATGACCCGAATAGACAAAGATAGGTCTGCCGCTGGGAAGAACATATCTTATTGTCCTCAGAGACGCAATCTTACTCATGGATCCCCAAAGTTCCAGTGGTCTTAAGAGCCCTTGTGGACGTCTTTTCTTCCTTAGCTCCTTCCCATTTAGATGATCTGTCCTATGGTTTACGTGGATATCATATTTGCCAACAGTATTGGGTAAAAGTCGCCATCTCCGTTCCTGTGTGTTCATAGGCTTCCAACATTTACATACACCATTGTTCTTGGTGTATATGTTGGCAATTCTTCCAGGTTTTGTTGTGTTGATGCTCCATCAATACAAAACACCTTCCGCTAATCTTTTGTCTCTCGAAGGCATAAAATCATTCTCACTGATTTAGGCACAAACACTTTGGCCATGTTCTCCTTGGCATGTCCATATCTTGGGTTTTCCCAATTTATTTTCCTGAAAGTTTTACATATCTTTATAGTCTAAGAAAATCTCCTATAGGCAACAGAAGGTTGAGCTTGTTTAATATTTGTTGTTTTAATATGGATCTTCTCTACCATTTTTTTTTTTTGAATTTCAAACACTGCTACAAACTGTTTCTATTGACGGGAGACTTTAGTCCTGAATACTGAAGGAATTATTGATAGGTAATAGTTCACTTTCTCATTTCGGTTGGCTTATCATTGGATACTATTTGCCTTTCCCCTTAATTGTATTTTATTTGGGGTTGCTTCATTAGTACGTTTCCTCTCTTCCTCCCCATCTATGGCATGTCTTATCCTTCTGTGTATTCATGTTTGTTGGCATGTGAATATGTTAATGTTTGTGTGGTCTGTGTGTGTTTCATATAACACTTATGATTAAATTTCGAAGGATAGGAATTCAGTCTCTTATGGGTAGCAATTAAAATTGACATACCTTGAAAACACACTTTCCATCAGTTTCAGGAAAATCTTCTGTGAGGAATGTCATCTCTTGTCCTCTTCGAGAAACAGGTTTTCTCACAAACTGCCTTCAAACAAACACCACCATTTGAGTTCCTCATTAGCGTCGTACTGTTTGTCCCAATACCCTTGCTTTTTCGTATGTTTCTTGACTGTCATGAGGGAGTGAAATCGTCTGTTTGTTGTCTTTCTGAGAATGATAGATGTGACGAAGCCCAATGCTCTCTGCAACACTGCCATATGTGACAAGTGGAAGAATTCATTCTTGCTTATGTCTCAATATGAATTTGCAGTGACATGGAGGACAGTGAGATGGTAGTAGTGTCTAATAACCTCGTGCTTGTCTTCATCCATGAAGGCAACAGGAAGATGACCACAACAACTGCAATGGGGTCGATTTTTACCTGAAGCCTACAAGGTAAACTCCACAGCAAAAGAGAACGGAAGTTGCAGAGATCATGGGAGAAGGTAGGAGACATAGCTCAGGGGTTATTTGGTTGGTTTGTAGATCAGAGAGCCGTGTCCCATGCATAGGGGAAAGGCACAGGAGAGCAGGGCACATTGAGAACCACAAGGAACCTGTCACCCAGTGCCCTTTGCTGTGACACGCTGAGGGTCTAACGGGCACGAGTTCCTGACAACACAATCTTGAGGGCTGGAGTTTTCAGCTCGGCAGGTTTGGCAGACATCGAATCAAAAAAACACTGTCCTTTTCCCTCGTGGGACAACAACAAGCATGCAGGTGCAGGAGCCTGGAGACAATGATCAGAGACAATATCAGCAGACGCAGTGGGAAGATGGTGAGTCCTGGGAGTGCATCCGTGAAAGGCATTGTTTGTGGAGATGTCTCAATGGGTACATAAAAATTTGGGGCTCTCACACTAGCAGCATCAAGACAGACCTACTGGCCAAGAGAGGTAGTTGATGACATTGGATGCCTACCCTGCCAACACAAAATCCCAACCGTGGAACACTTGGAGGACTGCTTTCCTCAGTTCACGATGCTTTGTCTAGGAGAAAAGATACTCCAATAGGGGACGAGAAGAAAGCATTGACCACATGTTCTCTCTGAACACAGCATTCTGCAGCCCTGCGTTCTGTTGAGTTGATGATTCCAGGGTCGTGGCATTGTCTCCTGTAGGTTCACTGATCAGGGGCAAGTAAGATTCTCCTTCTCCAGCTCCACCCCCGGATTGGGATCTCTCTGCCTCTCTGTCCAATACGTGCATGCGCATTGTTGGACAAGATAACAAAGACAAAACAAGTGCACAATAATTGACTGGGGCCAGAGGATGTTTTATTGAATTTAGACCTAGGTTCCTAAGAAGGGCAACAAGGTACAGAGATCCCCCCACCATCCTAAAATGCCCGACCTGCGCTCAGATTTCTCTTGTTCATTCTCCTGTTCTATGTTCCTGTATCTCCTAAATAACCTGCAGCATCCGCTGTCGCGCTGTACTGACCCCTTTTTGACACACTGTGAATCCTCTAGGGCTCCATTGGAAAGTGCCCCTCTTCCGCCAGAGGCACTGTTTGCTTATCGCATGAAACCATGTGGGAATTGTCATGAGTGTGAAGGCAGGCTTGTGCTGCCACATCTCCATGCAGTTCCACAGAGGGTAGCTGCTCCACCCTGAGGGAGTGCCCCAGGTTCTTCACACTCGAAACCTCTTCAATTGTCCTTTTGGACATACAAGTGTTCTTCTTGAAACGGGCATGAAAGTCTTTCAAATGGCTTCACTTGGGCTATGGGTCTCTTCCAACAGGCTCTCCGTTGGCTCCTGTGGACTCCAAGAACATGAGTCCATCCTGGACCTATGGTTCTGGTTGTAGTGTCTGCCTTGGATGCATGGTCATTTTGGAAGATTGGGAGTCCTTGTTACACCAATTCTGGAGACACTTGAGGTACTTGTGTCCTCACTTTGGAAGAATCCAGACATGTCTTTGATACAGTTGTGGGGGTTAACTTTGAGCTTTCCTTGGGTGTCCGTTTTCCTCTTCAGAGCTCTGTGATTGCGTGGGAGGGCCTCACCCTTGCACAGGGCTCGGATTTCCTCCCCTGAGCCTGCTGCTTTTGGTCTGATTGTTCCTTGACCTGTCGTGGCTCTGATGGAATGAGGGATTCATGCCTTTCTTCGAATTCCAGAGGGCTGGTGCTGACAGTCACGACCAAACCCTATGAATTGGGCCTTGGAGAAGGGGACACCGACTCGCTTTGCAAAATTCCTTGGTGAGAGAGCCAGGCAGCTCCAGCGATTTGGGACAGTAGGGTCATCTTGGCCCACCCATGATTACTCCAGCCAAGTGTAGTGATCAGACATGGGTTGATGAGTAGTGGTTGCTATAACCTCAAAGCTTTGTGACATCACAGATCCTGGCTTCACTGATGCAGCTGTCCCTTTACAATGATATTAGCATCCTATGGCTTTAGTTAGGAAGCCCCTGAAGGACAGAACAAGAGCCCTCTGAGCCTGGTCAAGAACTCAGCTTGTCTTGTGGGTGTATGTCCCACTTCCCCTTTCTAGACACAAAGAAGAAAGAAATTGACATTCAGTATACCTGCCTTTAGGCCAACATATCCTGGAGACAGCAAGGTCACTTATTTCCACTACAATTTCTAGAGATCTCAAGAAACAGTGAGGCCTCGCAAGAATGAGCAGCTCACCATGGGGATTGTCATCCTGTGGGTGTAAGCGTTCTTTGCAAGCTTCTTTGCCTATGGGTCAGTGTTGACTAATGGACGGAAAGTCCTTTTTCGAGGAGAAAGGTGAGGGCATCGATATATGGTGCTGTCTGTGGCCTCGTCTCCTAGTGACTGAAACACGAGGCTAAGGGTTTAGGCCTCTGGCTTTCCCTGAAACCCTTTTGCAAAGTCTTCGAGGAGAGTGATATTCTCTGTCAGAGCTAACTCTTTAGGAATCGGCCTGGACCGCACCCGTTGTCATCATTAGTTAACTGTACTTATTGTGGTAACGGGTATAGACATGTTGACCAAGTGTCTTTAGTCAGAAGGAAAGGGATGGCCTATACCGACAGCTTGCAAGGCCCATTCGAGCAGACCTTCAGATTGAGCCACAATGCCCTGGCAAGAACTAGTGAATCAGGATGTTTGGGTCCATTTCAACACCACAGTATAACTCAATCGCCTAAATGAATGAACCCCTGGACCCATGAAGGCCCCATGCCTGGCTGATGGGAAATGGAAAAGGCAAGCAGAGAAAGGGAAATATCATATTGCTTCCCAATATGTGCATTTCCAATTTGAAAGTGATATCTTCCTGTTTTCATACCTTCGTGATCATAAGAGCACAGGATAGGTTTTGACTTCTCTTCCATGCATTACCACTGGATTTGGATTCAACCTCATGACCTGGGATAGACAAGGTTAGGTCTGTCGTGGGAAGAACATATCTTATAGTCCTCAGAGACGCAAACTTACTCATTGATCCTCAAAGTCCAGGTTGTCTTGAGAGCGCATGTGGACGTCTTTTATTCCTTATCTCCTTCCCATCCAGATGTTCTGTCCTGTGCTTATCGTGGATATCATAGTTCCCAACAGTATTGGATTAAAGTCACCATCTCTCTTCCTGTCTGTTCATAGGCTTCCAACGTTTAGATACACCCTTGTTCGTCGTGTATATGTTGGCAATTCTTCTAGGTTTCTGTTATTTTGATGCTCCATCCAGACAAATCACCTTCCACTAATCTTTTGTCTCTCGAAGGCATAAAATCACTCTCGCTGACTTAGGTACAAGCACTTTGGCTCTCTTCTCCTTGGCAAGAGCATAACCTACGTCTTCCCAATTTCTTCACTTGCAAGCTATGAGTATATTTATAGTCGAAGAAAATCTCCTGTGGGCAACGGAAGGTCGAGCTTTTTTAATATATGTGTTTTCTTGTGGATCCTTTCTACCTTTTTATGTTTGTTTGTTTTGTTTTGGAATTTCAACCACTCCTACCAACTGTTTGTATTGACGGGAGACTTTAGTCCTGAATACCGAATGAATTATTGATAGGTAATAGTTCACTTTCTCATCTCAGTTGGCTTCTCACTTGGATTCTATTATCCTTTCCACTTTATGGTATATTCTTTGCTGTTGCTTCTTTAGTACGATTCCTCGCCTCCTCCCCATCTTTTGCATGTCTTATGTTTGGTTTGTTCTTGTGTGTGTATGTGAATGTTTTAATATGTGTTGGTCTGTGTATGTTTCACATAACAGTTATTATTAAAATATTAGAGGTAGGAATTCGGTCTCTAATGGGTAGAAATTCAATTTGATATGCTTTGAAAACTCACATATCATCCATTTCAGGAAAATCTTCTGTGAGGAATGTCATCTCTTGTCCTCTTCAAGAAACACGTGTTCTCACAAAACTGCCTATAAACAAACACCAGCATTTGAGTTCCTCATTAGAGTCGTACCGTTTGTCCCAATACCCTTGCTTTTTCATATGTTTCTTGACTGTCATGAGGGAGTGAAATCCTCTTTTTTTTGTCTTTCTGAGAATGATAGATGTGACGAAGCACAATGCTCTCTGTAACACTGCCATATGAGACAAGTGGAAGAATTCATTCTTGGTTATTTCGCAGTACGAATTTGCAGTGACATGGAGGATAGTGAAGTGGTAGTAGTGTCTAATAACTTTATGCTTGTATTCTGCCATGAAATCAACTGGAAGATGTAATCAACAACTGCAATGGGGTGAAATTAACCTGAATCTACAAGGTAAACTCCACAGCCAAAGAGAACAGAAGTCGCAGAGATGATGGGAGAATTTGGAGACATGGCTCAGGTCAGGGGAGATTTGGTTGGTTCGTGGATCAGAGGGCCGTGAGCCCATGCAGAGGACAAAGGCACAGGAGAGCAGGACACACTGGAAACCCACAAGGAACCTGTTTACAATTGCCATTGTCTGTGACATGCAGAGGGTCTGGAGGGCACGAGTTCTTGACAACACAAGTCTTGAGGGCTGGAGTTCTCAGATCAGTAGGCTTGTGAGACATCGAATTGAAAGAACACCGTCTTTTTCCTGCACAGATAAGGCAGAATGATGTAACATGAAATTGAGCTTAGTGAATCTCCACGGAAATGAAAGAGGTGCCTCTTGTAGGAGAAGTAAGAGTGAGAGAAAGAAAAGAGCCCTGAAAGTAGATTGGAGAAATTGGGGCTGAAAACGACCCTCATCTGGGAGCAGAGACAGAGGTCCAGAATCAGGGGCTCCGAGGTCTACCATCACCTTCCAAAGAAGCAGAGCACCAAAAGACATAGTTCCATTCCCCTTGGAAAATCTAGGCATGGAGGTATTCTCTTTAGGCAAATAGGCATCGGAGAATAGTTTGTTCATAGCCCAGTCACTGACTTCAAGAAGAAAAGCTATACCAGCTCTCGAAGCAGGCCGGATAGCTCAAGCAACACAGCCCAAGCCAAAATCTTTATCCCCTGCATTTCTGAACAATGACAGAGCAGCAGTTCTTGTCTAGAACCAGGAGGTTTTCAGAGGTCAATGGTTGGGTCCCTGGTGTGTCCATCAGTTCAGAGGCGGCCTTCATATTAACTCATGATTCCTTGGTCTAGGCATTGAATCTGGTCTCAAGTAAGTTTCCCCCTCTCCAACTCCACCCCCTGACTGGGATTTCTATGCCTTTCTGTCCAATACGAGCATGCGCATCGTTGGACAATATAACAAAACAAAACCAGTGCACAATAATTGGCTGAGGCTTGAGGATGTTTTATTGAATTTTGCCCTAGCTTCCTATGGAGGGCAGCCAGGTACAGAGAGCCTCCCACCATCCTAAAATGCCCGACTGTCGCTCAGAGCTCCTTGTTAATTCTCTTGTTCTTTGTCATCCTGGATCTCCTCACCAACCTGCAGCATCCGATGTCTGTTGTGCTGTACTGACCATGTGTTGACACATTGTGCATCCTCTCGGGGCTCCATTGGAACATGCCCATCTTCCACAAGAGGCACTGTTTGCTTATTGCATGAAGCCAATGGGTAATGGTCATGAGAGGTGAAGGCAGGCTGGTGCTGCCACATCCCAATGCAGTTCCACAAAGGTAGCTGCTCCACCCTGAGGGGGTACTCCAGGTTCTTCCACATTCGAATCCTCTTCAATGCGTCCTTTTGGACATACAAATTGTCTTCCTGAAACGGGCACGGAAGTCTTTCAGATGGCTTCACTTGGGCTAAGGGTCTCTTCCAACACTCTCTCCGTTGGCTCCTATGCACTCCAAGTACATGAGTCCATCCTGGACCTAAGGTTCTAGGGTGTAGATTCTGCCTTGTATGCATGGTTTTGGAAGATAGGGATGCCTTTTTGGCACCGTGTCTGGAGAAGCTCGAGGTACTCGTGTCCTCGCTGTGGAAGAATCTAGACATGCCTTTGGCTCGGTTCCATGGGATTACTTTGAGATTTCCTTGGGTGGCCCTTTTCCTGTTCAGGAGCTCCGAATTTGGGTGTAAAGGCCTCACCCTTGCACAGGGCTCGAATTTCCTCCCCTGAGGTTTTGCTGGTGGTATGATTGTTTCTTGGCCTGTCATGGCTAAGATGGAATGAAGGATGCTTGCCGTTCTCCTGAGTCCAGAGGGTTGGTGCTGACAGTCACGACCACACACTACAAATTGTGCCATGGAGAAAGTGACACCGACTCACTTCGCAAACTGCCTTGGTGAGGGACCCAGGCGGGTCCAGCGGTTAGGGACAGCTTGAGGTCCTCTTAGCGCACCCATGAATACTCCAGCCTAGTGTCGTGATCAGGTGTGGGTTGATGAGGAGTGTTTGCTATGTCCTCAAAGCTTTGTGACATCACAGATGCTGGCTTCACTGAAGCAGCTGTCCCTCTCCCATGAATTGGTGTCCTATGGCTTTAGGTATGAAGCCCTGGGAAGGACAGAACAGGAGCCCTCTGAGCCTGAGCAAGAGCTCAGGTTGTCTTGTGGGATAATGTCCCACTTCCCCTTTCTAGAGACAAAGTGGAAAGAAAATGACATTCAGTATACCTTCCTTTAGGCCAACATATCCCTTGAGACAGCAAGATGTCCTCTTTCCACTACAATTTCTAGAGATATCAAGAAACGGTGAGGCATCATGGGTATGAGAGCTCCACGTGGGGTTTGTCATCCTGTGGGAGAAAGCGTACTTTGTCAGCGTCGTTAGCCTATGGGTCAGTGATGTCTTAATGGCAGAAAGTCCCTTTTCGTGGAAAAAGTTAGGGTATTGATATATGGTGCCGTCTGTGGCCTCGTCTCCTAGTGTTCTAAAACACGCAGCCTAGGGATTTGTCTTTTGTCTACTGGCTTTAACTTAACAAACTTTGCAAAGTCTTCGAGGAGAATGACATTCTGCATCAGAGCTAATTTTAAGGAAGAGGCCTTGACTGCAACTGTCGTCATCATTAGTTAACTGTACTTGTTGTGGTTACGAGTATAGACATGTTGAACAAGTCTCTTTAGTCAGAAGGAAAGTGACGGCCTATACTGATGGCTGCAAGGCCCATTCGAGCAGACATTTGGAGTGAGCCACAATGCCCTTGCAAGGACTAGTGTATCAGGAAGTTTGGGTCCATTTCAGCACCACAGTATTCCTCAGCCATCGAAGTAAATGAAACCCTGGACCTTACCTTGACATGAATATCCCTTGCCTGGTTGAGGGGTAATGGAAAAGGCAAGCAGACAAAGGGAAATATCATATGTATTTCCTCAATGTGCCTCGGGAGGAATACCTTGGCCCTTAGTAAAGTAAGGGAAAACTGAAGTGGAATAAGTCAGAGAAGGAGACCCACCAGGAGTGACTCAGGACTCTGAGAACAAAGCTGAGGGTTCCAGAAAAGAGAACTGCTTAATGGGTGGTCAGGAGTTGTGGCATATATTAGGAAGAGCACTAGCACGTACAAGCAACTAAAGCATCCATGAATACTCTGTAAATAACGGATGATGGATGATAGGCAGGCTCTTTCAACAGAACAGCAACAACAACAACAACAAAAATTCAGAGGAAAACATTCCCGCCCTCTGAATACCAAAGGAAGTCACAAGGAGAAAAGGAAAGCATTATATTTTTTATTATCTTTCCTTATTGAAATGACATGGGATTGGATTCCTTAAATGTCATTCTCTGAATTAGGCCTTTATCCTTGTGAATTAGAGTCTACTCGCCTCTTCTATCTCTGGAATCGATGGGAGGACATGACAAGGCCTTCGCTAAATACTTAGAAGAGTGCCCCAGGAAAATAACTTGGACCTGGCCTTCTGTGTGTTGGCAGGAGTTGGATTACTGCTTCAAACGCTTCAGTCACTACTAGAGAGCTGAGATTTTGAAGGTTTCCTGACCTAATCTTGGATGTTTCTATGTGTCTGGGAATTTATACTTTTCTCTCAGTTCTTGGATTTGCTAGCATAACTGCGTGGATGTGCCTCTTAGGTTATTCTTTTTTGATTTTTACCACTTGTCATTTGGTTTCATACTGTCAGCTGTGTGCTTGTCTCCCTGTGTTTCCCAGTAATGGCTTAGATGGTTTGTTCTTGTTTTCAAACCGAAGTGTGGGATCTCCTGATTTTTTTTTTCCTATTGGTTTGTTTATATTTTCTTAATTTTGATAATCACATGTATGATTTTAATTTTTCTGTTAAGTTTGGAGTTCATTTTTTCTTCATTCTGTTCCTTCAGTCGTACTTTTAGGTGGCTTTCTTTTCGGTGTTTTTAAATTTTGGAAATGCATGCATTTAATCCTATATGGTTTCCCCATAAAATGTTTTGTCACCATCCTCTAAGTTTCTTAGAATTCCTTCGATCATGGCACTTTCTTCTTTTCCTTTGGATTTTCTTTCTTGCATTCATTGCTAGTTCGTGAGTTTGTTTTGTTGTACAACTTTTAGCGTCTGGCATTATTTCCAATTTTAAAGTGATATCATCCTGTTTTCATACCTTCGTGATCATAAGTGCACAGGATAGGTTTTGACTTCTCTTCCAGGAATTATGACTGGATTTGGACTCGAGCTCATACCTGCGATAGGAAAAGTTATGTCTGCCGGTGGGAGGAACATATCTTATTTTCCTCAGAGACGAAATCTAACTCATGGTTCCCCAAAGTTCCGGTGGTCTCAAGAGCCCATGTGGACGTCTGTTATTCCTTAGCACCTTCCCATCCAGATGATCTATCCTATGCTCTAAGCGGATATCATAGTTGCCAACAGTATTGGATAAAAGTCTCCATCACCCTTCCTTTGTGTTCATGGGCTTCCAACATTTAGATACACCCTTGTTCGTGGTGTATATGTTGGCAATTCTTCCAGGTTTCTGTTGTTTTGATGCTCCATCAAGACAAAACACCTTCCGCTTATCTTTGTCTCTCGAAGGCATAAGATCACTCTCGCTGACTTAGGCACAAACATTTTGGCTCTCTTCTCCTTGGGAATAGCATAACCTACGTCTTCCCGATTTCTTCACATGCAAGCTATGAGTATCATTATAGTCGACGGAAATCTCCTATGGGCATCAGAAGGACGAGCTTGTTTAATATTTGTTGTTTTCTTATGGATCTTTCCTAACTCTTTTTTTTTTTTTTTTTTTTTTTTTGGAATTTTAACCACTCTTACAAACTGTTTGTATTGACGGGAGACTTTAGTCCTGAGTACTGAATGTATTAATGATAGGTAATAGTTCACTTTCTCATTTTGGTTCGCTTCTCACTTGGATTCTATTTGCCTTCATCTATATGGTATTTTCTTGGGTTTGCTTCATTGGTACGATTCCTTGCTTCTTCCCCATCTTTTGCATGTCTTATCTTTGTGTGTGTTCATGTGCATGTGTTAATGTGTGTGTGGTCTGTGTGTGTTTCACATCACAATTATTATTAAAATACGAGAGAATGGAATTCGGTCTCTTGTGGGTAGCAATTCAATTTGACATGCCTTAAAAACTCACATTCCATCAGTTTCAGGAAATCTCCTGCAAGGAATGTCATCTCTTGTCCTCTTCAAGAAACTCGTGTTCTCACAAAACTGCCTTCCAACAAACACCACCATTTGAATTCCTTATAGAGTCATACTGTTTGTCCCAATACCCTTGCTTTTTCATATGTTTCTTGATTGTCATGAGTTAGTGAAATAGTCTGTTTGTTGTCTTTCTGAGAATGATAGATGTGACAAAGCCCAATGCTCTCCGCAAAACTGCCATAAGAGACAAGTGGAAGAATTCCTTCTTGCTTATGTCTCATTAAGAATTGCGGTGACATGGAGGAGTGTGAGATGGTAGTAGTGTCTAATAACCTCATGCTTGTCTTCAGCCATGAAGGCAACAGGAAGATGACCACAACAACTGTAGTGGGGTGGAAATTAACCTAAAGCCTACAAGGTAAACACCACAGTGAAAGAGAACGGAAGTTGCAGAGATGCTGAGATAAGGTTGGAGACATGCCTCAGGGGAGAATTGGTTGTTTCGTGTATCAGAGGGTCGGGGTCCATGCAGAAGACCAAGGCACAGGAGAGAGAGGCACACTGGGAACCCACAAGGAACCTGTTTCCCAGTGTCGTTGACTGTGACATACAGAGTGTGTGAAGGGCACAAGTACTTGAAAACACAAGTGTTGAAGCCTGAAATTTTCATATCAGCAGGCTTGGCAGACATCGACCTGAAAACACCATCTTTTTCCTGCATAGGACACCAACAAGCAACCAGAAGCAGACAGCCTGGAGACAATGATCAGAGACAATACTAAGAGACGCAGTGGGAAGATGGTGAGTCTTGGGAGTGCATCCGTGAATAGAGTGCATCAGTGTTATTCGAGATGTCTTAATGTGGACATAATAATTTTTGGGCTCTCACAACAGCAGCATCAAGAGAGACCCATGGGCCAAGACCGGTAGTTGAGGACATAGGCTGCCAAGCCAGTCAACATGAAATCCCAATCGTGGAATACCTGGAGGACTGCCAACCTCAGTCCAAGATGCTTAGTCCAAGGAGAACAGATTCTCCCATAGGGGACGAGAGGAAAGCTTTGACCACATGTTCTCTTCAGAACACAGCATTCTGCAGGACTGCGTTCTTCTGTTTTGGTGGAATTTCTCCTTTCACAGGCACACCAGAACCCACCAAGGTAAACCTCAGCATAGTAAGGCCATCTCTAAAAACACAAAAGGGCAGGAAAGGAGAGGCACTACAAATGACTGGCCTCAGGACAGGTCATCAACTACACAAACAGCAGATGGCAAGCATGCCACATACACACACAGACACACACACACACACACACACACACACACATGTTGCACTCTACAAACATTAAGGGCCAGCCTTGTGTCACTCCCGGATCTCTTCTTCCTAAAGATATTACCCTCAGGTTAGAAAACAGAATGAGTTTAACGAATACAGAGAGGTGACAGAGACATAGATACAATGCAAAGATGAAAGAATCAATTGATGCCCAGGTAAAGGAAGAAGGAATGGTTACGGCTAGGCAATCATTGTGAAACCACTATGTAGAACACCCCCGATGCGGGGTTGAAAGCAGCGGCCTGGATACTCGCTGTATATCAGAAAACATAGAAGATATCAGAGAGTCTGGAACCACAGAGATAAAACTGATAAAGATAAAGGCAACTAAAGAATTCCTGAAGAGGGACGCCTGGGTGGCTCAGTGGATTAAGCCGCTGCCTTCGGCTCAGGTCATGATCTCAGTGTCCTGGGATCGAGCCCTGCACTGGGCTCTTTGCTCAGCGGGAGCCTGCTTCCTCCTCTCTCTGCCTGACTCTACGCCTACTTGTAATCTTTCTCTCTGTCAAATAAATTAATAAAATATCTTTAAAAAAAATAAAAGAATTCCTGAAGAGAAGATTGGCAGGAGACTGGATGCAAAGTCGGGGAACATGGCAGAAGTGGAGGATCCCATTAGGGGCCGGGAAGAACAAGCCTAGAAAATAAGAACGCAAATTCTAAGAGAGAAGGCAGAATGATGGAACATAATAGTGAGCTTATGGATCTCCAAGGAAATGAAAGAGGTGCCGCTTGTAAGCGAAGTAAGAGTGAGAGAAAGAAAAGAGGGCTGATCCTAGATTGGAGAACACAGGGCTGAAAACGACCCTCACCTCGGAGCAGAGAAAGTGGTCCAGAATCAGAGGCACAAAGGATTCCCAACACCTTCCACAGAAGCGAAGCACCTAAAGACATAGTGTCATTCCCCCTGGAAAATCTAGGCATGGAGGTATTCTCTTTAGGCAAATAGGCATCAGAGAATACTTTTTCCATAGCCCAGTCACTGACTTTAAGAGGAAAAGCTATACCAGCTCTCGAAGCAGGCCGGATAGCTCAAGCAACAACAGCCCAAGCCAAAATCCTTATCTCCTGCATTTCTGAACAATGACAGAGCAGCCGTTATATCTAGTACCAGGAGGTATTCAGAAGTCAATGGATGGTTCCCGGATTGTGTCCATTAGTTCAGAGGCGGCCTTCAGATCAACTCATGATTCCAGGGTCTTGGCATTGACTCTGTTCTCTGGTTCTCTGCTCAGGAGCAAGTAAGCTTCTCCCTCTCCAGTTCCACCCCCTGATTGGGATTTCTCTGCCTCTCTGTCCAATACGTGCATGTGCACGTTGGATAAGATAACAAAGACAAAAACAGTGCACAATAAATGACTGGGGCCAAAGGATGTTTTATTGAATTTGGACCTAGGTTCTGGTGGAAGGCAGCCAGGTACAGAGAACCTCCCACCATCCTAAAATGCCCGACCTTCCCTTGGAGCTCCCTTGTTCTTTCTCCTGTTCTTTGCCTTCTTGGATCTCCTCACCAACTTTCAGCATCCGCTGTCTGTCGCGCTGTACTGACCCCTTGTTAACACATTGTGCAATCTCTCGGGGCTCCATTGGAACATGCCCATCTTCCGCAAGAGGCACTGTTTGCTTATCGCATGTAACCATTTGGGGGATGGTCATGTGAGGGTTAAGGCAGGCTTGTGATGCCACATCTCCTTGCAGTTCCACAGAGGGTAGCTGCTCCACCCTGAGGGAGTGCTCAAGGTTTTTCCACTTTCGAATTCTCTTCAATGCGTCCTTTTGGACATACAAGTTGTCTTCCTGAAATGGGAACGGAAGTCTTTCAGATGGCTTCACTTGGGCTATGGGTCTCTTCCAACATGATCTCCATTGGCTACTGTGGACTCCAAGAACATGAGTCCGTCCTGGACCTAAGGTTCTAGGGTGTAGAGTCTGCCTTGGATGCATGGTCTTTTTGGAAGATTGGGAGGCCTTGATGGCACCATTTCTGGAGACGCTCGAGGTACTCGTGTGCTCGCTGTGGTAGACTCCAGACATGTCTTTGGCACGGTTGCTGGGTTCACATTGAGCTTCCCTTGGGTGGCCCTTTTCCTTTTCAGATGCTCCGTGATTTGGTGGGAGGCCCTCACCCTTGCACAGGGCTCAGATTTCCTCCCCTTAATCTTTGCTTGTGGTCTGTTAGTTTTTTTTGCCAGTCGTGGCTAATATGGAATGAGGGATTCTTGCCTTTCTCCGAGGTCCGGAAGGCTGGTGATGCCACTCACGAACAAACACTATGAATTGGGCCATGGAGAAGGTGACACCGACTCGCTTTGCAAATTGCTTTGGTGAGAGACACAGGCGGCTCCAGCTTTTTGGGACGGCTTGGGGTCCTCTTGGCCCACCCATGATTACTCCAGTGAAGTGTAGTGATCAAGCCTGGTTGATGAGAAGTGGTTGCTTTGACCTCAAAGCTTTGTGACATCACATATGCTGGCTTCACTGAAGCAGCTGTCCCTCTCCCATGGCCTTGGTGTCCTATGGCTTTAAGAAGGAAGCCCCGGGAAGGACAGAACAAGAGCCCTCTGAACCTGATCAAGAACTCAGAATGTCTTGTGGGTTAATGTCCAACTTTCCCTTTCTGGAGACATAGAGGAAGGAAAATGACATTCAGTATATCTTCCTTTAGGCCAAAATATCCCTGGAGACGGCAAGCTGTCCTTTTACACTACAATTTCTAGATATCTCAAGAAAAGGTAAGGCCTCGTGGGTATGAGCAGCTCTCCGTGGCTTTGTAGTCCTGTGGGTGAGAGCGTACTTTGTCAGAGTCTTTCCATATGGGTCAGTGATGACTAAGGCATGGAAAGTCCCTTTCCGAGGTAAAAGGTGAGGGAATCGATATATGGTGCCATCTTTGGGCTCATCACCTAGTAATCTGAAACACGCGGCTAAGGGATGAGGCCTCTGTCTACCTGGCTTTTCCTTAAATAACTTTGCAAAGTCTTCGAGGAGAGTGACCTTCTGTACCAGAGTTAAATCTCAATGAAGAGGCCTGGACCGAACACGTTGTCATTATTAGTTAACTGTACTTGTTGTGGTAACGGGTATAGACATGTTGACCAAGTCTCTTTAGTCAGAAGGAAAGGGACGGCTTATACCAACGGATTGCAAGGCCCATTCAAGCAGACCTTTGGAGTGAGCTGCAATGCCTTTGCAAGGATCAGGAAGTTTGGGTCCATTTCGGCACCACAGTATTCCTCTGCCGTCGAAGTGAATGAAACCATGGCCCTGCCTTGACATGAATGTCCCATGCCCTGCTGATGGAAAATGGAAAGGGAAGGGAATACTGAAGAACAAGAAGTCAGAGAAGGAGCCCCTCCAAAAGTGACTCAGGACTCTGAGAATCCAGCTGAGTGGTACAGAAAAGAAAACTGCTTAATGGGTGGTCAGGAGTTGTGGCATACATTAGGAGCAGCACTAGGACCTACATGAATCTAAAGCATCCGTGAATACAGTGTCAAAACGGATGATGGATGATAGGCAGGCTTTCTCAACAGAACAGTAACAACAACATCAATTCAGAGGAAAACAATGTGGCCCTCGCAAAACCAAAGGAAGTCACAGGAGAAAAGGAAAGGATAATATTGTTCATTATCTTTCCTTATTGAAATGACATGGGTGGGTTTCCTAAAATGTCCTTCTTTCAATTGGGTCTTTATCCTTGTGACTTAGAGTTTACCCGCTTCTTCCATCTCTCGATTGGATGAGTGGACATCACAATGCCTTCACTAAATACCTAGAAGAATGGCCCAAGAAAATGACTTGACTTGGCCTACTGTGTGTTGGCAGGGGTTGTATTACAGCTTCAAATGCTTCCGTCTCTACTAGAGAGCTGAGATTTTGTAGGTTTCCTGATCTAAACTGGGAAGTTTCTATGTGTCTGTGAATTTATCCTTTTATCCCAGTTCTTGGACTTGCTAGCATAAATGTGTGGATGTGCCTCTTCAGTTTTTCTTTTTTCATTGCTACCAGTTGTCATGTGGTTTCATACTTGCAGCTGTGTGCTTGTCTCCCTGTTTTATCCCAGTAATGGCTTCTGCGGGTTGTTCGTGTTGTCAAAACTCAAGTGTGAGATCTCCTGATTTTTTTCCTATTGGTTTGTTTGTATTTCCTTAATTTTGATAATTACATGTATTATTTCATTTTTTCTGTTAACTTTGGAGTTCCATTTTTCTTCATCTTGTTCCTTCAGTCTTCCTTTAATTGGTTTTCTTTTTCAGTGTTTGTAAATGTTGGAAATGCAAGCATTTAACCCTATATGGTTTCCCCATAAAATTTTTGGCATTATCTCTAAGTTTCTTAGAATCTCTTTGTTCATGGCTCTTTCTGCTTTTCCTTTGGATTTTCTTTCTTGCATTCATTGCTAGTTCATGAGTGTGTTGTGTTTTCCACTCTTATTTTCTGGCTATATTTCCAATTTGAAAGTGATATCTTCCTGTTTTCATACCTTCGTGATCATAAGTGCAAAGGATAGGTTTTTGACTTCTCTTCCATGAATTACGACTGTATTTGGACTCAGCTCATGACATGCAATAGACAAAGTTAGGTCTGCCGCTGTTCAGAACATATCTTATTGTCCTCAGAGACGCAATATTACTCATGCATCCCCAAAGTCCACGTGGTCTCGAGAGCCCATGTGGACGTCTGTTATTCCTTAGCACATTCACATCCAGATGATCTGTCCTGTGCTTAACGTGGATATAATAATTCCCAACAGTATTAGAGTAAGGTCGCCATCTCCCTTTTTCTGAGTTCATGGGCTTCCAACGTTTAGATACACCCTACAAGGTAAACTCCACAGCAAAAGAGAATGGAAGTTGCATAGATGATGGGAAAAGGTTAGAGACATGGCTCAGGGGAGATTTGTTTGGTTCTTAGATCAGAGGGCTGGAGCCCATGAAGAGGACCGAGGCACAGGAGAGCAGGGCACACTGGGAACCCACAGCCCGGAGACAATGATCAGAGAGAGACAATACCAAGAGACGCAGTGGGAAGATTATGAGTCGTGGGAGTGATTCCATGAAAAGGCAGTGTTCCTGGAGTTGACTCAATGGACATAATAATTTTTGGGCTCTCACAACTACAGCATAAAGACAGAGCTACTTGCCAAGACATGTAGGTGATGACATTGGATGCCTAGCAAGCCAACACGAAATCCCAACAGTGGAACACTTGGAGGAAGTGGAACACTTCCTCAGTCCAAGATGCTTAGTCCAAGGAGAACAGACTCTCCCATAATTGTCGAGAAGAAAGCTTTGACCACATGTTCTCTTCTGAACACAGCATTCTGCAGGCCAGCGTGCTGTTGTGTGGGTGAAGTTTCTCCTTTCACAGGCACACCAGAGGCCACCAAATTAAACTTCAGCATATACAGCCCGAAACCTAAAAACAACAAACGGCCGGAAAGGTGACCTACAGCAAATGACTGGCCTCCAGGACAGGGTCAGCCACAACACAAACAGCAGGTGGCATGCATGCCACATACACACTCACAAACACACTCACACGCACACATTCAACAAACCTTAAGGACCAGCCCTGGGTCACTCCCAGATCTCTTCCTCCTAAATAAATAACCCTCAGGTTAAAAAACAGAATGAGTTTAACAAATACAGAGAGGTGACAGAGAATAAGATCCAATGCAAAGATGGAAGAATCAATTGATGCCCAGGTAAAGGAAGAAGGAAAATCACGTCTAGGCAATTAGAGTGAAACCTCTACATAGAACACGCCAAATACGGGATTGAAAGCAGTGGCCTGGATACTCGCTGTATATCAGAAAATATAGGAGATATCAGAGAGTCTCGAATCACAGATAAAACTGATAAAGATACAAGCACCTAAATAACTCCTAAAGAGAAGATAGGTAGGAGACTGGATGCAAAGTCTGGGAACATGGCAGAAGTGGAGGATCCAATTAGGGACCGGGAAGAACAAGCCTAGAAAAAAAGGGCGTAAATTCTAAGAGCGAAGGCAGAATGATGGAACATGATAGTGAGCTTATGGAATCTCCAAGAAAATGAAAGAGGTGCCTCTTGTAGGCGAAGTAAGAGTGAGAGAAAGAAAAGAGGGCTGATTCTAAATTGGAGAACTCGGAGCTAAAAGGACCCTCATCTGGGAGCAGAGAAAGTGGTCCAAAATCAGAGGCACAGAAGACTCCCAACACCTTCCACAGAAGCAGAGCACCTAAAGACATAGTGTCATTCCCCCTGGAAAATCTAGGCATGGAGGTATTCTCTTTAGGCAAATAGGCATCGGAGAATATTTTGTCCATAGCCTAATCACTGACTTCAAGAGGAAAAGCTATACCAGCTCTTGAAGCAGGCCAGATAGGTCAAGCAACAACAGCGCGAGGCAAAATCCTTCTCCCCTGCATTTCTGAACAATGACAGAGCAGCGGTTCTGTTAGAACCAGGAGGTATTCAGAATTCTTGGATGGGTCCCGGGTTGTGTCCATCAGTTAAGAGGCGGCCTTCAGATCATCTCATGATTCCAGGGTCTTGGCATTGACTCTGTTCTCAGTTTCTCTGCTCAGGGGCTAGTAAGCTTCTCCCTCTCCAGCTCCACCCCTTGAATGGGATCTCTTTGACTCTCTATCCAATACTTGAATGTGCACGTTGACAAGATAACAAAGACAAAAATATTGCACAATAATTGACTGGTGCCAATGGATGTTTTATTGAATTGGGACAGAGGTTCCTATGGAGGGCAGCCAGGTACAGAGAACCTCCCACCATCCTAAAATGCCCGATCTTCGCTCGGAGCTCCCCTGTTCATTCTCCTGTTCTTTGCCTTCCTGGATCTCCTGACCAACCTGCAGCATCCGCTCTCTGTTGCGCTGTATTGACCCTTTCTTAACACATTGTGTATCCTCTCGTGGCTCCATTGGAACATGCCCTTTTGCAGGAGGCACCTTTGCTTATCACATGTAACCATTTGGGGGATGGTCATGAGAGGTTGAAGGCAGGATTGTGCTGCCACATCTCCATGCAGTTCCACAGAAGGTAGCCTCTCAACCCTGAGGGAGTGCTCAAGGTTTCTGCACATTCGAATCCTCCTCAATGCGTCCTTTTGGACATACAAGTTGTCTTCCGAAAAAGGACATGGAAGTCTTTCAAATGGCTTCAATTGGGCTATGGGTCTCTTCCAATATGCTCTCCGTTGGCTCCCGTGGACTCCAGAACATGAGTCCGTCCTGGACCTAAGGTTCTAGGGTGTCGAGTCTGCCTTGGATGCATGGTCTTTTTGGAAGACCATTTGGCACCATTTCTGGAGACGCTCGAGGTTCTCGTGTGCTCGCTGTGGAAGACTCCAGACATGTCTTTGGCACGGTTTCAGGGGTCCACTTTGAGCTTCGCTTCGGTGGCCCTTTTCCTGTTCAGATGCTCCGTGATTTGGTGGGAGGGCCTCATCCTAGCTCAGGGCTCAGCTTTCCTCCCCTGAGGCTGTGCTTGCGGTCTGTTATTTTCTTGGCCGGTCATGGCTAAGATGGAATGAAGGATCCTTGCCTTTCTCCATGGTCCAGAGGGCTGGTGCTGACACTCACAACCAAATACTACAAATTGGGCCATGGAGAAGGTGACACTGACTCTCTTCGCAAACTGCCTGGGTAGGAGACCCAGGCGGCTCCAGCGGTTTGGAACGGTTTGGGGTCCTCTTGGCCCACCCATGACTACTCCAGTCAAGTGTAGTGATCAGGCCTGGGTTGATGAGGAGTGCTTCCTATGACCTCAAAGTTTTGTGACATCACACATGCTGGCTTCACTGAAGCAGCTGTCCCTCTCCCATGGCCTTGGTGTCCTATGGCTTTAAGTAGGAAGCCCCGGGAAGGACAGAACAAGAGCCCTCTGAACCTGATCAAGAACTCAGGATGTCTTTTGGGTTAGTATCCCACTTCCCCTTTCTGGAGACATAGAGGAAGGAAAATGACATTCAGTATACCTTCCTTTAGGCCAAAATATCCCCGGAGACGACAAGGTGTCCTTTTACACTACAATTTCTAGATATCTCAAGAAAAGGTGAGTCCTCATGGGTATGAGCAGCTCTCTGTGGGCTTTGTCGTCCTGTGGGTGACAGCATACTTTGCAAGCGTCTTTTGCCTATGGGTCAGTTATGACTAAGGTACGGAAAGTCCCTTTCTGAGGTAAAAGGTGAGGGCATCGATAAATGGTGCCGTCTGTGGCCTCATCCCCTAGTGTTCTGAAACACGCGGCTAAGGGATGAGGCCTCTGTCTACATGGCTTTCCCTTAAATACCTTTGCAAAGTCTTCGAGTAGAGTGACATTTGGCGTCAGAGCTAACTCTCAATGAAGAGGACTGGACTGAACATGTTGTCATTATTAGTTAACTGTACTTGTTGTGGTAATGCGTATAGACATGTTGACCAAGTCTCTCTAGTCAAAAGGAAAGGGGCAGCCTATATCGGCGGCTTGCAAAGCCCAGTCGAGCAGACCTTTGGAGTGAACTGCAATGCCGTGCAAAGACCTGTGGATCAGGAAGTTTGCGTCCATTTTTGCCCACAGTATTCCTCTGCCGACGAAGTGAATGAACCCCTGGAACTTCCCTTGACATGAATGCCCCATGCCCTGCTGTGGAAAATGGAAAAGGCAAGCTGTCAAAGGGAAATATCATATGGCTTCCCACAACATGTGCCTCGGGTGGAATACCTTGGCCCTAGTAAGGAAGGGAATACTGAAGGGCAAGAAGTCAGAGATGGAGCCCCAAAGGAGTGACTCAGGACTCTGAGAATCCAGCTGAGGTTTACCGTAAAGAGAACTGTTTAATGGGTGGTCAGGAGTTGTGGCATATATTAGGAGGAGCACTAGGACTTACATGAAACTAATGCATCCGTGAATTCTCTGTCAAAAATGGATGATGAATGATAGGCATGCTTTCTCAACAGAACAGCAACAACAACAACATAAATTCGGAATAAAATAATGTGGCCCTCTCAAAACCAAAGGTTGTCCCAGGGAGAAAAGGAGCCATTATATTGTTTATCATCATTCCTTATTGAAATGACATGGGATTGGTTTTCTAAAATGTCCTTCTTTGAATTGGGTCTTTATCCTTGTGAATTAAAATTTACCCCCCTCTTCCATCTCTGGATTTGATCAGAGGACATGACAATGCCTTCACTAAATACCTAGAAGAGTGGCTAAGGAAAATGATATTATGGGACACCCTTCTCTAGAGATGGATAGTTTTCCTATTTCTTCTGAAATTTCTAGAGATATCAGAAACAACAAGGCCTCTTGTATATCATCCCGTCTCTCTGAGGTTTGTCATCCTGTGGATGAGAGAGTGACATTATACATAATAGCTAACCCTTAAGGAGGAGCAATGGACAGCACACCTTGTTACCATTATTTATCTCTACCTACTGTGTTAATGGGTATAACCCTGTTGACCAAGTCTCTTTAATCAAAGGAAAATTAATGGCCTATATCAATGGCCTGCAAGGCTCACTTGAACAGAACTGAGGATTGAGCTGCAATGTCCTTGCAAAGACTAGTGGATAAAGAAGGTGTGGTCCATATTGGCCACGGAGTATTCCACAACCATTAGGTAGGATGAACTCTTGTTTTTGCACTGACATGAATGACACAGGACTGGGTTTGTGAAATGAAAAGGGCAAGGAGACAAAGGGAAATATCATATGGTTTCTCTCATATGTGCCCTAGGAGGAACACCACTGCCCTTAGTAGAAAGAAGGAAAAACTGAAGGGGGATAAATCAGAGAAGGAGACAAACCAGGAATAACTCAGAACTCTGAGGAATCAAGCTGAGAGTCAAGGAAAAAAAGAGACATTCAGGGAATGAGGGAACTGGCTAATGGGTGTTGAAGAGTTCTGGCATATCTTAGGAGGAGTACTAGGTCATATATGGAACTAAAGCATCAGTGAATACTCTGTCAAAAATGGATGATGGATGACAGGCTGGCTTCCTCAACAGTACAAAATAATAAAACAAAAACAAGCTGGCCCTTTCAAATGCAGGTGAAGACAGACTGAGAAAATGAAAGAATTATATTTTTATTATGTTTAATTATTGAAATGGAATATAATTTATTTCCTAAAATGTCATTATTTGAATTGGGTCTTTATACTAGTAAATTAGAGTTCATCCACCTCCTCCATTTGTGGAATCGATGATAAGAAATGGCATTGCCTTCCCTAATGTCTAGAAGAGTTGAACAGGAAATGATTTGCACCTCACCATCTGTGTGTTGACAGGGGATTGATTACTGCTTCAAACACTTTAGTCACTACTACAGAGCTGAGATTTTGTAGGTTTCCTGACCTAACCTTTGGAGTGAATATGTGTCTTGGATTTATCCTTTTCTCTCAGTTCTTTTTTTTGGGGGGGTTTGCTTCATTAGTGCTATTCTTCACTTCCTCCCCATCTTTGTGTGTCATACTGTGTGTGTGTGTGTGTGTGCTGTCTGAGTGTGTTTCAAATAACAATTATAATTAAATTGATGGAGATAAGAAGTCGGTATTTAATGGATGCAATTCAATTTGACATGCCTTGAAAACTCACATTTCCTCTCTTTCAGCCTCATTTCCTACAAAGAATGTCATCTTTTGTCCTCTTTGATAAATACATATTCTCTCAAACCTGACCTAAACAAACACCATATTTTGTGTGCCTGGTTAGTGTCGTATTATTTGTCCCTTTTCCCTTGCTTTTTCATATGTCTCTTGACAGTCATGAAAGAGTGAAATTGTATGTTATTTGTCTTTCTGGTACTGATAGATGTGACTTAGGCTAATGCTCTCCACAATTCTGCCACATGTGGCAAGTGGCAAGAATTCATTCTTGCTTATGGCTGGGTAAGATTCTGTGGGGCTTTTTCAGGACAGTGAGATGGTAGTAGTGTCTGGGAACTCCAGACTTGTCCATAGCCAGGAACACAACAGGAAGATTACCACATCAACTTCAACATGGCAGAAATGAACTGGATCGTACAAAGCAAACTCCATAGCAAAAGAGAGAATAAGTTTCAAACACTATGTGAGAAGATTGGAGACATGGTTTAGGAGGAAAGGGGAAGTTGGTAATTCAGAAGGCAGTTGAGACAATGCAATGGACAAAGCCACAAGAGATCGGAGCACACTTGGAACCCACAAGAAGTACGTTCTCCAATTCCATTGATTCTGACCATCAGGGGGTATGAATCGTACAAGTTCATGCCAACAAAGGGCCTTGAGGCCTGGAGATTTTAGATCATCAGACTTGGCATATCAACTCAAAAGAACACTGTATTTCTCTGGCAGAGAACACCAACAAATAGCCAGGTGAAGACAGCATGGAAACCACGATTTTAGACAATACCAGGTGACACAGTGGGAAGATGGTGGGTTCTGGCTGTACATTAGTGAGAGGCAGTGTTCTTGGAGATGATTTGATGGGGGAAAAAGAAATTTGTGGCTCTCGCACAGGCAGTATCAAGCCCGAGCTACTGGCCAAAGACAGGATGGTGAGGGCTTTAATTGTCTCTCCTGCAAACACGGAATTATAACCATGGAACACATAGGGTACTGTGTTCCTTAGTCCAACTTGCTTCATTTTAAGAAAACAGATTCTCCCATAGGGGACTAGAAGAAAGCCCTGTCCACAGGCTGTCCCCTGACCAGAGAATGCTACAGTCCTTCATTCTGTTGTGTAGGTTGAATTTCTCCTTTCACAGGCGCACCAGATCCCACCAAGCTAAACCTCAGCCTATTCGGCTCAGACACCAAACACACCTAAAGGCTGGCAAAGAGAGCCTCTGCAGATGACTGATCTCAAGGGCAGGGGGAAGGTATGATACAACAGCAGAGGGCATGCATGCCACACACACATACCCACTAGTCCTTCAAGGGCCAGCCCTTGGGAACTCCATGATCTCTTATTTTTAAAGAAATTACTATCAGGATAAAAAACAGAATTGATTTCTCAAATACTGAGAAAAATTCAGAGACCTATATCCAAGACAAAATGAAAGCACCAATTGTTGCCAAGGAAGAAGACAAAAATGATCATAGCCAGGTAATCAGAGTGAAACCTCACATATAACACGCCCAATGGAGGATTGAAAGAAGAAAGATATCAGGGAGTCTCAAACCACATAGATTAAACAGATAGAAATAAAATGAAACGAAATGAAATAAAATAAAATAAAATAAAATAAAATAAAATAAAATAAAATAAAATAAAATAAAATAAAATAAAATAAAATAAAATAAAATAAAGAGTTCCTGAAGAAAAGATTGGTAGCAGACTGAAGGAAAAGTCCAAGAAGCTGGCAGAAGCAAAGGACCACATTTTTGACCTGGCAGAAAAGGATTGGTAAATAGGGAAGTAAATCCATACAAGGAGGAAGAATGATGAAACATTAAAATAAGCTTAGGAAAGTCATCGACACCAAGGAATAGAAAGAGGTGCTTATTTTAGGAGAAGTAGGAGTGAGAGAAAAAAAAGAGGGGTGAAAACGGATTTGAGAATTCAGAGCGAAAACTGTCCCTCATCTGGGAGCAGAAACAAAGATCCAGATTCAGAGGCAAGGAGGACTCACATCACCATCCACTCACATCACCATCCATAGAATCACAAGACATAGTTTCATTCCCCTTGCAAAAGCTATCAATGGAGGAATTCTCTTTACCTAAATATGCGTGGGAGTGTATTTTGTACACAGCCAAGTCACTTACCTCAAGAGGATAAAATATACCAGCTCTCAAAGAAGGCCAGATAGCTCAAGCAACACCAGCCCAAGCCAAAATCCATTTCCCCTGCATTTTGAATAATGACAGAGCAGTGGTTCACGTCTAAAACTAGGACATATTCAGAAGTCAAAGATTGTGTCATGGATTGTGTCTATCAGTTCAGAGGCGGCCTTCAGCTCAACTCATGATCCCAGAGTCTTGGCATCGACTCTGGTCTCAGGTTCCCTGCTCAGGGGTAAGACAGCTTTTCCCTCTCCAGCTCTACACCCTGATTGTGATCTCTCTCTCTATGTGCATGTGCATTGTTTGACAAAAAGACAAAAACATAACCAGGGTACAAGGATTGACTGTGGCCATGGGGATGTTTTCTTTAATTTGGACCTAGATCTCTATGGAAGGCAGCCAGGTTCAGAGAACCTCCCACCATCCTCAAATGCCAGACCTTCGCTCAGAGCTCCAATGTTCATTCTCCACTTCCTTATCTTCCTGAGTAACCTCACCAACCTGTAGCATACGCTGTCTGTGGCTCTGTAATGGCCCTTTGTTGACCCACTGTTCATCTTCTGCTGGCTCAATTAGAACACGCCCATCTTCCACAAGAGGCACTGTTTGCTTATCCCATAAAACCATTTGGGGGATGTTCATGAGAGGGTGAAGGCAGGCTTGTGCTGTCACATCTACATGTACTTCTCCAGAGGGTATCTGCAGGACCCTTTGGGAATGCTGCAGGTTCTTTGACATTTGAATCCTCTTCAATGCGTCCTTTTGAAGATACAATTTGTCTCCCTGAAACGGGCACAGAAGTTCTTCAGATGGCTTCCCTTGGGCTATGGGTCTTTTCCAAAATGCTCCATGCTTGCTCCTGTGGACTCCAAGTACATAAGTCCATTCTGGACCTAAGGTTCTAGGATGTAGAATCTGCCTTTGGTATATCGTCAGTTTTGAAGATTTGGAAGTCATTTTGGCTCGATTTCTAGACACGCTACAGGTACTCGTTATAAGGGCTGCTAGGCCAGAGGGAGTCATTTTGTGTTTCTGCAGTAAACTTATATTGACCCATGCAGTAAACTAAATTGACCCTACTCCTCCCAGAGGACTCTAGAACTCTCAAAATCTAGATACAAGGGTGAATCAGGCCAGGTGAAGACATCTCATTAGAGAGGCATGCATATATCTACTAGGGTAAATTGAGATCCAATTGCCCACCCATGTGTTACCTAGCATTTTTGTTTTTGTGGTGTAGCCAACTTTGCACAACTGTGCAGTTTTTTTCTGTATTGTTGTCTCATTGGCCACCTCTGTATAGCCTGGCTAAACTTCCGCTATAAATGTTAGTCTGTGAGGCTGGGAGGGGTCGCCTCTTTGCAAGAGAAGGCCCTGACCAGTCTATATGATTCTCGATGCTTTGTGCAAAATTAACGTTTGCTTGACCTTCACTTTGTATCAGTCTTGCTCCTTTGAATAAGGACCATATCTTTGGAGAGCAACCCGAATTCAAATGATGAGAACTGAGCCAGCATTGGAATTTTTGAAAAAGCCTCTGGAGGTAAGATCTTGGGATCCTGCATGGAGCTACAGGGTATGGCCCACTGGTAGAAACTGGCAGCAGCCATGCTCCCCAGAGCTGGTGTGGATGCGGAGATGCCCCATCCTCTCCTGGTAGATCATATGGGTTTTTAAGTCCCCCTGGGTGTTCAGGGGGTTCGAGTCCCCCTAGATGGTCAGGGGGCTCGAGTTCCCCTTGGCGGTATTAGGGGGTTCAAATACTTCTAGGCGAACTCCAGGGGGTTCGAGTCCCCCTAGACATTCAAGGGGTTCAGGCCCTCTGGGAGGTTTGGTGGTTCGAGTCCTCCTAGGCAATCAGGGGATAAAGAAAGCCCCCACCAATGTAAGGTTATTGGTAAGAATCATTGGGCCTATGGTTGTCTTTGCCTGGTCCTTTTGTTTTCTGTTGTATTGTTTGTTATGATTGAAGGAATGGGGAAAGCAGAGAGTAAAGGGACTCTGACTTTCATCTCTCTGTTCTTCATAATAGATGTGAGGTTTCTCTCTCACTCATTTCGTGTGTTAAGGGCTATGACTGTAGCCAACTGGGGTTAGTCTAAGAGTGAGTTAAGGTGCCCAATTCTGATGCTCATTGGAGCTGAGCATGGTATATGAGTGCCTAATGGACCACATTTGTTAAGCAGAACTGGCACTGTGGGATGAACCGACCTTGAGCCCCAAACTTTAAAAAATATTCCCAAGCAGCTGCCGAAACCGCCTTTGTATTGGGGAATTCATTGCCTTCTCTGGCCTGATGTGGACTGCCTAGCCCCTCCCCCTTGTTGGCGGGAAAGCATGGTATCTGAAGTGGAGATAGTTATTTGTTTGTCTCAAGGTTTTAATGGGTAATTGTTAATGTGGCTTCCAAAGTCTTTGGTAACCTGAAACTGTGAAGGTTTGCTTGAATGACAAATGGAATTAAATTCGTTGGACATGTAGGTCTTAACCAAATGAGATAAATGCTAGACCATTAGGTCAATATCTCATCTTCACCACCACACACGCTATCGCGGACCTTCGTAGACTCCAACCGACTGATGATGGTGAACACCCGAAAGACAGGGTATCAGACCCTCCTCCTCAACAAACCAAGAGTGATCTCACAGCCACCAGTGGTGCTAAATCCAGCCACACTGCTCCCAGAGGAGCTGGCTGACCATCCACAGAACTGTGGGGAGGTCCTAAACCAAGTCACAGGAATAAGACTGGATCTCAGAGACATGCCCTTCCCAGATGCAGAGATGACTCTGTTCATGGAAAGAGGTATGTGAGGGTTGTGGTAGTTTTTCCTGAGTAGGAATTCTTGGCAGCACCCTGCCACATGGAACTTCAGCACAACAAGCAGAACTGATTGAAATCACTTAGGCACTGCAGATGGCTAAAGGTAAAACCACCAACATCAATACGGATCACAGGTATGTCTTTGCTACTCTTCATATACATGGAGCTACTTACAAAGGAAGGAGCCTATTAACAGCAGAAGGAAAAAGAATTAAGACAGAAGAGAAATATTGGGACCCAAAAGAGGTGGCTCTTATGCATTTCTTGTGACACCAAAAGGGGACTGGTCTGATTTCAAAAGGTAACCAATTATCAGATCGATATTTAAAGCAAGCAGCCTGAGAAACAATGCAAGAGCTGGTTACACACCTGGATCTATCCCTACCAGATAAACTGGAGAATTAAGAGGAAGATTTAAAGTATTTACAAAAATGGCTAAATTATATTATAAAGGGGACTGGGCTAAGACTAAAATAGGAAATTTAATTCTTCCTCGAAGACTAGGTAAGAAGGTAGTAGACCAGATACATTAGGGTACTCACCTGGGGTCACTCAAACTCAAGGAACTTAAAGGCAAGCAGTTCTATGGTTCTAAATTACAGTGTATGGTTCAGGATATATTGATAGATGTGCTCAGTGCCAGGCAGTTAATGTGGGAGGAACTAGAATTGGAAGAGGGAAAAGAGAAAGAGGTAGTGTACCAGGAATTTATTGGAAAATAGATATTACAGAAATAAAACCCGAAAAATATGGGGACAAGTATATGTTAGTTTTTGTAGATACCATTTCAGGCCAGGTTGAGGCTTTTCCCGAGTAACATGACAGGGCAAAAGTGATAGCCAGAAAGCTACAAGAAAATAATTCCTAGGTCTGGGCTGCCTCTCACAATTGGGTCATTCAATGGCCTTGCATTTTGAGTTCAGTCTCACAGGAATTGGCCAAGGACATGGGCACAAATTGGAAACTTCATTGTGCCTATCAGACCCAGAGTTCTAGGCATGTAGAGAGAATGAACCGGACTCTTAAAGAGACCTTGACAAAACTAACCCTGGAGACGGGCAGTGGATGGGTGGATCTCCTTCTTTCACCCTGCTCAGGGCAAGATGTACACACTATTTAAACAGGGTGACCCCATTTGAAATGTTTGGGAGAACCCTGCTCCCGCTCTGTCCTTGGCTACAAAAGGTTGCCCTAGCAGAAATGACTGATCAGTCTGTACTCCAGTCACTTCAGGCATTACAGTCTGTATTAAAAAAAAATGCAGGGATCCAGACTGTTCACACTGGTATGGAGACTGAGGTGGAACCACATCCTTTCCAACCCAATCACTTGGTTTGGATATGACATTATCAATTGGGGAGCTTGGAGCCTCGCTGATGGGACCTTTTACGGTTACCTTGAACACACCACAGCAGTAAAAGTAGGACACATCAGGGCCTGGATTCAGGCATGTCACATCAAATGAGCCAAGGATGAAGATGACCCCCAAAGGTGGAAGCCACACCAAAGATCCTGCTCATCCTGGACTAAATCAAGACTGAAAAAACTATGAGTTTGTTGTTGCTCCTATTTTTACCTGTTTATGTAAATTATAGGCAGTTATTTAGAAAAAGGAAATCAGAAAAAAAATGGAAAGGATTCTATGAAGCGGTAAATGGGTAACTCATCAGCCGACTGTGCACTAGTGTCATTTACACTAGTGTAAATATACAGCCGACTATACACTAGTGTCATGTACAAAAGAAAATGAGAACGATAAAAATGTTAGAATTACATGCTCAATAAACCCTTTATAACCAGAGCATGTAGAACTGGATGAAAAGTCAAGGATTGGACTAATCTCCAAAGAATAGGGAGGAATGTAAGAGCCTGGGTGGCCAGAGGGAATCATTTTGTGTTTATGCAGTATACATAGATTGGCCTCATGCAGTAAATTTAGATTGATACTGCCCCTGCCAAAGGTATTAACTCTCAAAGCCTAGATATAAGGGCAGGTCAGGCCAGATGAAGATATCCACTCAGTCGGGAGCTTATATCTACTAGGTAAATTGAGATTCAATTGTCCATCCGTGTGTTACTAGCAGTTTTTTTCTATGTCTGGCAGACGTAGAACCACTGTGCAGTTTTCTCTGTGTATTGCAATCTAAAGGCCACCTGTGTATTGCCCAGCTAAACTACATCTATACATGTTAGTCTGTGATGCTGGAGGGGGTCGAATTTGGAAGAGTAGGCCCTGACCAGTCAGTATGATTCTCGATGTTTGGAATGAAATTAAGTTTTGCTTGACCTTAGCTTTGTATCAGTCTTGCTCCTTTAATTAAAAACCCTAACACTTCTGTCGTCTCTGTTGAAGACTCCAGACATGTCTAAGTCATGATTGGAGGTGTTCCCTTTGAGCTTTCCTTGGGTGGCTCTTTTCCTGTTCAGAAGATTGGTGATTGGGTGGGAGGGCCTAACCCTTGTGCAGGGCTCAGATTCCCTCCCATGAGGTTTGCTTGAGGCGTGATTGTTACTTGACCTTTCCTGCCTAAGATGGAATGGTGGATTCTTGCCTTTCTCCGGAATCCAGAGGTCTGGTGCTGTCAGTCAGGACCAAACACTAAGAATCGGTCCATGGAGAAGGTGATACTGAATACCTTCACAAATTGCCTTGGTGAGAGACCCAGGCGGCTCCACCGGTTTGGGAAGGCTAGGGGTTCTATTGGCACAACCATGAATACTCCAACCAAGTGTAGTGATCAGGCATGGGTTTAGAAGGATTGGTTGTTATGACCTCAAAGCATTGTGACATCACAGATGCTGGCTTCACTGAAGCAGCTGTCCCTCTCCCATGACTTTAGTATCCTATGGCTTTAGGTAGGAAGCCCCGGGAAGGACAGAACACGAGCTCTCTGAGCCTGATCAGGAACTCAGGATGTCTTGTGGGTTAATGTCCCACTTCCCCTTTCTAGATAAATAGGGAAAAAATAATGTTCTTTATACCTTCCTTTAGGCCAACATTTCTCCAGAGACAGCAAGGTGTCCTATTTCCACTACAATTTCTAGATCTTAAGAAACATTGAGGCATCTTGGGTACCAACAGCTCTCCGTGGGATTTGTCATCCTGTGGGTGATCAAGTCCATTGTCAGTGTCATTTCCCAAGGGGTCAGTGATAACTAACGGACAGAAAGTCCCTTTTTGAGGAAAAGGGTAAGGGCATAGATATATGGTGCTACCTTTGTCCTCATCTAGAGTTCTGAAACACAAGGTTAAGGGATTAGGGCTCTGTCTATCTGGTTTTCCCTTAACTTTGCAAAGTCTTCAAGAAAAGTGACGTTCTGAATCAGAGCTAACTCTTCAGGAAGAGGCCTGGACCACAACTGTTCTCATCATTAGTTAAGTGTATTTGTAGTGGAACAGATATAGACATGTTGACCATGTCTCTTTAGTCAAAAGGAAAGGGACGGCCTATATCGATGGCTTGCAAAGCCCACTTGAGCAGAACTGTGGACTGAGCCTCAAGGTCCTTGCAGACCAGTGATGAAGAACATGTGGTCCATCCTGGTAACACATTATTCCTCAGCTATTGGGGAGGATGAACCCCTGGAACTTACATTGACATGAACATCCCTTGTCTGGGTGATGGGAAATTGAACAGACAGGCAGAACAATGGAAATATCATATAGCTTTCCACAATATGTTCCTCAGGTGGAATACCTTGGCCCTTAGTAAAGGAAAGAAAAACTGAATGGGAAGAATGCAGAGAAAGAGACCCACCAAGCGTGACTCAGGACTCTGAGAACCAAGCTGAGGGTTACAGAGAAGAGACACATGCAGGGAATAAGTGAAATGCTTAATGGGTGTTCAGAAGCTGTGGCATAGATTAGGAAAAGCACTAGGTCGCATATGAAACTAACTTCCATGAATACTGTGTCAAATAAAAAAAAAAAGACAAAAAAATTCCAAGAAGAATTCTAAGATTTTCAACAAAAAAATTCCGAGAAAAACAATGTGACCCTTTCAAAACCAAAAGAAGGCACAGGGAGAAAAGGAAAGAATTATATTTTATATTATCTTTCCTTATTGAAATGGCATGGGATTTTCCTAAAATGTCCTTATCTGAATTGGGTCTTTATCCTTGTAAATTAGAGTCTACCCGCCTGTTTCATCTCTGAAGTTGATGAGAGGACATGACATTGCCTTCGCTAAATACCTGGAAGAGTGGCCCAGGAAAATGACTTGGACCTGGCCCTCTGTGTGCTGGCAGGTGTTTGATTACTGCTTCAAACGCTTCAGTCACTACTAAAGAGCTGAGATTTTGTAGGTTTCCTGACCTAATCGTGGGAGATTCTATGTGTCTGGGAATTTAACCTTTACTCTCCGGTCTTGATTTGCTAGCATAAATGTGTGTATGTGCCTCTTAGGTTATTCTTTTTTCCTTTTTACCAGTTGTCATGTGGTTTCTTACTTTCAGCTGTGTGCTTCTCTCCCTGCTATATCCCAGTTGTGGCTTTGCAGTTTGTTCATGTTTTCAGAACTGAAGTGTGAGATTTCCGGATTTTTTTTAAATTGGTTTGTTTGTATTTCCTTTATTTTGATAATCATATGTATGATTTTATTTTTTCTGTTACCTTTGGAGTTCGGCTCTTCTTCTACTTGTTACTTCAGGCGTCCAGTTAGGTTCCTTTTTTTTTTTTTTTTTGGTGTTTTTAAATTTTGGAAATGCATGCGTTTAACACTTTATGGTTTCCCAATAAAATGTTTTGGCATCACTGCTTAAGTTTCTTAACATTCCTTTGTTCATGGCTCTTTCTGCATTTCCTTTGGATTTTCTTTCTTGCATTCATTGCTAGTTCGTGAGTGTGTTGTGTTTTCCAACCTTTAGGGTATGGCTGTATTTCCAATTTGAAAGTGATATCTTCCCGTTTTCATACCTTCGTGATCATAAGTGCCCAGGATAGGTTTTGACTTCTCTTCCATGGATTATGATTGGATTTGGACTCGAGCTCATGACCTGCAATAGACAAAGTTAGGTCTGCCGCTGGGTAGAACATATCTTACTGTCCTCATAGACGCAATCTTACTCATGGATCCCCAAAGATCAGGTGGTCTCGAGAGCCCATGTGGATGTCTGTTATTCCTTACCACCTTTCCATCCAGATGATCTATCCTGTGCTTAACTTGGATATCATAGTCCCCAACAATATTGGATTAAAGTCCCCATCTTCCTTCCTCTCTGTTCATATGCTTCCAACGTTAAGAAACAGCCATGTTCTGGTATATATGTTGGCAGTTCTTCCAGGTTTCTGATGTTTTGATGTTCCATCATGACAAAACACCTTCCGCTCTCTTTTGTCTCTCAAAGGCATGAAATCACTCTAGATGACTTAGTCACAATCACTTTGGCTCTCTTCACCTTGGCAAGAGCATAACCTACGTTTCCAAATTTCTTCACTTTCAAGCTATGTGTATCTTTATAGTCAAAGGAAATCTTCTATGGGCAACAGATTTCGAGCTTGTTTAATATTTGTTGTTTTCTGATGGATTTATTCTCATTTTTTTGGTTTGTTTTTTTTATTTTATTTTATTTTATAATTTCAACCACACCTACAAAATGTTTGTATTGACGGGATACTTTCGTCCTGAATGCTGAATGAATTATTGTTAGGTAAGAAGTTCACTTTCTTATTTCGGTTGACTTCTGACTTGAATTCTCTGTGCCTTTCCCTTTTATGGTATTTTCATTGGGGATGCTTCATTAGTGCGATTTCTCACTTTCTCCCCCTCTTTCGCGTGTCTTTTCTCTGTGTGTTCGTGTGTGTGTGCATGTGCATGTGCATGTCTTAATGATTTGGGTGGTTCGTGCATCAGAGGGCAGTGATCCCATGCAAAGGACAAAGACACAGGAGAACAGGGCACACTGGGATCCCACAAGGAACCTGTTTCCCAGTGCAAGTGGCTGTGACCAACAGAGGGACTGAGTTCATGACAACACAATTTCTGATGGCTGGAGTTTTCAGATCAGCAGGCTTGGCAGAATACGACTCGAAAGAACACCATGTTTTTTTTTTCAGGGAACACCAACAAGCAACCAGTTGCAGACAGCCTGGAGACCATGATCAGAAACAATACCAGGAGATGTAGTTGGAGGAGAGTGGGTACTCGCAGTACATCTGTGAGAGGCAGTGTTTGTGGAAATGATTCAATGGGTTCATAAGAAATGTTCGGCTCTCAAACCAGTAGCAACAAATCTGAGCTACTGGCCAAAACAGGATGGTGAGACATTTGCTGCCTACCCTGCCAATACGAAAACCCAACCGTGGAACACTTGGAGGACTGCCTTCCTCAGTCCAAGATGCTTAGTCCAAGGAGAACACATTCTCCCATAGGGGACAAAAAGAATGCCTTGACCACATGCTCTCTTCTGAACACAGCATTCTGCAGGCCTGCATTCTATTGGGTTGTGGAATGTCTCCTTTCACACGCACACCAGATCCTACTAAGTGAAACCACAGCATATTCATCCCGGGCCCCAAACACACCAAACGCCAGACAAGGAGGGCCTTTGGAGTTGACTGGTCTCAAGGACAGAGTCAGCCACAACACAACAGCAGATGGCATGCATCACAAACACACACACACACACACACAAACACCCATCATCCCTTTAGAGCCAGCACTAGGTCACTCCCAGATTACCTCTTCTTATAGACATTAACCTCACGATGGATAAAGAATGAACTTTCAGGACACGGAGAGGAAGACAGAGACTTACATCCAAGGCGAAGATGGAAGAATCAACAGATGCCAAGGTAAAAGAACAAGAAATGATCACAGCTAGGCAATCAGAGACAAACTTCTACATAGACCACGCCCGATGGGGTATAGAAAGCAGCGGCCTGGATACTTCCTGTAAATCAGAAACATCGAAGATATCGGAGAGTCTCGAACCACAGAGATAAACTGATAAAGATAAACAAACATAAATAGCTCCTGAAGAGAAGATTGGTAGGAGACTGGATGCAAAGTCCAAGAACATGGCAGAAGTAGATGATCCAATTAGTGACCTGGAAGAACTAGTCTAGAAAATAAGGAAGCAAATTCTAAAAGAGAAGGAAGAATGACGGGACATGACAATGAGCTTAGGGAATCATCATCTCCAGGAATTGAAAGAGGTGCCTCTTGTAGGAGAAGTAAGAGTGAGTGAAAGAAAGAGTGCTGAGCATGGATTTGAGAAATCAGGGCTGAAAATGACCCTCATCCGGTAGCACAAACAGAGGTCCACAATGAGAGGCACAGAGGACTCCCATCACCTTCCACAGAAGCAGAGCACCAAAAGACAGAGTGTCATTTCCCCCTGGAAAATCTAGGCATGGAGGAATTCACTTTAGCAAATAGGTATGGGAGAATAGTTTGTCCATAGCCTAGTCTCTGACTTCAAGAGGAAATGCTATACCAGCTCTCGAAGAAAGCTGGATAGCTCAAGCAACACCAGCCAAGGCCAAAACCCTTATACCCTGCATTTCTGAACAATGACTGGGCACCGGTTCTTGTCTAGAACTACGAGGTTTTCAGAAGTCAACGGTTGGGTCCCAGGGTGTTTCAATCAGTTCAGTGGCAGCCTTCAGATCACCTCATGATTCCAGGGTCTTGGCAATGACTGTGGTCTCAGGTTCTCTGCTCAGGGGAAAGTAAGCTTCTCCCTCGACAGTTCTACCCCCTTGATTGTGAACTCTCGGTCTCTCTGTGTAATAAGTGCAAGCGCATCTTTTGACAAGATAACAAAAACAAAACCAGGCACAATAATTGACTTGGGGCAGAGGATGATTTATTGAATTTGGACCAAGGTGCCTATGGATGGCAGCTAGGTACAGAGAACCTCCCACCATCCTAAAATACCAACCTTCGCTTGGAGCTCCAATGTTCATTCCCCTGTTCCTTGTCTTCCTGGATCTCCTCACCAACCTGAAGCATCTGCTGTGTGTCACGCTATACTGACCCCTTGTTGACACATGTTCATTCTCTTTTGGCTCCATTATAACATGCCCATCTTCTACAACAGGCGCTGTTTGAATCTCACATGACATCATTTGGCTGAGGGTCATGAGAGTTAGAAAGCAGGCTTGTGCTGCCACATCTCCATGCAGTTCCACAGGGGTAGCTGCTTCACCCTGAGTTAGTGCTCAAGGTTCTTCCACATTCGAATCCTCTTCAATGCGTTTTTTTGGAAATACAAGTTGTCTTCCTGAAACGGGCACGGAAGTCTTTCAGATGGCTTCTCTTGGGCTATGGGTCTCTTCCAAAATGCTCTCCGTTTGCTTCTGTAGACTCAAAGTACATGAGTCCATCCTGGACCTAAGGTTCTACACCTAAGGTGTAGAGTCTGCCTTTGATGCATGGTCATTTTTGAAGATTGGGAGGCCTTGTTGGCAGCATTTCTGGAGAGGCTCGAGGTACTCATGTCCTCCTTGTTGAAGACTCCAGACATGTCTTTGGCACAGTTGCGGGTGTATAGTTTTCTTTCCTTGGGTGGCCCTTCTCCTGTTCAGAAGCTCCGTGATTTTGTGGGAGGGACGTATCCTTGTGCCAGGCTCAGATTTCCTCCTCTGAGGCTTTGCTTGAGGCCTGATTGTTTCTTGCCCTGTCGTGGTTAAGATGGAATGGTGGATGCTTGTCTTTCTCTGGATTCCAGAGGGCTGGTGCTGATAATCACGACCAAAGACTATGAATTGGGCCCTGTAGAAGGTGACTCCGACTCGCTTCATAAACTGCCTTGTTGAGAGACCAGACAGCTCCAGCGGTTCGGGATGGTCTGGGGTGCTCTTGGCCCACTCACGACTACTCTAGCCAATTGTAGTGATCAGGGGTGATGTAATGAGGAGTGGTTGCTATGAAATCAAAGCATTGTGTCATCACAAATGCTGCCTTCCCTGAAGCAGCTGTCCCTCTCCCATGACCTTGGTGTCCTAAGGCTTTAAGTAGGAAGCCCCCAAAGGACAGAACAAGAGCCCTCTGAGTCTAATCAAAAACTCAGGTTGTCTTGTGGGTTAGTGTCCCACTTCCTCTTTCTGGAAAAAGGGGAAAGAAAATGATGTTCAGTATACCTTCCTTTAGGCCAACATTTTCCCAGAGACGGAAAGGTGTCCTATTTCCACTACATTTCTAGCGAACTCAAGAAACGGTGAGGCCTCATGGGTATCAACTCTTAGTTGGTCTCATCTCTTAGTTTTCTGAAACAAACGGCTAATGGTTAAGGCTCTGTCTACCTGGCTTTCCCTTACACACCTTTGCAAAGTCTTATAGGAGAGAGTCATTCTGCATCAGGGCTAAATCCAAGGAAGAGGCCTGGGCCGCACCCGTTGTCATCATTAGTTGTCCTTGTTGCGGTAATGGGTATAATCATGTTGAACATGTCTCTTTAGTCAGAAGGATAGGTACGGCTTATATCAATGGCTTTCAAGGCCCATTGGAGCAGACCTTTGCAGTGAGCCGCAATGCCCTTGCAAGGACTAGTGGATAAGGAAGGCTTGGTCCATTTTGGCAAGACAGTATTGCTCGGCCATTGAAGAGAATGAACGCCCTGGACCTTGCCTTGACATGAATGTCCCATGCCTGGCTGATGTGAAATGAAAAGGCAAGCAGAAAAAGGGAAATCATATGGCTTCCCACAATATGTTCCTCATAAGGAATACCTTGGCGATGTGTCCTCTTCAATAAACACGTATTCTCATAAAACTGCCTTTACACAATCACCATGATTGTGTGCCTCATTAGTGTCATATTGTTTGTCCCTATACCACTTGCTTTTTCATATGTTTCTTGACTGTCATGAGGGAGTGAAATCATCTGTTTGTTGTCTTTCTGAGAATGATAGATGTAACGAAGCCCAATGGTTTCTGCAGCACTGCCACATGAAGCAACTGGAAAAATTCATTCTTTCTTATGTCTCAGTAAGAATTTGTGGTGACATGGAGGACAGTGAGATGGTAGTAGTGTCTAATAACCTCGTGCTTGTCTTCAGCCAATAAGGCAACAGGAAGATGACCACAAAAACTGCAAGAGAGTGGACATTGATGGGAAGCCTACAAGGTAAACTCCACAAAGAAGAAAGGTAGTCGCAGAGACTAAGGGAGAAGTTTGGAGACATGTCTTATAGAAGATTTCGTTGGTTTATGCATCAGATGCCAGTGATCCCTTGCAAAGTACAAAGGCACAGGAGAGGAGGGCACGCTGGAAAACCACAAGGCACCTGTTTCCCAGTGCCATTGGCTCTACAAGAAGAGGGTCTGAAGGGCACGAGTTCTTGACAACACAATTCTTGAGTGCTATTGTTTTCAGATCAGCAGGCTTGGCAGATATAAACTTGAAAGAACTCCATGTTTTTCCTGCATAGTTCACCAACAAGCAACCATGTGCAGACAACCTGGAGACCATGATCAGCGACAATACCAGGACACACAGTGGGAAGATGGTGGGTCCTGGCAGTGCATCCATGAGAGGCAGTGTTCGTGGAGTTGTCTCAATGGGGGCATAAGAAATATTGGGCTCCCACATGAGGAGCATCAAGACCGAGCTACTGGCCAATAGAGGATGGTGAGGAGCATCCTCACCTCATACAGAGCACCAAAAGACTGCCTACTCTGCCCATACGAAGTCCCAACCATGGAACACTTGAATGACAGCCTTCCTCACTCCAAGTTGTTTAGTCCAAGTAGAACAGACTCTCCCATAGGGGACGAGAAGAATTCCTTGACCACATGATCTCTTCTGAACACAGCATTCTGTAGGCCAGCACTCTGATGAGTTTGTGGAATGTCTCCTTTCACAGACACACCAGAGCCCACCAAGGTAAACCTCAGCATATTCAGCCCAGGCCCCAAACACACCAAATGCCAGGCAAGGAGAGCCATTGCAGATGGCTGGTCTCAAGGACAGCGTCAGCCAGAACACAAACATCAGATGGCATGCATGCCACACACACACACACACACACACACACACACACACACACACTCACACACACACACACACGACAAAACTTAAGGGCCCGCCCTTGGTCACTCAATGATCTCTTCTACCTAAATAAATGACCCACAGGATAGAAAACAGAATAAGTATTTCGAAACAGAGAGGAGACAGAGATCTAGATCTAATACAAGATGGAAGAATCAATAGATGTCAAAGAAAAAGAACAAGAAAGGATCAGGGCTAGGAAATCAGTGTGAAGCTTCTACATATAACATGCCCGATGTGGGTTTGATAGCAACGGCCTGGATCCTCCCTATACATCGGAAAACATAGAAGATATCAGAGAGTCTCAAACCACAGAGATAAAACTGATAAAGATAAAAGAACCTAAAGAGCTCCTGAAGAGAAGATTGGTAGGAGACTGGATGCAATGACTCTGAACATGGCAGAAGTAGAGGATCCAATTAGTGACCTGGAAGTACAAGCCTAGAAAATAAGGAAGCAAATTCTAAGAGAGAAGGAAAAATGATGGATCATGACAATGAGCTTAGGGAATCATCATCCAAAAAGAAAGGAAATAGGTGCCTCTTGTAGTATAAGTAAGAGTGAGAGAAAGAAAAGAGGGCTGAAAATGGATTTGAGAATTGGGGCTGTCAATGACCCTCATCTGGGAGCTGAAACAGAGGTCCAGAATTGAGGCACACAGGACTCCCATCACCTTCCACAGAAGAAGAGCACCAAAAGACATAATGTCCTTTCCCCTGGAAAATCTAGGATGGTGGAATTCTCTTTAGGCAAATAGGCATCGGAGAATAGTTTGTCCATAGCCCAGTCACTGACTTCAAGAGGAAAACTATACCAACTCTCAAAGCCAGCCAGATAGCTCAAGCAATACCCGACCAAGCCAAAATCCTTATCCCCTGCATTTCTAAACAATGACAGAGCAGCAGTTCTTGTCTAGAACCAGGAGGTATTCAGAAGTCAAAGGTTGGGCCCCTGGTTGTGTCCATCAGTTCAGAGGCGGCCTTCAGATCAACTCATGATTCCAGGGTCTTGGCTATGCTTCTGGTCTCAGGTTCTCTGCTCAGGGGCAAGTATACTTCTCCGTCTCCAGCTCCAACCCCTGATTGCGATCTCTCTGTCTATCTGTCCAATACGTACATGTGCATCATTTGACAAGATAACAAAAACAAAACCAGGGTACATTAATTGATTCATGCCAGAGGATGTTTTCTTGAATTAGGACCTAGGTTCCTGTGGAGGGTAGCCAGGTACAGAGAACCTCTCACCATCCTAAAATGCCCTACCTTCACTTCGAGCTCCCACATTTATTCTACTGTTTTTTGTCTCCCTGTATCTCCTCACCAAACTGAAGCATCTGCTGTCGGTCGCGCTGTACTGACACCTTGATGACAATTGTGCATCTTCTCGGGGCTCCATTAGAACATGCCCATCTTCCGCAAGAGGCACTGTTTGCTTATTTCATGAAACAATTTGGGGGATGATCATGAGAAGGTGAAGAAAGGGTTGTGCTGCCACATTTCCATGCAGTTCCTGAAAGGGTAGCTGCTCCAGCCTGAGGGACTGCTCAAGGTTCTTCCGCATTAGAATCCTATTCAATGTGTCCTTTTGAACATAAAAGTTGTCTTCCTGAAATGGTTAGGAATTCTTTCAGATGGCTTCACTTGGGCTTTGGGTCTCTTCCAACATGCTCTCCATTTGCTCCTGTGGACTCCAAGTACATGATTCCTCCTGGACCTAAGGTTAAAAGTGTAGAGTCTGCCTTGATGCATGGTCATTTTTGAAGATTGCGAGGCCTTGTTGGCACCGTTTCTCAGACGCTCGAGGTACTTGTGTTCTCGCTGTGGAAGACTACAGACATGTCTTTGGGACGGTGCGGGGATTCATTTGGAGCTCTCCTTGGGTGGTCCTTTTCCTGTTCAGAAGCACCGTGATAGGGTGGGAGGGCCTTACCCTTGTGCCGGGCTCATATTTCCTCCCCTGAGGCTTTGCTTGAGGCCTCATTGTTATTTGGCATGTTGTGGTTAAGATGGAAATGTTGATGCTTGCCTTTCTCTGGAGTCCAGAGTACTGGAGCTGACAGTCACGACGAAACACTACGAACTGGGCCATGGAGGAGGTGACACCAACTCGCTTCGCATACTGCCTTGAATTGAGACCGAAGCAGCTCCAGCAGTTTGGGACGTCTTGGTGTCCTCTAGTCCCACCCAGCCAAGTGTAGTGATCAGGCGTGGGTTGATGAGGAGTTGTTGCTATGACCTCAAAGCTTTGTGACATAACAGATGCTGGCTTCATTGAAGCAGCTGTCCCTCTCCAATGAACTTGGCGTCCTATGGCTTTAGGTAGGAAGTCCCGGGAAGGACAGAACAAGAACCCTCTGAGTCTGATGAAATACTCAGGTGTCTTGGGGGTTAATGTCCCACTTCCCTTTCTAGACTAAGAGGAAAGAAAATGACATTCAGTATACCTTCCTTTAAACCAACATTTCCCCAGATACGGAAAGGTGTCCTATTCCACTAAAATTTCTAGAGAGCTCAAGACACAGGAGACCTCGTGTGTATCAACAGCTCTCCATGGGTTTTGTCATCCTGTGGGTGAGATCGTCTTTGTCAGCGTCTTTTGTCTATGGGTCAGTGATGAGTAAGGATGGAAAGTCCCTTTTCGAGGAAAATGTGAGGGCTTCGATATACGGTGCTGTCTGTGGCCTCATCTCCTAGTGTTCTGAAATGCACGGCCAGGGAATAGGGCTCTGTCTCCCTGGTTTTCCCTTAATCACCTTTGCAAAATCTTCGAGGAGCCTGACCTTTGGCATCACAGCTAACTCTTAAGGGAGAGGACTGGACTGCACTCGTTGTCATCATTAGTTAACTATACTTGTTGTGGTAACGGGTATAGACACGCAGACAGAGTCTCTTTAGTCAGAATGAAAGGGACGACCTATACCGACGACTTGCAAGGCACATTCGAGCGGACCTTTGGAGTGAGCCGCAATGCCCTTACAAGGACTAGTGGATAAGGAAGGTTCGGTCCATTTTGGCAACACAGTATTCCTCAGCCATCGAAGAAAATGAACCCCTGGACCTTGCATTGACATAAATGTCCCATGCCCTGCTGATTGGAAATGGAAAAGGCAAGCAGAAATAGGGAAATGTCATATGGCCTCCCACAATATGTGCCTTGGGATGAATACCTTGGACCTTAGTAAAGAAAGGAAACACTGAAGGGAAAGAAGTCATAGAATGAGACCCACTAGGAGTGACTCAGGACTCTGAGAACCAAGCTGAGGTTTACAGAAAAGACAACTGCTAAAGGGGTGTTCAGGAGTTGTGGCATATATTAGGAGGAGCACTGGGACGTACATGCAACTAAAGCATTCGTGAATACTCTGTCAAAAACGGGGTAGGATGATAGGCAGGCCTCTCAATAGAACAGCAACAACAACAAAATTTCAGAGGAAAACAATCTGGCCCTTTCAAAACCAAAGGAAGTCACAGTGAGAAAAGGATAGCATTATATTGTTTATTATCTTTCCTTATTGAAATGACATGGGATTGCTTTACTAAAATGTCCTTCTCTGAATTGTGTCTTTATCCTTGTGACTTATATTCTACCCGCCTCTTCCATCTCTGGAATCGATGAGAGAACATGGCAATGCCTTCGCTCAATACCTAGAAGAGTGGCCCAAGAAAATGACTTGGACCTGGCCTTCGGTGTGTTGGCAGGTGTTGGATTACTGCTTCAAAAGCTTCAGTCACTACTAGAGAGCTGAGATTTTGTAGGTTTCCTGACCTAATCTTGGGAGTTGCTATGTGTCTGATAATTTATCCTCTTCTTTCCAGTCTTAGATTTGCTAGCATTAATGTGTGGTGTCTCTTAGGTTATTTTTTTCCCTTTCTACTAGATCTCAAGTTGTTTTATACTTTCAGCTGTGTTCTTGTCTCCCTGTTTTATCCCAGTAATGGCTTCTGCAGTTTGTTCATGATTAAGACACTGAATTGTGAGATCTCCTGATTCTTTTTCCTATTGGTTTGTTTGTATTTCCTTTATTTTGATAACTATATGTATGAATTCATTTTTTCTCTTAACTTTAGAATTTAGTTCTCCTTCTTCTTGTTTCTTCAGCATTGAGGTAGGTTGCTTTTTTGTGTGTGTGTTTGTGTTTATATTTTGGAAATGTGCGCATTAACAGTATTTGGTTTCCCCATAAAATGTTTTGGCATCACCCCATAAGTTTCTTAACATTCCTTTGTTCATGGCTCTTTCTGCTTTTCCTTTTGATTTTCTTTCTTGCATTCATTGCTAGTTCGTGATGTGTTGTGTTTTCCAACTTTTAGTGTCTGGATGTATGTCCAATTTGAAAGTGATATATTCCCGTTTTCATACCTTCATGATCATAAGTGCACAGGATAGGTTTTGACTTCTCTTCCATGAATTACCCTTCGATTGGACTCCAGCTCATGATCTGTTATATACAAAGTTCGGTCTGCCTTTGGGAAGAACTTATATTATGCTCCTCAGATACACAATCTTACTCATGGATCCCCAAAGCTCAGGAGGTCTAGAGAGCCAATGTGGACGTTTGTTATTCCTTACTGCCTTTCCATCAAGATGATCTGTGTTGTGCTTAACATGGATATCATAGACCCAACAATATTGGATTAAAGTCCCCATCTCCTTTCCTCTCTGTTCATATGCTACCAACGTTTAGATACAGCCATGTTCTGGTATATACGTTGGCTGTTCTTCCAGGTCTCTGATGTTTTGATGCTCCATGGAGACAAAACACATTCCGCTCTCTTTTGTCTCTCAAAGGCATAAAATCACTCGAGCTGACTTAGGCACAATCCCTTTGGCTCTCTTCTCCTGGGCAAGAGCAGAACCTACGTTTCCAAATTTCTTCACTTTCAAGCTATGTGTATCTTCATAGTCAAAGGAAATCCCCTTGGGCAACAGAGGTCGAGTTTGTTTAATATTTGTTGTTTTCTGATGGATCTTTTCTCGTTTTTTTTGTTTGTTTGTTTTCTTTTCTTTTATTTTTTTTGTAATTTCAACCACACCTACCAAATGTTTGTATTGACGGGAGACTTTCGTCCTGAATGCTGAATGAATTATTGCTAGGTAAGAAGTTCACTTTCTCATTTCGGTTGGCTTCTGACTTGAATTTTCTGTGCCTTTCCCTTTTATGATATTTTTTGGGGGGATGCTTCATTAGTGCGATTTCTCACTTCCTCCCCCTCTTTTGCGTGTCTTCTCTGTGTGTGTGTTCGTGTGTGTGTGCATGTGCATGTGTTAATGTGTGCGTGGTCTGTGTGTGTTTCACAAAAAACTTATAATTAAATTTCAAGAGGTAGGAATTGAGTCTCTTAAGGTTAGCAATTCAATTTGACATGCCTTGACAACTCACATTCCATCCATTTCAAGAACATCTTCTGCAAGGAATGTCATCATTTGTACTCTTCAATTAACATGTATTCTCACAAAACGGCTATGACCTCAAAGCTTTGTGACTTCACAGATGCTGGCTTCACTGAAGCAGCTGTCCCTGTCCCATGACCTTGGTGTCTTATGGCTTAAGGTAGGAAGCCCCCTAACAAGGACAGTACAAGAACCCTATGAGCCTGAACAAGAACTCAGGTTGTCTTGTGGGATAATGTCCCACTTCCCTTTTCTAGAGACAAAGAGGAAAGAAAATGACATTCAGTATACCTTCCTTTAGGCCAACATATCCCCTGAGACGGCAATTTGTCCTATTTCCACTACAATTTCTAGAGATCTCAAGAAACGGTGAGGCCTCCCGGGTTGAGCACTCTCCGTGGGGTTTGTCACCCTGTAGGTAGAGCTTCCTTAGTCAGCGTCTTTGGCCTATGGGTCAGTGATAATTAAGGGACAGAAAGACCCTTTTCGAGGAAAAAGGTGAGGGCATCAATATATGGTGCTGTCTGTGGCCTTGTCTCCTAGCGTTCTGAAACACGTGGTTAAGGGATTAGGCCTCTGTGTATCTGGCTTTCACTTAAAAACTTTTGCAAAGTTTTCGAGGAGAGTGATATTCTGCATCAGAGCTAACTCTTAAGGAAGAGGCCTGGACCACACCCATTGTCATCATTAGTTATCTGTACTTGTTGTGGTAACGGGTATATATATGTTGACCTAGTCTTTTTAGTCAGAAGAAAAGGGATGGCCTATACCAACGGCTTGAGAGGCCCATTGGAGCTGACCTTTGGAGTGAGACACAATACCCTTGTAAGGACTAGTGGATCAGGAATTTTGGGTCCATTTTGGCACCACAGTGTTCCTCAGCCGTCAAAGTGAATGAATCGCTGGAACTTCCCTGACATGACTGTCCCTTGCCTGGCTGACGGGTAATGGAAAGGGCAAGCAATTTAAGGGAAATATCATATGGCTTCCCACAATATGTGCCTCGGGAGGAATACCTTGGCCCTTAGTAAAGGCATGGAATACTGAGGGGCAAGAAGTCAAAGAAGGAGTCTCACCAGGGGTGACTCAGGACTTGAGAACCAAGCTGAGGGTTACTGAAAGAGAACTGCTTAATGGGTGTTCAGGAGTTGTGGCATATATTAGGAGGAGCACTAGGACGTACATTCAACTAAACCATCCATGAATACTCTGTCAAAAACGGATGATAGATGATAGGCAGACTGTCTCATCAGAACAGCAACAATAACAACAACAAATAAGTGGAAAACAATCTGGCCCTCTCAAAACCAAAGGAAATCACAGTGAGAAAAGGAAAACATTATATTGTTTATTATCTTTCCGTATTGAAATGACATAGAATTGGTTTCCTAAAATGTCCTTCTCTGAATTAGGTCTTTATCCTTGTGAATTAGAATCTACCTCCTCTTCCATCTCTGGAATCGATGAGAGGACATGACAATGCCTTCGCTCAATACCTAGAAGAGGGGCCCAAGGAAAATGACTTGGACCTGGCCTTCTGTGTGTTGGCAGGTGTAGGATTACTGCTTCAAACGCTTCATTTACTAGTAAATAGCTGAGATTTTGTAGGTTTCCTGACATAATCTTGGAAGTTTCTATGTGTCTGGGAATTTATACTTTTCTCTCAGTTCTTGGATTTGCTAGCATAAATGTGTGGAGATGCCGCTTAGGTTTTTTTTTTTTTTTTTCATTTCTACCACTTGTCATGTGGTTTAATACTGTGAGCTGTGTGCTTTTCTCCCTGTTTTTTACCAATAGTGGCTTCGGCGCTTTGTTCTTGTTTTCAAACCGAAGTGTGGGATCTCCTGATTTTTTTTCCTATTGGTTTGTTTATATTTCCTTAATTTTGATAATCACATGTATGATTTCTATTTTTTCTGTTATCCCTGGAGTTCGGTTTTTCTTCATTCTGTTCCTTCAGTCGTCCAGTTAGGTGGATTTCTTTTTCAGTGTTTTCAAATTTTGGAAATGCATGAATTTAACCCTATATGGTTTCCCCATAAGATGTTTTGGTAACATCCCATAAGTTTCTTGACATTCCTTTGTTCATGGCTCTTTCTGCTTTTCCTTTGGATTTCCTTTCTTGCATATTTTGCTAGTTCATGAGTGTGTTGTGTTTTCCAACTTTTAGTGTCTGGCTGTATTTCCATTTGAAAGTGATATCTTCCTGTTTTTGTACCTTTGTGATCATAAGTGCACATGATAGGTTTTGACTTCTCTTCCATGAATTGCGACTGGCGTTGGACTTGAGCTCATGACCTGCGATAGACAAAGTTAGGTCTGACGCTGGGAAGAACATATGTTATTGTCCTCAGAGACGCAATCTTACTCATGGATCCCTAAAGTTCAGGTGGTCTCGAGAGCCCATGTGAACGTCTCTTATTCCTTAGCACCTTGCCAACCAGATGATCTGTTCTGTGCTTAACGTGGATATCATAGTTTCCAAGAGTATTGGATTAAAAACGCTATCTCCCTTCCTGTCTGTTCATAGGCTTCCAGCGTTTAGATACACCCTTGTTCGTGCTGTATATGTTGGCAATTCTTCGCGGTTTCTTTTGTGTTCTTTTGTGTTGATGCTCCATCAAGACAAAACACCTTCTGCTAATCTTTTGTCTCTCAAAGGCATAAAATCACTCTCGCTGACTTAGGTACATGCACATTGGCTCTCTTCTCCTTGGCAATAGCATAACCTTTGTCTTCCCGATTTCTTCACTTGCAAGCTATGACTGTCTTTATAGCGAGGAAAATCTCCTATGGGCAACAGAAGGTCTAGCTTGTTTAATATTTGTTGTTTTCTTAGGGATATTTTCTACTTTTTTTGTTTGTTTGTTTTGGAATTTCAACCACTCCTACAAACTGTATTGAAGGGAGACTTTGGTTCTGAATACTGAATGAATTAATGATAGGTAATAGTTCCCTTTCTCATTTCGGTTGGCTTCTCACTTGGATTCTATTTGCCTTTCCCCTTTATGGTATGTTTTTTGGTTTTCTTCATTGGTACGATCCCTCGATTCCTCCCCATCTCTTGCATGTCTTATCCTTGTGTGTGTTCATGTGTGTGTGCATGAGCATGTGTTAATGTTTGTGATGTCTGTGTGTTTCACATCACACTTATTATTAAAATACGAGAGATAAGAATTCGGTCTCTTATGGGTAGCAATTAAATTTGATATGCCTTGAAAACTCACAATCCATCAGTTTCAGGACAATCTCCTACAAGGAAAGTCATCTCTTGTCCTCTTTGAGAAACACATGTTCTCACAAAACTGCCTTCAAAAAACACCACCATTCCAGTTCATCATTAGAGTCGTAATGTTAGTCCTGATACAACAGTTAGTCCTGATCAGTATTTTTGGTTTGTTTCTTGACTGTCATGAGTTAGTGAAATCGTCTGTTTGTTATCTTTCTGAGAATGATAGATGTGATGAAGCCCAATGCTCTCCGCAACACTGCCATATGAGACAAGTGGAAGAATTCATTCTTGCTTATGTCTCAGTACAAATTTGCAGTGACATGGAGGACAGTGAGATGGTAGTAGTGTCTAATAACCTCATGCTTGTCTTCAGCCATGAAGGCAACAGGAAGATGACCATGACGACTGCAGTGTGGTGGAAATTGACCTGAAGCCTACAAGGTAATCTCCAAGCGAAAGAGAATGGAAGTCGTAGAGATGATGGGAGAGGGTTGGAGACCGGGAAGATTTGGTTGGTTCATGGCTCAGGGAAGATTTGGTTGGTTCGTGGATCAGAGGTTGGTTCGTGAGCCCATGCAGAGGAACAAGGCACACGAAAGCAAGGCACACTGGGAACCCACAAGGAACCTGTTTCCCAGGGCTGTTGGCTCTGACACACATAGGGTCTTAAGGCCACGAGTATTTGACAACACAAGTCTTGAGGGTTGGAGTTTTCAGATCAGCAGGCTTGGCAGACATCGCCTTGAAAGAACACTGTATTTTCCTTCATAGGATACCAACAAGCAACCAGGTGCAGACAGCCTGGAGACAATGATCAGAGACAATACCAGGAGACGCAGTGGGAAGATGGTGAGTCGTGGGAGTGCATCCGTGAAAGGCAGTTTTCCTGGAGGTGTCTCAATGTGTACATAATAAATTTTGGGCTCTCACACCAGCAGCATCAAGACAGAGTTACTGGCCAAGACAGGTAGGTGAGGACATTGGCTGCCTACCATGCCATCACGAAATACCAAACGTGGATCATGGAGGACTGCCTTCCTCAGTCTAAGATGCTTTCAATGGGTGGCGCTTTTCCTGCTCAGGAGCTCTGAGATTGGGTGGGAGGGTCTCACCCTTGCACAGGGCTCAGATTTGCTCCCCTGAGGCTTTGCTTGTGGTTTGATTGTTTCATGGCCTGTAGTGGCTAAGATGGAATGAAGGATGCTTGCCTTTTTCTGGAGTCCAGAGGGCTGGTGCTGACAGTCACAACCAAACACTATGAATTTTGCCATGGAGAAGGTGACATTGACTAGCTTCGCAAACTGCCTTGGTGAGAGACCCACGAGGCTCAGCGGTTTGGGACGGCTTGGCATCCTCTTGGCCACCTATGACTACGCCAGCCAAGTGTAGTGATCAGGCGGGGGTTGATGAGGAGTGGTTTCTATGACATCAAAGCATAGTGACATCACAGAATGTGGCTTCACTGAGGCAACTGTTCCTCTCCAATGACCTTGGTGTCCTATGGCTTTAAGTAGGAAGCTTCGGGAACGACAGAACAAGAGCCCTCTGAACCTGATCAAGAACTCAGAATGCCTTGTGGGTTAATGTCCAACTTTCCCTTTCTGGAGACATAGAGAAAGGGAAATGACATTCAGTATACCTTCCTTTACACCAACATATCTCTAGAAACGGCATGGTATACTTTCCACTATAATTTCTAGATATCTCAAGAAAAGGTGAAGCCTCACTAGTATGAGCAACTCTCGGTGGGTTTTGTCGTCCTGTGGGTGAGGGCATAAAATGACAGCGTCTTTTGCCTATGTGTCAGTGATGATTAAGATACGGAAATACCCTTTCTGAGGTAAAAGGTGAGGGCATCGATATATGGTGCCATGTGTGGCCTCGTCTCCTAGTGTTCTGAAATATGCGGCTAAGGGATGAGGCCTCTGTCTACCTGGATTTCCCTTAAACACCTTTGCAAAGTATTCGAGGAGAGTGACATTCTGCATCAGAGCTAACTCTCAATGAATAGGCCTGGACCACACCCACTGTCATCAAAATTTAACTGTACTTGTTGTGGTAACGGGTATAGACATGTTGACCAAGTCTCTTTAGTCAGAATGAAAGGGACGGCCTATACCGACGGCTTGCAAGGCCCCGTCGAGCAGACCTTTGGAGTGAGCCACAATACCCTTACAAGGACTACAGGATCAGAAAGTTTGGGTCCATTTCAGCACCACAGTATTCTTCAGCCATCGAAGTGAATGAACCCCTGGACCTTGCCTTGACCTGAATGTCCCATGCCCTGCTGATGGGAAATGGAAAAGGCAAGCAAACAAAGGGAAATATCATATGACTTTCCACAATTTGTGCCTCTGTGAATACCTTGGCCCTTAGTAAATGAAGGGCATACTAATGGGCAAGAAGTCAGAGGAGACCCACCAGGTGTGACTCAGGACTCTGAGAATCCAGCTGAGGGTTACAGGAAATAGAACAGCTTAATGGGTGTTCAGGAGTTGTCGCATATATTAGGAGGAGCACTAAGACGGACATGCAACTAAACCATCCATGAATACTCTGTCAAAAACGGATAATGGATGACTGGCAGGCTATCTCAACAGAACAGCAACAACAACATAAATTCAGAGGGAAACACTTTGCCCCTCTCTAAACGAAAGGAAGTCACTGGGAGTAAAGGAAAGAATTATATTGTTTATTATCTATCCTTAATGAAATGACATGGGATTGGTTTCCTAAAATGTCCTTCTTTGAATTGGGTCATTACCTGTGAATTAGAGTTTACCCGCTTCTTCCATCTCTGGATTTGATGAGAGGACATAACAATGCCTTCACTAAATACGTAGAAGAGTGGGTCAGGAAAATGACCTGGACCTGGACTTCTGTGTGTTGGCAGACGTTTGATTAATGCTTCAAACGCATCAGTCACTAGTAGAGAGCAGAGATTTTGTAGATTTCCTGACCTAATCTTGGAAGTTTCTATGTGTCTGGGAATTTATCCTTTTCTGTCAATTCTTGGATTTCCTAGCATAAATGTGTGGATGTGCCTCTTAGGTTATTCTTTTTTCCTTTACAAGTTGACATGTGTTTTCATACTTGCAGCTGGTTCTTGTCTCCGACTTTATCCCAGAAATGGCTTCTGTGGGTTGTTCCTGTTTTCAAAATGAAATATGAGATCTGATTCTTTTCCTATTGGTTTGTTTGTATTTCCTTAATTTTGACAATCACATGTATGATTTCAATTTTTCTGTTACCATTGGAGGTCGGTTTTTCTTCATCTTGTCCTTCAGTCGTCCTTTTAGGTGGCTTTCTTTTTCGGTGTTTTTAAATATTGAAAATGCATGAATTTAACCCTATATGGTTTCCCATAAAATGTTTTGGCATCATCCTCTAAGTTTCTTAGAATTCCTTTGTTTATGGCTCTTTCTGCTTTTCCTTTGGATTTACTTTCTTGCATTCATTGCTAGTTAATGAGTGTGTTGTGTTTTCCAAATTTTAGTGTCTGGCTGTATTTCCAATTTGAAAGAGATATCTTCCTGGTTTCATACCTTTGTGATCATAAGTGCACAGGATTGGTTTTGACTTCTCTTCCATGAATTACGACTGGATTTGGACTCGAGCTCATGACCTGAGATAGACAAAGGTAGGTCTCCCGCTGGGAAGAACATATCTTATCCTCCTCAGAACGCAATCTTACTCATTGACCCCACAGTCCAGGTGGTCTCGAGAGCCCATGTGGACATCTGTTATTCCTTAGCACCTTCCCATCCAGATGATCTGTCCTGTGCTTAACTTGGACATCATAGTTCCCAACAGTATTGGGTAAAAGTCGCGATATCCGTTCCTGTGTGTTCATAGGCTTCCAACGTTTATATACACCCTTGTTCGTGGTGTATATGTTGGCAATTCTTCCAGGTTTCTGTTGTTTTGATGCTCCATGAAGACAAAACACCTTCCGCTTATCTTTTGTCTCATGAAGGCATAAAATAACTCTCGCTGTTAGGCACCAACACTTTGGCTCTCTTCTCCTTGGAATAGCATAACCTACGTCTTTCCAATTTCGTCACTTTCAAGCTATGAGTATCTTTATAGTCGAAGGAAATCTCCTATAGGCATCTCAAGGTCGAGCTTGTTTAAATTTGTTGTTTTCTTATGGATTTTTTCTTACCTTTTTTTTTTTTTCCCTTTGGGAATTTCAACCACTCTTTTTTTTTTTAATTTTTATTTTTTATAAACATATATTTTTATCCCCAGGGGTACAGGTCTGTGAATCACCAGGTTTACACACTTCACAGCACTCACCAAAGCACATACCCTCCCCAATGTCCATAATCCCACCCTTTTCTCCCAAACCCCCTCCCCCCAGCAACCCTCAGTTTGTTTTGTGAGATTAAGAGTCACTTATGGTTTGTCTCCCTCCGAATCCCATCTTGTTTCATTTATTCTTCTCCTACCCACTTAAGCCTCCATGTTGCATCACCACTTCTTCATATCAGGGAGATCATATGATAGTTGTCTTTCTCTGCTTGACTTATTTCGCTAAGCATGATTTGCTCTAGTGCCATCCATGTTGTCGCAAATGGCAAGATTTCATTTCTTTTGATGGCTGCATAGTATTCCATTGTGTATATATACCACATCTTCTTGATCCATTCATCTGTGGATGGACATCTAGGTTCTTTCCATAGTTTGGCTATTGTGGACATTGCTGCTATAAACATTCGGGTGCATGTGCCCCTTTGGATCACTACATTTGTATCTTTAGGGTAAATACCCAATAGTGCAATTGCTGGGTCATGGGGCAGTTCTATTTTCAACATTCTGAGGAACCTCCATGCTGTTTTCCAGAGTGGCTGCACCAGCTTGCATTCCCACCAACAGTGTAGGAGGGTTTCCCTTTCTCCACATCCTCGCCAGCATCTGTCATTTCCTGACTTGTTGATTTTAGCCATTCTGACTGGTGTGAGGTGATATCTCATTGTGGTTTTGATTTGTATTTCCCTGATGCCGAGTGATATGGAGCACTTTTTCATGTGTCTGTTGGCCATCTGGATGTCTTATTTGCAGAAATGTCTGTTCATGTCCTCTGCCCATTTCTTGATTGGATTATTTGTTCTTTGGGTGTTGAGTTTGCTAAGTTCTTTATAGATTCTGGACACTAGTCCTTTATCTGATATGTCGTTTGCAAATATCTTCTCCCATTCTGTCAGTTGTCTTTTGATTTTGTTAACTGTTTCCTTTGCTGTGCAAAAGCTTTTGATCTTGATGAAATCCCAATAGTTCATTTTTTCCCTTGCTTCCCTTGCCTTTTGCGTTGTTCCTAGGAAGATGTTGCTGCGGCAGAGGTCGAAGAGGTTGCTGCTTGTGTTCTCCTCAAGGATTTTGATGGATTCCTTTCACACATTGAGGTCCTTCATCCATTTTGAGTCTATTTTTGTGTGTGGTGTAAGGAAATGGTCCAATTTCATTTTTCTACATGAGGCTGTCCAGTTTTCCCAGCACCACTCTTACACTGTTTGGATTGACGGGCGACTTTAGTCCTGAGAAATGAATGTGTTATTCATAGGTTCACTTTGTCATTTCGGTTGGCTTCTCTCTTGGATTCTATTTGTCTTTTACCTATATGGTATTTTCTTGGGGTTGCTTCATTGGTACTCTTCCTCGCATCCTCCCCATCTTTTGCGTGTCTTATCTTTATGTGTGTTCATGTGTGTGTGCATGTAAATGTGTTAATATGTGTGTGGTCTGTGTGTTTCACATCACACTTATTATTAAAATACGAGAGAATGAAATTCTGTCTCTTATGGGTACTAAGTCAATTTGACATGCCTTGAAAACTCACATTCCATCAGTTTCAGGAAATCTCCTTCAAGGAAAGTCATCCTTTGTCCTCTTCAAGAAACATGTGTTCTCACAAAACTGCCTTCAAACAAACACCACAATTTGAATTCGTCATTAGATTCCTAATGTATGTCCCAATACCCTTGCTGTTTCGTATGTTTCTTCACTGTCATGAGTTAGTAAAATCGTCTGTTTGTTGTCTTCCCGAGCATGATAGATGTGACAAAGCCCAATGCACACCACAAGACTGCCATAAGGACAAGTGGAAGAATTCTTTCTTGCTTATGTCTCAGTACAAATTGCGGTGACATAGAGGACAGTGAGATGGTAGTAGTGTCTAATAACCTCATGCTTGTCTTCAGCCATAAAGGCAACAGGAAGATGAGCACAACAACTGCAGTGGGGTGAAAACTGACCTGAAGCCTACAAGATAAACTCCAGAGCGAAAGAGAACGGAAGTTGCAGAGATGATGGGAGAAGGTTGGAGACATGGCTCAGGGGAGATTTGGTTGACACGTGGATCAGAGTGTCGGAGCCCATGCAGAGGAGCAAGGCACAGGAGAGCAGGGCAAACTGGAAACCCACAAGGAACCTGTTTCGCAGTGCCGTTGACTGTGACATGCCGAGGGTCTGAAGGGCACGATTTCTTGACAACACAAGTGTTGAGGGTTGATGTTTTCATATCAGCAGGCTTGGCAGACATCAACTTGAAAGAACACCATATTTTTCCTGCATATGACACCAACAAGCAACCAGGAGCAGAGTGCCTGGAGACTATGATCAGAGAAATTAGAAGATACATAGTGAGAAGATGGTGAGTTGAGGGAGTGCATCCGTGAAGGGAGTGTTAATGGAGATGTCTCAATGTGGACATAATAAATTTTTGGCTCTCGCAACAACAGCATCAAGACAGACCTAATGACCAAGCAAGGTAGGTGAGGACATAGGCTGCCTATCCAGCCAACACGAAATCCCAACCGTGAAACACTTGGAGGACCTCCTTCCTCAGTCCAAGATGCTTAGCCCAAGGAGAACAGATTCTCCCTTAGGGGACTAGAAGAAAGCTTTGACCACATGTTCCCTTCTGAACACAGCATTCTGCAGGCCTGTGTTCTGTTGAGTTGGTGGAATTTCTACTTTCACTGGCACACCAGAGCCCACCGAGGTAAACCTCAGCATATTCAACCCCGACCCTAAAATCACCATACAGCAAGAAAGGAGAGGCACTGCAAATGACTCAACAAACCTTAAGATCCCGCCCTGGGTCACTCCCGTATCTCTTCTTCCTAAAGATATTACCCTCAGGTTAGAAAACAGAAGGAGTTTAACAAATAAAGAGAAGTGACAGAGACCTAGATCAAATGCAAAGATGGAACAATCAATTCATGCCCAGGTGAAGGAAGAAGGAATGATAACAGCTAGACAATCGGAGTGAAAACTCTACATAGAACACCTCCGATGCAGGTTTGAAAGCAGCAGCCAGGATACTCGCTGTACATCAGAAAACATAGAAGATATCATAGTCTCGAAGAAGATATCATAGTCTCGAACCACTGAGAAAAAACTGATAAAGATAAAAGCACCTAAAGAACTCCTGAAGCAAAGATTGGAAGGAGACTAGATGCAAATTCCAGAAACATGTCAGAAGTGGAGGATCCAATTAGGGACCGGGAAGAACAAGCCTAAAAAATAAGGACGCAAATTCTTAGAGAGAAGGCAGAATGATGGAACATGATAATGAGCTTAGGGAATTTCCAAGGAAATAAAAGAGGTGCCTCTTGTAGGAGAAGTAAGAGTGATAGAACAAAAAGAGGGCTGATAATAGATAGGAGAACTCGGGGCAGAAAAGGATCCTCATATGGGAGCAGAGACAGAGGTCCAGAATCAGAGGCACAGAAGACTCCCAACACCTTCCACAGAAGTGGAGCACCTAAAGACATAGTGTCATTCCCCCTGGAAAATCTAGGCATGGAGGTATTCTCTTTAGGCAAATGGGCATCGGAGAATAGTTTGTCAATAGCTCAATCACTGAGTTCAAGAGTAAAAGCTATATGAGCTCTTGAAGGAGGCCGGATAGCTCAAGCAACACCAGCCCAAGCCAAAGTCCTTATCCCCTGCATTTCTGAACAATGACAGAGCAGCGGTTCTGTCTAGAACCAGGAGGTATTCAGAAGTCAATGGTTGGGACCCAGGTTGTGTCCATCAGTTCAGAGGCGGCCTTCAGATTGACTCATGATTCCAGGGTCTTGGCATTGACTCTGTTCTCAGGTTCTCTGCTCAGGGGAAATTAAGCTTCTCCCTCTCCAGCTCCACCCCCTGATTGGGATCTCTCTGCCTCTCTGTCCAATACGTGCATGCGCACGTTGGATAAGATAACAAAGACAAAAACATTGCACAATTATTGACTTGGGCCATAGGATGTTTTATTGAATATGGACCTAGGTTCCTATGGAGGGCAGACAGGTAGAGAAAACCTCCCACCATCCTAAAATGCCCGACTTCCGCTCGGAGCTCTTTTTTTCATTCTACTATTATTTGCCTTCCTGGATCTCCTCACCAACCTGCAGCATCCGCTGTCTTTCGCGCTGTACTGACCCCTTCTTAACACATTGTGCATCCTCTCGGGGATCCTTTGGATCATGACCATCTTCCGCAAGAAGCACTGTTTGCTTATCGCATGTAACCAATTGGGGGATGGTCATGAGAGTGTGAAGGCTGGCTTGTGCTGCCACATCTCCATGCAGTTCCACAGAGGGTAGCTGCTCCACCCTGAGGGAGTGCTCAAGGTACTTCCACATTCGAATCCTCTTCAATGCGTCCTTTTGGACATACATGTTGTCTTCCTGAAACGGGTCCGGAAGTCTTTCAGATGGCTTCACTTGGGCTATGGGTCTCTGCCAACATGCTCTCCGTTGGCTCCTGTGGACTCCAAGAACATGAGTCCGTCTGGACCTAAGGTTCTCGGGTATAGTGTCTGTGTTGGATGCATGGTCTTTTTGGAAGTTTGGGATGCCTTGTTGGCACCGGTTCTGGAGACCCTTGAGGTACTCGTGTGCTGGCTGTGGAAGACTCCAGACTTGTCTTTGGCATGGTTTTGGGGTTCACTTTGAGCTTCCCTTGGTTGGCCCTTTTCCTGTTCAGACGCTCCGCAATCTGGTGCGAGGGCCTCATCCTTCCGCAGGCTTGGATTTCCTCCACTTAAACTCTGCTTGTGGTCTGTCAGTTTCTTGGCCATCGTGGCTAAGATGTAATGAGGGATTCTTACCATTCTCCAAGGTCCAGAGGGCGGTTCTGACACTCACGACCAAACACTATGAATTGGAACACGGAGAAGGTGACACCGACTCGCTTCGCAAACTGCTTGATAAGAGAACCAGGCAGCTCCAGCTGTTTTGGACGGCTTGGTGTCCACTTGGCCCACAAATGAGTATTCCAGTCAAGTGTAGTGATCAGGCCTGGTTTGATGAGGAGTGGTTGCTATGAGATCAAAGCTTTGTGAGATCAGATGCTGGCTTCACAGAACTAGCTCTCCCTCTCCCATGACCTTGGTGTCATGAATGTGAGTAGGAAGCCCCGGGAAGGACAGACAAAGAGCCCTCTGAACCTGATCAAGAACTCAGGATGTCTTGTGGGTTAATGTCCAACTTGCCCTTTCTGGAGATATTAAGGAAGGAAAATGACATCAGTATACCTTCCTTTAGGCCAACATATCCCCAGAGACAGCAAGGTGTCCTTTACTACTACAATTTCTAGATTTCTCAAGAAAAGGTGAGGCCTTGTGGGTAGAGCAGCTTTCCGTGTGGTTTGTTTTCCATGGTGAGAGCGTACTTTGTCAGTGTATTTTGCCTATGGATGAGTAATGTAAGGTACGGAAAGTCCCTTTCCGAGGTAAAAGGTGATGGCATTGGTATATGGTGCCCCCTGTGGCCTCGTCTCCTAGTGTTCTGAAACATGTGGCTAAACGATTAGGCCTCTGTCTACCTGGCTTTCACTTAAACACCTTTTCAAAGTCTTCGAGGAGAGTAACAATCTGCATTAAAGCTAACTCTCAATGAAGAGGCCGGACCAAACCCGTTGTCATTATTAGTTAACTGTACTTGTAGTGGTAATGGGTATAGACATGTTGACCAAGTCGCTTTAGTCAGAAAGAAAGTGACGGCCAATACCGACGGCTTGCAAGGCCCATTTGAGCAGACCTTTATAGTGAGGCACAATGCCCTTGCAAGGTCTAGTGCATCAGGAAGTTTGGGTCCATTTTGGCACCACAGTATTCCTCTGCTGTCGAAGTGAATAAACCTCTGGACCTTGCATTGACATGAATGTCACATGCCCTGCTGATGACAAATGGAAAAGGCAAGCAGACAAAGGGAAATATCATATGGCTTCCCACAATATGTGCATTGGGAAGAATAACTTGGCCATTAGTAAATGAAGGGAATACTGAAGGGCAAGAAGTCAGAGAAGGAGACCCACCATGAGTGACTCAGGACCCTGAGAAACCAGCTTAGGGGTACAGAAAAGAGAACTGCTTTGGGTGGTCAGGTGTTGTGGCATATATTAGGAGGAGCACTAGGACGTCCATGCAACTAAAGCATCCGTGAATACTCTCTCAAAAACGGATGATGGATGATAGGCAGGCATTCTCAACAGAACAGCAACAATAGCAACATAAATTCAGAGGAAAATTATGTGGTCTCTTAAAACCAAAGGATGTCACAGTGAGTAAAGGAAATTATTATATTATTTATTATCTTTCCTTATTGAAATGACATGGGATTGGTTTCCTAAAATGTCCTTCTTTGAATTGGATCTTTAACCTTTTGAATTTTAGTTTACCCGCCTCTTCCATCTCTGGATTTGATGAGAGGACATGACATTGCCTTTACTAAATAACTAGAAGAGTGGCTCAGGAAAATGACTTGACCTGGCCTTCTGTGTTTTGCCAGGATTGGAATTACTGCTTCAAATGCTTCTGTCACTACTATAGAGCTAGAATTTTGTATGTTCCTGACCTAATCTTGGAAGTTTCTATGTGTCTGGGAATTTATGCTTTTCTCTCAGATCTTGGATTCGCTAGAATAAATGTGTGGGTTTGCCTCTTAGGTGTTTCTTTTTTCCTTTCTACAAGTAGTCATGTAGTTTCATACTTTCAGATGTGTGCTTGTCTTCCTCTTTTATCAAGTAATGGCTACTGCGGTTTGTTCGTGTTTTCAAAACTGAAGTGTGAGTCTACTGATTTTTTTCCTATTGGTTTGTTTGTATTTCCTTAATTTGGAAAATCAAATGTCTGATTTCAATTTTTCTGTTAACTTTGGAGTTCAGTTTTTCTTAATCTTGTTCCTTCAGTCGTCTTTTTAGGTGGCCTTCTTTTTCAGTGTTTTTAAATTTTGGAAATGCATGCATTTAACCCTATATGGTATCCCCATAAATTGTTTTGGCATTATCCTCTAAGTTTCTTAGAATTCCTTTGTTCATGGCTCTTTCTGCTTTTCCTTTGGATTTTATTCCTTGCATTCATTGTAGTTCGTGAGTGTGTTGTGTTTTCCACTTTTAGTGTCTGGCTGTATTTTCAATTTGAAAGTGATATCCTCCTGGTTTCATACCTTCGTGATCATAAGTGCACACGGTAGGTTTTGACTTCTCTTTCGTGAATTACGACTGGATTTGGACTCGAGCTCATGACCTGCGATAGACAAAGGGAGATCTACCGCTGGGAAGAACATATCTTATTGTCCTCAGAATGCAATCCTACTCATGGATCCCTAAAGTTCAGGTGGTCTCGAGAGCCCATGTGGACATCTGTTATTCCTTAGCACCTTCCCATCCAGATGATCTGTCCTGTGCTTAACGTGGATCTCATAGTTGCCAACAGTATTGGATAAAAGTCGCCATCTCCCTTCCTTTGTGTTCATGGGCTTCCAAGGTTTAGATACATCCTTGTTCGAGGTGTATATGTTGGCAATTCTTCCAGGATTCTCTTGTGTTGATGCTCCATCAAGACAAAACACCTTCCGCTTAGCTTTTGTCTCTTTAAGGCATAAAATCACTCTCACTGACTTAGGCACAAACACATTGGCTCTCTTCTCCTTGGGAATAGCATAACCTACGTCTTCCCGATTTCTTCACTTGCAAGTTTTGAGTATCTTTATAGTCAAAGGAAATCTCCTATGGGCAACAGAAGGATGAGCTTTTTTAATATTTGCTGTTTTCTTATGGATGTTTTCTAACTTTTTTTTTTTTTTTTTTTGATTTGGAATTTCAACCACACTTACAAACTGTTTGTATTGACGGGAGACGTTCGTCCTCAGTACTGAATGTATTATTGATAGGTAATAGTTCACTTTCTCATTTCGGTTGGCTTCTCACTTCGATTCTATTTGCCTTTCACCTGTATGGTATTTTCTTGGGGTTGCTTCATTGGTACAATTCCTAGATGCCTCCCCATCATTTGCATGTCTTATCTTTGTGTGTGTTCATGTGTGTGTGCATGTGTTAATGTTGTGTGGTGTGTGTGTGTTTCACATCACAATTATTATTAAAATATGAGAGAATGGAATTCGGTCTCTTGTGGGTAGCAATTCAATTTGACATGCCTTGAAAACTCACATTCCATCGGTTCCATGAAATCTCCTGCAAGGAATGTCATCTCTTGTCCTCTTCAAGAAACACATGTTCTCACTAAACTGCCTTCCAACAAAGACCACCATTTGAATTTCTCATTATAGTCATACTGTTTGTCCCAATACCCTTGCTTTTTTGTATGTTTCTTGACTGTCAGAGTTAGTGAAGTTCTCCGTTTGTTGTCTTTCTGAGAATGATAGATGTGACAAAGCCCAATGCTCTCTGCAATACTGCGGTAAGAGACAAGTGGAAGAATACCTTCTTGCTTTTGTCTCAGTACGAATTGCGGTGACATGGAGGACAATGCGATGGTAGTAGTGTCTAATAAACTCATGCTTGTCTAGAGCCATGAGGGCAACAGGAAGATGACCACAACATTGCAGTGGGGTGGAAACTGACCTGAAGCCTAAAAGGTAAACTCCAGAGCGAAAGAGAACGGAAGTTGCAGAGATGATGGGAGAAGGTTGGAGTCATGTCTCAGGGGAGATTTGGTTGGTTCATGGATCAGAGGGCCGGAGACCATGCAGAGGACCAAGGCACAGGGGAGCAAGGCACACTGTGAACCTACAAGGAACCTGTTTCCCAGTGCTGTTGACTGTGACATACAGAGGATCTGAAGGTAACGAGGACTTGTAAACTCAAGTGTTGAGTGCTGAAATTTTCATATCAGCAGGCTTGGCAGACATCGACCTGAAAGAACACCATCTTTTTTCTGCATATGACACCAAAAAACAATCAGGAGCAGGCAGCCTGCAGATAAAATCAGAGATAATACCAAGAGACACATTTAGAAGATGGTGAGTCGTGGGAGTGCATCCGTGAATGGAGTGCATCAGTGTTAATGAAGATGTCTCAATGTGGACATATTTATAAGTTGAAATGAGGGTCCTTGCCTTTTCGAGGAAAAAGGTGAGGGCATTGATATATGGTGCCATCTGTGGCCTCATCTCCTAATGTTGTGAAACACGTGGCTAAGGGATTAGGCCTCTGTGTATCTGGATTTCACTTAAAAACCTTTCCAAAGTACTCGAGGAGAGTGATATTCTGCATCAGAGCTAACTCTTAAGAAAGAGGCCTGGACTGCACCCGTCGTCATCATTAGTTTACTGTACTTTTGTGGTAATGGGTATAGACATGTTGACCAAGTCTCTTTAGTCAGAAGGAAAGGGAAGGCCTATAACTACAGCTTCTAAGGCCCATTCGAGCAGACCGTTGGAGTGAGCCGCAATGCCCTTGCAGGGAATAGTGGATCAGGAAGTTTGGGTCTATTTTGGCACCACAGTATTCCTCTGCCGTCGAAGTGAATGAACCCCTGGATCTTGCCTAGACATGAATGTTCCATGCTCTGCTGATGGGAAATGGAAAAGGCAAGCAGACAAAGGGAAATATCATATGGCTTCCCACAATATGTGCCTCGGGAGGAATACCTTGGCCCTTAGTAAAGGAAGGGAATACTGAAGGGCAAGAAGTCAGAGAAGGAGACCCATCAGGAGTGACGTAGGACTCTGAGAATCCAGCTGAGGGTTACAGAAAAGAGAACTGCTTAATGGGTGGTCAGGAGTTGTGGCACATATTTGGAGGAGCACTAGGACGTACATGTAACTAAAGCATCCGTGAATACTCTGTCAAAAACGGATGATGAATGATAGGCAGCCTTTCTCAACAGAACAGTAACAACAACAACGTCAATTCAGAGGAAAACAATGTGGCCCTCTCAAAACCGAAGGAAGTCACAGGGAGAAAAGGAAAGAATTATATTGTTTATTATCTTTCCTCATTGAAATGACATGGTATTGGTTTCCTAAAATATCCTTCTTTGAATTGGGTCTTAATCCTTGTGAATTAAAGTTTACCCGCCTCTTCCATTTCTGGATTTGATGAGAGGACATGACAATGCCTTCACTAAATACCTAGAAGAGTGGCCCAGGAACCTGATTGGACCTCGCCTTCTGTGTGTTGGCAGTGGTTGGATTACTGCTTCAAATGCTTCTGTCACTACTAGAGAGCTGAGATTTTGTAGGTTTCCTGACTTAATCTTGGAGGTTTCTATTTGTCTGCGAATTTATCCTTTTCTCTCAGTTCTTGGATTTGCTAGCATTAATGTGTGGATGTGCCTCTTCCGTTATTTTTTTTTTTTTCCTTTCTCCCAGTTGTCATTTGGTTTCATACTTGCAGGTGTGTGCTTGTCTCCTTGTTGTATCCCTGTAATGTCCTCTGCGGTTTGTTCGTGCTGTCAACACTCAAGTGTGAGATCTCCTGATTTTTTTCCTATTGGTTTGTTTGTATTTCCTTAATTTTGACAATCACATGTATGATTTCAATTTTTCTGTTAACCTTGGAGTTTGGTTTTTCTTCATCTTGTTTCCTCAGACGTCCTTTTATGTGGCTTTTTTTTTTCTGAGTTTTTAAATTTTGTAAATGCATGCATTTAACCCTATATGATTCCCCACAAAATGTTTGGCTACATCCTCTAAGTTTCTTAGAATTCCTTCATTCATGGCTCTTTCTGTTTTCCTTTGGATTTTCTCCCTTGCATTTATTGCTAGTTCGCGATTGTGATGTGTTTTCCACCTTTTAGTGTCTGGCTGTATATCCAATTTGAAAGTGATATCTTCCTGGTTTCATACCTTCGTGATCATAAGTGCACAGGATAGGTTTTGACTTCTCTTCCATGTATTACGACTGGATTTGGCCTCGAGCTCATGACCTGCGAGAGACAAAGTTAGGTCTGCCGCTGGGGAAGAACATATCTTATTGTCCTCGGAGATGCAATCTTACTCATGAATCCCCAAAGTTCAGGTGGTCTCGAGAGCCCATGTGGACGTCTTTAGCACCTTCTCATCCAGATGATCTGTCCTGTGCTTAATCTGGATATCATAGTTCCCAACAGTATTGGATAAAAATCTCCATCTCCCTTCCTTTGTGTTCATAGGCTTCCAACGTTTAGATACACCCTTGTTCGTGGTGTATATATTGGCAATTCTTCTAGGTTTCTGTTGTTTTGATGCTCCATCAAGACAAACACCTTCTGCTTACCTTTTGTTTCTCGAAGGCATAAAATGACTCTCGCGACTTAAGCACAAACACTTTGGCTCTCTTCTCCTTGTAATAGCATACCCTAGGTGTTCCCGATTTCTTCACATGCAATCTATGAGTATCTTTATAGTAGAAGGAAATCTCCGTTGGTCATCAGAAAAACGAGCTTGTTTAATATTTGTTGTTTTCCTATGGATCTTTTGTTTCTTTTCTTTTGTTTCTTTCTTTCTTTTTTTTTTTTTTTTGATTTGGAATTTCAACCACTCTTACAAACTGTTTGTATTGATGGGAGACATTCGTCCTGAGTACTGAATGTATTATTGATAGGTAATAGTTCACTTTCTCATTTCGGTTGGCTTCTCAATTGGATTCTATTTGCCTTTCACCTATATCCTGTTTCTTGGGGTTGCTTTATTGGTATGATTTCTCGCTTCCTCCCCATCTTTTGCATGTCTTATCTGTGGGTGTGTTCATGTGTGTGTGCATGTGCATGTGTTAATGTGTCTGTGGTCTGTGTGTGTTTCACATCACACTTATTATTAAAATACGAGAGAATGGAATTCGGTCTCTTATGGGTAGCAATTCAATTTGACATGCCTTGAAAACTCACATTCCATCAGTTTCAGGAAATCTCCTGCAAGGAATGTCATCACTTGTCCTCTTCAAGAAACACATGTTCTCACAAAATTGCCTTCCAACATACACCACCATTTGAATTTTTCATTAGAGTCATACTGTTTGTCCCAATACCCTTGCTTTTTCATATGTTTCTTGACTGTCATGAGTTAGTGAAATCGTCCGTTTGTTATCTTTTGAGAATGATAGATGGGACAAAGCCCAATGCTCTCCGTAGGACTGCCATAAGAGACAAGTGGAAGAATTCCTTCTTGCTTATCTGTCAGTACGAATTCCGGTGACATGGAGGAGAGTGAGATGGTAGTAGTGTCTAATAACCTCATGCTTGTCTTCAGCCATGAAGGCAACAGGAAGATGACCACAACAACTGCAGTAGGGTGGAAACTGAACTGAAGCCTACAAGGTAAACTCCAGAGCGAAAGAGAACGGAAGTTGCAGAGATGATGGGTGAAATTTGGAGACATGGCTCAGGGGAGATTTGGTTGGTTTGTGGATCAGAGGGCCGGAGCCCATGCAGAGGACCAAGGCATCTGAGAACAAGGCATACTGGGAACCCACAAGAACCTGTTTCCCAGTGCCTTTGTCTGTGACATACAGAGGGTCGGAAAGGCACGACTACTTGACAACACAATGTTGAGGGCTGAAATTTTCATATCAGCAGGCTTGGCAGACATCGACCTGAAAGAACACCATTTTTTTCTGCAAATGACACCAACAAGCAACCAGGAGCAGACGGCCTGGATACAATGATCAGAGGCAATACCAAGAGACACAGTGGTAAATTGGTGAGTCGTTGGAGGGCATCTGTGAATGGAGTTCATCAGTGTTAATTGAGATGTCTCAATTTGGATAATAATTTTGGGCTCTCACAAGAGCAGCATCAAGACAAACCTCCTGGCCATGACAGGTAGCTGAGGACATAGGATGCCGAGCCATCCAACATGAAATCCCAACCGAGGAACCCTTGGAGGACTGCCTTCCTCAGTCCAAGATGCTTAGTCTAAGGAGAACAGATTCTCCCATAGGGGAGTAGAAGAAAGCTTTGACCACATGTTCTCTTCTGAACACAGCACTCTGCAGGCCTGCATTCTGCTGAGTTGGTGGTATTTCTCCTTTCACAGGCACACCAGAGCTGACCAAGGTAAACCTCAGAATATTCAGCCCAGACCCTAAAAACACCAAACGGCAGAAAAGGAGAGGCACTGCAAAGACTGGACTCAAGGACAGGGTCAGCCATACACAACAGTAGATGGCATACATGCCACACACAAACAAACACACACACACACACACACACACACGCACGCACTCACAAACAAGGAGGGCCAGCGATGGATCACTCCTGAATATCTTCTTCCTAAAGAAATTACCCTCTGGTTAGAAAACAGAATGAGTTTAACGAATACAGGGAGGTGACAGAAACCTAGATCCAATGCAAAGATGGAAGAATAAATTGATTCCCAGGTGAAGGAAGAAGGAATGATTACCTCTAGGCAATCAGAGTGAAACCTCTACATAGAACATGCCCGACGCTGGGTTGAAAGCAGCGGCCTGGATACACGCTGTACATAATAAAAGATAGAAGATATCAGAGTGTCTAGAACCACGGAGATAAAACTGATAAAGATAAAATCACCTAAAGAACTCCTGAAGAGAAGATTGGTAGGAGACTGGATGCAAAGTCCAGGAACATGGCAGAAGTGGATGATCCAATTAGGGACAGGGTAGTCCAAGCCCAGAAAATAAGGACGCAATTTCTAAAAGAGAAGGCAGAATGATGGAACATGATAATGAGCTTAAATAATCTCTAAGGAAATGAAAGAGGTACCTATGAAGGAGAAGTAAGAGTGAGAGAAAGAATAGAGGGCTGATCCTGGATTGGAGAATTCGAGGCTGAAAAGGTCCCTCATCTGGGAGCAGAGACAGAGGTCCAGAATCAGAGGCACAGAGGACTCCCATCACCTTCCACAGTAGCGGAGCACCTAAATACATAGTGTTATTCCCCCTGGAAAATCTAGGCATGGATGTATTCTCTTTAGGCAATTGGACATCGGAGAATAGTTTGTCAAGAGCTCAATCACTGACTTCAAGAAGAAAAGCTATACCAGCTCTCGAAGGAGGCGTATAGCTCAAGAAACACCAGCCCAAGCCAAAATCCTTATCCCCTGCATTTCTGAACAATAACAGAGCAGAGGTTCTGTCTAGAACCAGGAGGTATTCAGAAACCAATGGTTGGGTCCAGGGTTGTGTCCATCATTTCAGAGGCGCCCTTCAGATCTACTCATGATTCCAGGGTCTTGGCATTGACTCTGTTCTCAGGTTCTGTGCTCAGGGGCATGTAAGATTCTCCCTCCCCAACTCCACCCCCTGATTGGGATCTCTCTGCCTCTCTGTCCAATACGTGCATGTGCACTTTAGACAAGATAACAAAGACAAAAACATTGCACAATAATTGACTGGGGCCAAAGGATGTTTTATTGAATTTGGACCTAGGTTCCTATGGAGGGCAGCCAGGTATAAGGAACCTCCTACCATCCTAAAATGCCCGACCTTCGCTCAGAGATACCTTGTTCATTCTCCTGTTCTTTGCCTTACTGGATCTCCTCACCAACCTGCGCATCCCCTGTCTGTCGCACTGTACTGACTCCTTGTTAACACATTGTGCATCCTCCCGGGAATCCATTGGAATATGCCCATATTCTGCAATATGCACTGTTTGCTTATTGCATGTAACCATTTGGGGGATGGTCATGATAGGGTGAAGGCAGGCTTGTGCTGACACATCTCCATAAAGTGCCACAGAGGGTAGCTGCTCCACCCTGAGGGAGTGCACAAGGTTCTTCCACATTTGAATCCTCTTCAATGCGTCCTTTTCGAAATACAAGTTGTCTTCCTGAAACGGGAATGGAAGTATTTCAGATGGCTTCACGTTACTACAACTGTAGTGGTGTGGAAATTAACCTGAAACCTACAAGGTAAACTCCAGAGCGAAAGAGAACGGAAGTTGCAGAGATGATGGGAGATGGTTGGAGAAATGGCTCAGGGAAGATTTGGTTGGTTTGTGGATCAGAGGCCTGGAGCCCATGAAGAGGACCAAGGCAGAGGAGAGCAGGGCACATCGGGAACCCAAAGGAACCTGTTTTCCAGTGTCATTGACTGTGACACGCCGAGGGTATGAAGGGCACGACTACTTGACAACACAAGTGTTGAGGGCTGAAGTTTTCATGTCAGCAGGCTTGGCAGACATTGACTTGAAAGAACCCCATCTTTTTTTTCCATATGACACCAACAAGCGACCAGGAGCACACAGCCTGGAGACAATGATCAGAGAGACACAATACCAAGAGACGCAGTGGGAAGATGGTGAGTTGTGGGTGTGATTCCGTGAAAGGCAGTGTTCATGTAGATGACTCAATGTGGACATCATAAATTTCGATCTCGCAACAGCAGCATCAAGACATAGCTACTTGCCAGACAGGTAAGTGAGGACATAGGCTGCCTAGCAAGCCAACAAGAAATCCCTACAGTGGAACACTTGGAGGACTGCTTTCCTCAGTCGAAGATGCTAAGTCCAAGGAGAACAGACTCTCCTATAGGTGACGAGATGAAAGCTTTGACCATATGTTCTCTACTAAACACAGCATTCTGCAGGCCTCAGTTCTGTTGAGTTGGCGGAGTTTCTCCTTTCACACCACACCAGAACCCACCAAGGAATACCTCAGCATATTCAGCCCAGACCCTAAAAACATCAAACGGCCCGAAAGGAGAGCTACTACAAATGACTTGCCTCCAGGACAGGGTCAATCACAACACCAACAGCAGATGGCATGCATGCCACATACAGACTCAAAAACAGTCACACATGCACGCACTCAGCAAAACCCAAGGGCCAACCCTTGGTCACTCACGGATCCTTTCCTCCTATAGAAAATACTCTCAGGTTAGAAAAAGAATTAATTTCACGAATACAGAGAGGTAACAGAAACCTAGATCCAACGCAAAGATGGAAGAATCAATTGATGCCCAGGTAAAGGAAGAAGAAATGATCACAGATAGGCAATCAGAGTGAAACCACTACATAGAACACGCCCGATGCGGAATTGAAAGCAGCGGCCTGGATACTCGCTGTACATCAGAAAACATAGGAGATATCAGAGAGTCTTGAACCACAGAGATAAAACTGATAAAGATAAAATCACCTAAAGAACTCCTGAAGAGAATTTTGGCAGGAGACTGGATGCGAATCCGGGAACATGGCAGAAGTGGAGGATCCAATTAGGGATCGGGAAGAACAAGCCTAGAAAATAAGGAGGCAAATTCTAAGCGAAGGCCGAATGATGGAACATGATAGTGAGTTTAGGGAATCTCCAAGGAAAGGAAAGAGTGCCTCTTGTAGGTGAAGTAAGAGTGATAGAAAGATAAGAGAGCTGATCCTAGATTGGAGAACTCGGGGCTGAAAAGGACCCTACCTGGGAGCAGAGAAAGTGGTCCAGAATCAGAGGCACAGAGGACTCCCAACACCTTCCACAGAAGTGGAGCACCTAAAGACATAGTGCCTTTGCCCCTGGAAATCTAGGCATGGAGGTATTCAGTTTAGGCAAATAGGCATCGGAGAATAGTTTGTCCATAGCCCAATCACTGACTTCAAGAGGAAAAGCTATACCAGCTCTCGAAGCAGGCCGGAGAGCTCAAGCAACACGAGGCCAAGCCAAAACCTTATCCCCTGCATTTCTGAACAATGACAGAACAGCGGTTCTATCTAGAACCAGGAGGTATTCAGAAGTCAAAGGTTGGGTCCCGGGCGGTCTCCAACAGTTAAGAGGCGGCCTTCAGATCAACTCATGATTCAGGGTCTTGGCATTGACTCTGTTCTCAGGTTCTCTGCTCAGGGGCAAGTAAGCTTCTCCCTCTCCAGCTCCACCCCCTGATTGGGATATCTCTGCCTCTCTGTCCAATACGTGAATGTGCACGTTGGATAAGATAACAAAGACAAAAACAGTGCACAATAATTGACTGGGGCCAAAGGATGTTTTATTTAATTTGGACCTAGTCTCCAAAGGAGGGCAGCCAGGTACAGAGAATCTCCCACCATCCTAAAATGCCCGACCTACTCTCGAAGCTCCCTTATTCATTCTCTTGTTCTTTGCCTTCCTGGATCTTCTCACCAACCTGCAGAATCCGCTGTCTGTCACGCTGTACTGACCCCTTGTTAACACTTTGTGCATCCTCTCGGGGCTCCATTCAAACATGCCCATCTTCTGCAAGAGTCACCTTTTTCTTATGCATGTAACCATTTGGGGGATGGTCATGAGAGGGTGAAGGCTGGCTTGTGCTGCCACACCTCCATGCAGTTTCACAGAGGGTAGCTGCTCCACCCTGAGGGAGTGCTCAAAGTTCTTCCACTCGAATCCTCTTCAATGCGTCCTTTTGGACACACATGTTGTCTACCTGAAATGCGTCCAGAAGTCTTACAGATGGCTTGACTTGGGCTATGGGTCTCTCCACCATGCTCTCCGTTGGCTCCTGTGGACTCCAAGAACATGAGTCCTTCCTGGACCTAAGGTTCTAGGGTGTAGAGTCTGCCTTGGATGCATGGTCTTTTTGGAAGATTGGGAGGCCTTGTTGGCACCTTTTTTGGAAACGCTCGAGGTACTCGTGTCCTTGCTGTGGAGGACTCCAGACATATCTTTGGCATGGTTGTGGGGATTCACTTTGAGCTTCCCTTGGGTTCAGATGCTCCGTTTTTGGGTGGGAATCTCTTAAACTTGTGCAGGGCTCGGATTTCCTCCCCTGAGGCTTTGCTTGCAGTCTTTAGTTTCTTGGCCTGTCGTGGCTAAGATGGAGAGAGGGTTCCTTGCATTTCTCTGAGGTCCAGAGGTCTGGTGCTGACACTCAGGACCAAACTATGAATTGAGCCATGGAGAAAGTGACACCGACTTGCTTCGCGTACTGCCTTGCTGAGAGACGCAGGCGGCTCCAGTGGTTTGGGATGGCTTGGGGTCCTCTTGGCCCCCCTGACTACTCCAGTCAAGTGTAGTGATCAGGCCTGAGTTGATGAGGAGTGGTTGCTATGACCACAAAGCTTTGTGATATCACAGATGCTGGCTTCACTGAAGAGGCTGCCCCTCTCCCATGACCTTGGTGTCCTATGGCTTTAAGTAGGAAACCCGGGAAGGACAGAACAAGAGGACTCTGAACCTGATCAAGAACTCAGGATGTTTTGTGGGTTAATATCCAACTTCCCCTTTCTGGAAACATAGAGGAAAAAAAATTACATTCAGTATACCTTTTTTTAGGCCAACATATCCCCGGAACTGAAGGTGTCCTTTTCCACTACAATTTCTAGATATCTCCAGAAAAGGTGTGACCTCGTGGGGATGAGCAGCTATCCGTGGGGTTTGTGGGGGAGAGTGTACCTTGTCAGTGTCTATTGCCTATGGGTCAGTGATGATTAAGGTACGGAAAGTCCCTTTCCGAGGTAAAAGGTGAGGGCATCGCAATATGGTTCCATCTGTGGTCTCGTCTCCTAGTGCTCTGAAACACATGGCTAAGGGATGAGGTCTCTGTCTACCTGGCTTTCCCTTAAAAACCTTTGCAAAGTCTTTGAGGAGAGTGACATTCTGCATAAGAGCTAACTTTCACTGAAGAGGCTTGGAATGAATCCGTTGTCATGATTAGTTAACTGTACTTGTTGTGGTAACGGGTATAGACGTGTTGACCAAGTCTCTTTAGTCAGAAGGAAAGGGACGGCCTATAACGACGGCTTGCAAGGCCCAATCGAGCAGTGCTTTGCAATGACCCGCCATGCCATTGCACGGACTAGTAGATCAGGAAGTTTGGGTCCATTTCAGCAACACAGTATTCCTCTGCCGCCGATGTGATGAACCCCTGGACTTGCCTTGACATGAATGCCCCATGCCCTGCTGATGGGAAATGGAAAAGGCAAGCAGACAAAGGGAAATACCATATGGCTTCCAAGAATATGTGCCTCGGGGGGAATATCTTGGCCCTTAGTAAAGGAAGGCAACCGAAGGGCAAGAAGTCAGAGAAGGCGACCCATCAGGAGTGACTCAGGACTCTGAGAATCAAGCTGAGGGTTCCCAAAAAGAGAACTGCTTAATGGGTGGTCAGGAGTTGTGGCATCTATTCGGAGGAGCACCAGTACGTTTATGCAACTAATGCATCCGTGAATACTCTGTCAAAAACGGATGATGAATGATAGGCAGGCTTTCTCAACAGAATAGCAATGACAACATCAATTCAGAGGAAAACAATGTGGCCCTCTCAAAACCAAAGGAAGTCACAGGGAGAACAGGAAAGAATTATATTGTTTATTACCTTTCATTATTGAAATGACATGGGTGGGTTTCCTAAAATGTCCTTTGAATTGGGTCTTTATCCTTGTGAATTAGAGTTTACCCGCTTCTTCCATCTCTGGATTTGATGAGTGGACATCACAATGCCTTCACTAAATACCTAGAAGAATGACCCAGGTAAATGACTTGACTTGGCCTACTGTGTGTTGGCAGAGGTTGTATTACTGCTTCAAATTTTTCCGTCTCTACTATAGAGCTGAGATTTTGTAGGTTTCCTGATCTCATCTTGGAAGTTTCTATGTGTCAGCGAATTTATCCTTTTATCTCAGTTCTTGTATTTGCCAGCATAAATGTGAGGATGTGCCCCTTCGGTTATTCTTTTTTCATTGCTACCAGTTGTCATGTGGTTTCATACTTGCAGCTGTGTGCTTGTCTCCCTGTTTTATCCCAGTAATAGCTTCTGCGGGTTGTTCATGTTGTCAAAACTCAAGTGTGAGATCTCCTGATTTTTTTCCTATTGGTTTGTTTGTATTTCCATAATTTTGATAATCACATGTATGATTTCTATTTTTCTGTTACCTTTGGAGTTCGGTTATTCTTCATCTTGTTCCTTCAGTCATCCTTTTAGGTGGCTTTATTTCTCAGTGTTTTTAAATTTTGGCAATGCATGCATTTATCCCTATATGGTATCCCCATAAAATGTTTTGGCATCATCCTCTAAGTTTCTTCGAATTTCTACGTTTATGGCTCTTTCTGATTTTCCTTTGGATTTTCTTTCTTGCATTCATTGCTAGTTCATGAGTGTGTTGTGTTTTCCAACTTTTCGTGTCTGGCTATATTTCCAAATTGAAAGTGATATCTTCCTGGTTTCATACCTTCGTGATCATAAGTGCACTGTATAGGTTTTGACTTCTCTTCCATGAATTATGACTGGATTTGGCCTCGAGCTCATGACCTGAGATAGAAAAAGTTAGGTCTGCTGCTGGGACGAACATATCATATTGTCCTCAGAGACACAATCTTTCTCATGGATCCCCAAAGTTCAGGTGGTCTCGAGAGCTCATGTGGACATCTCTTATTCCTTAGCACCTTCCCATTGATCTGTCCTGTGCTTAACGTGGATCTCATAGTTGCCAACAGTATTGGATAAAAGTCGCCATCTCCATTCCTGTGTGTGCATAGGCTTCCAACGTTAGATACAGCATTGTTCGTGGTCTATATGTTGACATTTCTTCCAGGTTTCTGTTGTTTTGATGCTCCATTAAGACAAAACACCTTCCTCTAAGCTTTTGTCTTTCAAAGGCATACAATCACTCTCGCTGACTTAGGCACAAACACTTTGGCTCTCTTCTCCTTGGAAATAGCATAACCTACATCTTCAGGATGTCTTCACTTGCAAGCTATGAGTATCTTTATAGTCGAAGGAAATCTCCTATGGGCATCAGAAGGATTAGCTTGTAATATTTGCTGTTTTTTTATGAATGTTTTCTAACTTTTGTTTTCTTTTGTTTTGTTTTGGAATTTCAACCACTCCTACCAACTGTTTATATTGACGGGAGACTTTAGTCCTGAGTAATGAATGTATTATTGATAGGTAATAGTTCACTTTCTCATTCGGTTGGCTTCTCACTTGGTTTCTAATTTCTTTCACCTATATGGTATTTTCTTGGGGTTGCTTCATTGGTACGATTCCTCGCTTTCTCCCCATCTTTTGCATGTCTTATCTTTGTGTGTGTTCAACTGTGTGAGCATGTGCATGTGTTAATGTTGTGTGGTGTGTGTGTGTTTCACATCACAATTATTATTAAAATATGGGAGAATGGAATTCGGTCTCTTGTGGGTAGCAATTCAATTTGACATGCCTTGAAAACTCACATTCCATCGGTTTCAGGAAATCTCCTGCAAGGAATGTTATCTCTTGTCCTCTTCAAGAAACTCGTGTTCTCACAAAACTGTCTTCCAACAAACACCACCATTTGAATTCCTCATTAGAGTCATACTCTTTTTCCCAATACTCTTTCTCATTCGTATGTTTCTTGACTGTCATGAGTTAGTGAAATCGTCTGTTTGTTGTCTTTCCGAGCATGGTAGAGATGACAAACTCCAATGCTCACAGTAAGACTGCCATAAGAGACAAGTGAAAAAAATTCCTTCTTGCTTATGTCTCAGTACGAATTGTGGTGACATGGAAGACAGTGAGATGGTAGTAGTGACTAATAACCTCATGCTTCTTCAGCCATGAAGGCAACAGGAAGATGACCACAATAACTGCAGTGGAATGGAAATTGACCTGAAATCTACAAGGTAAACTCCAGAGTGAAAGAGAACGGAAGTTGCAGAGATGATGGGAGAAAGTTGGATAATGGCTCAGGGGAGATTTGGTTGGATTGTGGATCAGAGGGCTGGAGCCCATGAAGAGGACCAAGGCACAGGAGAGCAGGGCACACCAGGAACCCACAGGAACTTGTTTCCCAGTGCCATTGACTGAAGGGCATGACTACTTGACAACACAAGTGTTGAGGGCTGAAGTTTTCATGTCAGCAGGCTTGGCAGACATTGACTTGAATGAAGCCCATCTTATTCCTGAATATGACACAAACAAGGGACCAGGAGCACACAGCCTGGAGACAATGATCAGAGAGACACAATACCAAGAGACGCAGTGGGAAGATGGAAAGTTGTGGGAGTGATTCCGTGAAAGGCAGTGTTCATGCAGATGACTCAATGTGGACATCATAAATTTTGGCCTCTCGCAACAGCAGCATCAAGACAGAGCTACTGGCCAGACAGGTAGGTGAGGACATAGGCTGCCTAGCCAGCCAACATGAAATTCCAACAGTGGAACACTTGGAGGACTGCTTTCCTAAGTCGTAGATGCTAAGTCCAAGGAGAACAGACTCTCCTATAGGTGACGAGAAGAAAGCTTGGAACACATGTACTCTTCTAAACACAGCATTCTGCAGGCCTCAGTTCTGTTGAGTTGGCAGAGTTTCTCCTTTCACAGTCACACCAGAGCCCACCAAGGAATACCTCAGCATATTCAGCCCGGACCCTAAAAACATCCAACGGCCCGAAAGGAGAGCTACTACAAATGACTTGCCTCCAGGACAGGGTCAGGCACAACACCAACAGCAGTTGGCATGCATGCCACATACACACTCAAGAACACACACACACACGCACACTCTAAAATCTTAAGGGCCAGCCCTGCGTCACTCTCAGATATTTTCCTCCTATAGAAATTACCCTCAGGTTAGAAAACAGAATGAGTTTAGCAAATACAGAGAGGTGACAGAAACCTAGATCCAACGCAAAAATGGAAGAATCAATTGATGCCCAGGTAAAGGAAGAAGGAATGATCACGGCTAGGCATTCAGTGTGAAACCCTTACATAGAACACGCCTGATGCGGGATTGAAAGCAGCGGCCTGGATACTCGCTGTATATCAGAAAACATAGGAGATTTCAGAGAGTCTCGGACCACAGATATAAAAATGATAAAGATAAGATCACCTAAAGAACTCCTGAAGAGAAGATTGGCAGGAGACTGGATGCAAAGTCCGGGAACATTGTAGAAGTGGAGGATCCAATTAGGGACCGGGAATAACAAGCCTAGAAAATAAGGAGGCAAATTGTAAGAGCGAAGGAAGAATGATGGAACATGATAGTGAGCTTGGGGATTCTCCAAAGAAATGAAAGAGGTGCCTCTTGTAGGTGAAGTAAGAGTGAGAGAAAGATAAGAGGGCTGATCCTAGATTGGAGAACTCGGGGCTGAAAAGGACCCTCACCTGGGAGCAGAGAAAGTGGTCCAGAGTCAGAGAAACAGAGGTCTCCCAACACCTTCCACAGAAGCGGAGCACCTAAAGACATAGTACAATTCCCCTGGGAAATCTAGGCATGAAGGTATTCAGTTTAGGCAAATAGGCATAGGAGAATAGTTTGTCCATAGCCCAATCAATGACTTCAAGAGGAAAAGCTATACCAGCTCTCGAAGCAGGCCAGATAGCTCAAGCAACACCAGCCCAGCCAAAATCCTTATCCCCTGCATTTCTGAACAATGACAGAACAGCGGTTCTATCTAGAACCAGGAGGTATTCAGAAGTCAAAGGTTGGGTCTATGGCGGTCTCCATTAGTTCAGAGGCGACCTTCAGATCAACTCATGATTCAGGGTCTTGGCATTGACTCTGTTCTCAGGTTCTCTGCTCAGGAGCAAGTAAGCTTCTCCCTCTCCAGCTCCACACCCTGATTGGTATCTCTCTGCCTCTCTGTCCAATACGTTTGGATAAGATAACAAAGACAAAAACAGTGCACAATAATTGACTGGGGCCAAATGATGTTTTATGGAATTTTGACCTAGGTTCCTATGGAGGGCAGACAGGTACAGAGAACCTCCCACCATCCTAAAATGCCCAACATTCTCTCGGAGATCCCTTGTTCATTCTCCTGTTCTTTGTCTTCCTGGACCTCCTCACCAACCTGCAGCATCCGCTGTCTGTCACTCTGTACTGACCCCTTCTTAACACATTGTGCATCCTCCCGGGGCTCCATTCTAACATGCCCATCTTTCACAAGAGGCACTGTTTTCTTATCGCATGTAACCTTTTGGGGGATGGTCATGAGAGGGTGAAGGCTGGCTTGTGCTGCCACATCTCCATGCAGTTCCACAGAGGTTAGCTGCTCCACCCTGAGGGAGTGCTCAAGGTTCTTCCACATTCGAATCCTCTTCAATGCGTCCTTTTGGACACTCATGTTGTCTTCCTGAAACGGGTCCGTAATTCTTACAGATGGCTTTACTTGGGCTATGGGTCTCTTCCAACATGCTCTCCGTTGGCTCCTGTGGACTCCAAGAACATGAGTCCGTCCTGGACATAAGGTTCTAGGGTGTAGAATCTGCCTTAAATGCATGGTCTTTTTGGAAGATTGGGAGGCCTTGTTGGCACCTTTTTTGGAGACGCTCGAGGTACTCGTGTCCTTGCTGTGGAAGACTCCAGACATATCTTTGGCACGGTTGTGGGGATTTACTTTGAGCTTCGCTTGGGTGGCCCTTTTCCTGTTTAGATGCTCCGTGTTTGTGTGGGAGGGCCTTACACTTGTGCAGGGCTCGGATTTCCTCCCCTGGGGCTTTGCTTGCTGTCTGTTAGTTTCTTGGCCTGTCGTGGCTAAGATGGAGTGAGGGTTCCTTGCCTTTCTCTGAGGTCCAGAGGGCTGGTGCTGACACTCACGACCAAACACTACGAATTGAGCCATGGAGAAAGTGACACTGATCGCTTCGCAAACTGCCTTGGTGAGAGACCCAGGCGGCTCCAGCGGTTTGGGATGGCTTGTGGTCCTTTGGCCCACCCATGACTATTCCAGTCAAGTGTAGTGATCAGGCCTGGGTTGATGAGGAGTCGTTGCTATGACCTCAAAGCTTTGTGACATCACAGATGCTGGCTTTACTTAAGCAGCTGCCCCTCTCCCATGACCTTGTTGTCCTATGGCTTTAAGTAGGAAGCCCCGGGAAGGAGAGATCAAGAGCCCTCTTAACCTGATCAAGAACTCAGGATGTATGAGTTAATTTCCAACTTCCCCTTTCTGGAGACATAGAGGAAGGAAAATGACATTCAGTATACCTTCCTTTAAACCAACATATCCCCGGAGACGTCAAGGTCACCTTTTCCACTACAATTTCTAGATATCTCCAGAAAAGGTGTGGCCCGCTGGTATGAGCAGTTCTCCCTGGGATTTGTCGGAAGAGTGTACCTTGTCAGTGTCTATTGCCTATGGGTCAGTGTTGACTAAGGTACGGAAAGTCCCTTTCCGAGGTAAAAGGTGAGGGCATCGCAATATGTTTACATCTGTGGCCTAGTCTCTTAGCATTCTGAAACACGCAGCTAAGGGATGAGGCCTCTGTCTACCTTGCTTTCCCTTAAAAACCTTTGCAAAATCTTTGAGGAGAGTGACATTCTGCATAAGAGCTAACTCTCAATGAAGAGGCCTGGACCGAATCCGTTGTCATTATATGTTAACTGTACTTGTTGTGGTAACGGGTATAGACATGTTGACCAAGTCTCTTTAGTCAGAAGGAAAGGGACGACCTATAACGACGGCTTGCAAGGCCCAATCGAGCAGTGCTTTGCAATGAACCGCCATGCCCTTGCACGGACTAGTGGATCTGGAAGTTTGGGTCCATTTCAGCAACACAGTATTCCTCTGCCGCCGATGTGATGAACCCCTGGACTTGCCTTGACATGAATGCCCCATGCCCTGCTGATGGGAAATGGAAAAGGCAAGCAGACAAAGGGAAATACCATATGGCTTCCCAGAATATGTGCCTCGGGAGGAATACCTTGGTCCTTAGCAAAGGAAGGCAATACTGAAGGGCAAGAAGTCAGAGAAGGAGACCCATCAGGAGTGACTTAGGACTCTGAGAATCAAGCTGAGGGTTACCGAAAAGAGGAATGCTTAATGGGTGGTCAGGAGTTGTGGCATCTATTCGGAGGAGCACCAGTACGTCCATGCAACTAAAGCATCCTTGAATACTCTGTCAAAAATGGATGACGGATGATAGGCAGGCTTTCTCAACAGAACATCATCAACAACTCAACATCAATTCAGTGGAAAACAATGTGGCCCTCTCAAAACCAAAGGAAGTAACAGGGAGAACACCAAAAAATTATATTGTTTATTATCTTTCCTTATTTAAATGACATGGGTGGGTTTCCTAAAATGTCCATCTTTGAATTGGGTCTTTATCCTTGTGAATTAGAGTTTACCCGCTTCTTCCATCTCTGGATTTGATGAGATTACATGACAATGCCTTCACTAAATACCTAGGAGCTTGGCCCAGGAAAATGATCTTTTAGGCCAATCTTTCTCCAGAGATGGCAAAGTTTTCCTATTTCTTCTGAAATTTCTAGAGATATCGGAAACAACAAGGCCTCTTGTATATCCTCCTGTCTTTCTGAGGTGTGTCATCCTTTGGATGCAGAGTGACATTATACGTAATAGCTAATCCTTATGGAGGAGAAATGGACAGCACTCCTTGTTACCATTATTTATCTCTACCTACTGTGTTAATGGGTATAATCCTGTTGACCAAGTCTCTTTAATCAAAGGAAAATTAATGGCCTATTTCGATGGCCTGCAAGGCTCACTTGAACAGAACTGAGGATTGAGCTGCAATGTCCTTGAAAAGACTAGTGGATAAAGAAGGTGTGGTCCATATTGGCAACAGAGTATTCCTCAACCATTAGGGAGGATGAACTCTTGATTCTTGCACTGACTTGAATGCCACAGGACTGGGTTTGTGAAATGAAAATGTCAAGGAGACAAAGGGAAATATAATATGGCTTCTCTCATATGTGCCCTAGGAGGAATACCATGGACCTTAGTAGAAAGAAGGAAAAACTGAAGGGGGATAAGGCAGAGAAGGAGACAAACCAGGAGTAACTCAGAACTCTGAGGAATCAAGCTGAGAGTGAAGGAAAAAAAGAGACATTCAGGGAATGAGGGAACTGGCTAATGGGTGTTGAAGAGTTCTGGCATATCTTAAGAGGAGTTCTAGGTCATATATGGAACTAAAGCATCAGTGAATACTCTGTCAAAAATGGATGATGGATGACAGGCTGGCTTCCTCAACAGTACAAAATAATAAAACAAAAACAAGCTGGCCCTTTCAAATGCAGGTGAATACAGACAGAGAAAAGGAAAGAATTATATTTTTTATTATGTTTAATTATTGAAAAGGAATATAATTTTGCCTAAAATGTCATTATTTGAATTGGGACTTTATACTAGTAAATTAGAGTTCATCCACCTCCTCAATTTGTGGAATTGATGAGAAGAAAATTGCATTGCCTTCCTTTAAATGTCTAGAAGAGTTGAACAGGAAATGATTTGCACCTCACCATCTGTGTGTTGACAGGGGTTTGATTACTGCTTCAAATGCTTTAGTCACTACTACAGAGCTGAGATTTTGTAGTTTCCTGACCTAACCTTTGGAGTGAATATGTGTCTTGGAATTTATCCTTTTCTCTCAGTTCTTTTCTTATGGGTTTGCTTCATTAGTGCTATTCTTCACTTCCTCCCCAACTTTGTGTGTCTTATCTGTGTGTGTGTGTGTGTGTGTGTGTGTGTGTGTGTGTGCTGTCTGAGTGTGTTTCAAATAACAATTATAATTAAATTGATGGAGATAGGAAGTCGTTATTTAATGTGTAGCAATTCAATTTGACATGCCTTGAAAACTCACATTCCCTCTCTTTCAGCCACTTTTCCTACAAAGAATGTCATCTTTTGTCCTTTTTGATAAACACATATTCTCTCATACCTGACCTAAAAAAACACCACATTTTGTGTGCCTGGTTAGTGTCGTATTGTTTGTCCCTTTTTCCCTTGCTTTTTCATATGTCTCTTGACAGTCACGAGAGAGTGAAATTGTATGTTATTTGTCTTTCTGGGACTGATAGAGGGGACGTAGGCTAATGCTCTCCACAATTCTGCCACATGAGGCAAGTGGCAAGAATTCATTCTTGTTTATGGCTGGGTAAAATTCTGTGGGGCTTTTTCAGGACAGTGAGATGGTAGTAGTTTCTGGGAACTCCAGACTTGTCTTTAGCCAGGAACACAACAGGAAGATTACTACATCAACTTCAACATGGCAGAAATGAACTGGAACCTACAAAGCAAACTCCATAGCAAAAGGGAGAATAAGTTGTAAATACTATGGGAGAAGATTGGAGACATGGTTTAGGGGGAAAGTGGGAAGTTGGTAATTCAGAAGGCAGTGAGACAATGCAATGGACAAAGCCACAAAATATCGGAGCACACTTGGAACCCACAAGGAGTACGTTCTCCAATTCCATTGATTCTGACCATCAGGGGGTCTGAATAGTACTACTTTATGCCAACAAAGGGCCTTGAGGCCTGGAGATTTTAGATCATCAGACTTGGCATATCAACTCAAAAGAACACTGTATTTCTCTGGCAGAGAACACCAACAAATAGCCAGGTGAAGACAGCATGGAAACCACGGTTAGAGACAATACCAGGTGACACAGTGGGAAGATGGTGGGTTCTGGCTGTACATTAGTGAGAGGCAGTGTTCTTGGAGATGATTTGATGGGGGCAAAAGAAATTTGGGGCTCTCGCACAGGCAGCATCAAGCCCGAGCTACTGGCCAAAGACAGGATGGTGAGGGCTTTAATTGTCTCTCCTGCAAACACGGAATTATAACCATGGAACACATAGGGTACTGTGTTCCTCAGTCCAACTTGCTTCATTTTAAGAGAACAGATTCTCCCATAGGGGACTAGAAGAAAGCCCTGTCCACAGGCTGTCCCCTGACCACAGAATGCTACAGGCCTATATTCTGTTGTGTAGGTTGAATTTCTCCTTTCACATGCACACCAGATCCCACCAAGCTAAACCTCAGCCTATTTGGGCAAGACACCAAACACACCCAAAGGCTGGGAAAGAGAGCCTCTGAATATGCCTGGTCTCAAGGACAGGGGGCAGGTATAATACAACAGCAGAGGGCATGCATGCCACACACACATACCCGCTAGTCCCTCAAGGGCCAGTCCTTGGGCACTCCAAGATCTCTTATTTCTAAAGAAAATACTATCAGGATAAAAAACAGAATTGATTTCTGAGAAAAAGTCAGAGACCTATATTCAAGACAATGATGGAAGAACCAATTGTTGCCAAGGAAGAAGACAAGAAATGATCATAGCCAGGTAATCGGAGTGAAACCTCACATATAACACGCCCAATGGAGGATTGAAAGCAGAAATATATCAGGGAGTCTCAAACCACATAGATTAAATTGATATAATTAAAATAAATACAATAAATACAATACAATACAATACAATACAATACAATACAATACAATACAATACAATACAATAAAATAAAATAAAATAAAATAAAATAAAATAAAGAGTTCCTGAAGAAAAGATTGGTAGCAGACTGAAGGAAAAGTTCAAGAAGCTGGCAGAAGCAAAGGACCAAATTTTTGACCTGGCAGAAAAGGATTGGTAAATAAAGAAGTAAATCCAAAGAAAGAAGGATGAATAATGAAGCATGAAAATGAGCTTAGGAAAGTTCTCAACACGAAGGAATAGAAAGAGGTGCTTATTTTAAGAGGAGTAGGAGTGAGAGAGAAAAAAGAAGGCTGAACATGGATTTGAGAATTCAGAGCTAAAACTCCCTCATCTGGGAGCAGAAGCAGGAATCCAGATTCAGAGGCAAGGAGGACTCACATCACCATCCACAGAAGCATAGAACCACAAGACATAGTTTCATTCCCTCTGCAAAAGCTATCAATGGAGGAATTCTCTTTACCTAAATATGCGTGGGAGTGTATTTTGTACATAGCCAAGTCACTTACCTCAAGAGGACAAACTATACCAGCTCTCGAAGCAGGCCAGATAGCTCAAGCACACCAGCCCAAGCCAAAATCCATTTCCCCTGCATTTGTGAACAATGACAGAGCAGTGGTTCACGTTTAGAACTAGGACGTATTCAGAAGTCAAAGATTGTGTCATGGATTATGTCTATCAGTTCAGAGGCGGCCTTCAGCTCAACTCATGATCCCAAGGTCTTGGCATCGACTCTGGTCTCAGGTTCCCTGCTCAGGGGTAAGTCATCTTTTCCCTCTCCAGCTCTACACCCTGATTGTAATCTCTCTGTCTCTCTGTCAAATATGTGCATGTGCATTGTTTGACAAAAGACAAAAAGATAACCAGGGTACAAGGATTGACTGTGGCCAGGGGATGTTTTCTTTAATTTGGACCTAGATCTCTATGGAAGCCAGCCAGGTTCAGAGAACCTCCCACCATCCTCAAATGCCAGACCTTTGCTCAGAGCTCCAATGTTCATTCTCCAGTTCCTTGTCTTCTTGAATACCCTCACCAACCTGTAGCATACGCTGTCTGTGGCTCTGTAATGGCCCTTTGTTGAACCACTGTTCGTCTTCTGCTCACTCCATTAGAATACTGCCATCTTCCTCAAGAGGCACTGTTTGCTTTTCCCATGAAACCATTTGGGGGATGTTCATGAGAGGGTGAAGGCAGGCTTGTGCTGTCACATCTACATGTACTTCTCCAGAGGGTATCTGCAGGACCCTGTGGGAATTATCCAAGTTCTTTGAGATTTGAATCCTCTTCAATGCGTCCTTTTGAAGATACAAGTTGTCTTCCTGAAACGTGCACGGAAATCTTTCAGATGGCTTCACTTGGGCAATGGGTCTTTTCCAACATGCTCCATGCTTGCTCCTGTGGACTCCAAGTACATGAGTCCATTCTGGACCTAAGGTTCTAGGATGTAGAATCTGCCTTTGGTATATCGTCACTTTTGAAGATTTGGAAGTCATTTTGGCTCGATTCTAGAGACGCTACAGGTACTCGTTATAAGGGCTGCTAGACCAGAGGGAGTCATTTTGTGTTTCTGCAGTAAACTTATATTGAACCCATGCAGTAAACAAATTGACCCTACTCCTCCCAGAGGAGCTTACTCTCAAAGCCTAGATACAAGGGTGAATCAGGCCAGGTGAAGACATCCATTAGAGGGGCACACATATATCTACTAGGGTAAATTAAGATCCAATTGCCCACCCATGTGTTACCTAGCATTTTTGTTTTTGTGGTGTAGCCGACTTAGCACGACTGTGCATATTTTTCTGTATTGTTATCTCATTGACTACCTCTGTATAGCCTGGCTAAACTACCGCTATAAATGTTAGTCTGTGAGGCTGGGAGGGGTCGCCTCTTTGCAAGAGAAGGCCCTGACCAGTCAATATGATTCTCAATGCTTTGTGCAAAATTAACGTTTGCTTGACCTTCACTTTGTATCAGTCTCGCTCCTTTGAATAAGGACCCTATTTTGGAGGGCCACCCGAATTCAAATAATGAGAAGTGAGCCAGAATTGGAATTTTTGGAAAAGCCTCTTGAGGTAAGATCATGGGATCCTGCATGGAGCTGCAGGGCATGGCCCACTGGTAGAAGCTGGCAGCAGCCATGCTCCCCAGAGCTGGTGTGGATGCAGAGATGCCCCATCCTCCCCTGGTAGATCATATGGGTTTTCAAGTTCCCCTGGGTGTTCAGGGGGTTTGAGTCCCCCTAGATGGTCAGGGGGCTCGAGTTCCCCTTGGTGGTTATAGCGGGTTCAAATACACATAGGCGAACTCCAGGGGGTTCGAGTCCCCCTGGAGAGTCAGGAGGGTTCGAGGCCCCTAGACATTCAGGGTGTTCAAGTCCCCCTGGGTGGTTTGGGGTTTCGAGTCCTCCTAGGCGATCACGGGATAAAGAAAGCCCCACAGTGGCAGGTTATTGGTAAGAATCGTTGGGCCTATGGTTTTCTTTGCCTGGTCCTTTTGTTTTCTGTTGTATTGTTTGTTATGATTGAAGGAATGGGGAAAGCAGAGAGTAAAGGGACTCTGACTTTCATCTCTCTGTTCTTCATAATAGATGTGAGGCTTCTCACTCACTCATTTCGTCTGTTAATGGCTATGACTATAGCCAACTGGGGATAGTCTAAGAGTGAGTTCAGGTGCCCAATGCAGATGCTCATTATGCAGAGCCTGTAATATGAGCTAAAGACTCTAAAATATATTCCTAAGCAGCTGCAAAAACCCCCTTTGTTTTGGGGAATTTTTTGCCTTCTCTGGCCTGATGTGGACTGCCTAGCCCCTCCCCATTGTTGGCGGGGGAGCATGGCATCTGAAGTGGAGATAGTTATTTGTTTATCTCAAGGATTTAATGGGTAATTGTTAAAGTGGCTTCCAAAGTCTTTGGTAACCTGAAACTGTGAAGGGTTGCTTGAATGACAAATGGAATTAAATTCGTTGGACATGTAGGTCTTAACCAAATGAGATATAATGCTAGACCATTATATCTCATCTTGACCACCACACACGCTATGATGGACCTTCGTAGACTCCAACTGACTGATGGATGGTGAACACCTGAGTGACAGGGTATCAGGCCCTCCTCCTCAACAAACCAAGAGTGATCTCACAGCCACCAGTGGTGCTAAATCCAACCACACTGCTCCCAGAGGAGCTGGCTGACCATCCACACAACTGTGGGAGGTCCTAAACTAAGTAACAGGAATTAGACTGGATCTCAGAGACATGCCCTTCCCAGATGCAGAGATGACTCTGTTCATGGAAAGAGGTATGTGAGGTATGTGAGGGTTGTGGTAGTTTATACTGAACAGGAATTCTGGGAAGCACCCTGCCTCATGGAACTTCGGCACAACAAGCAGAACTGATTGAAATCACTAAGGCACTGCAGATGGCTAAAGGTAAAACCACCAACATCAATACGGACCACAGGTATGTCTTTGCTACTCTCCATATACATGGAGCTACTTACAAAGCAGAAGGAAATGGAATTAAAACAGAAGAGAAAAATTGGGACACAAAAGAGGTGACTCTTATGCATTTCTTGTGACACCAAAAGGGGACTGATTTTATTTCAAAAGGTAAACAATTATCAGATTGAGATTTAAAGCAAGCAGCCTGAGAAACAATGCAAGAGCTGGTTACACACCTGGATCTATCCCTACCAGATAAACTGGAGTATTCAGAGGAAGATTTAAAGTATTTACAAAAATGGCTAAATTATATTATAAAGGGGACGGGGCTAAGACTAAAAGAGGAAATTTAATTCTTCCTCGAAGACTAGGTAAGAAGTTAGTAGACCAGATACATTAGGGTACTCACCTGGGGTCACTCAAACTCAAGGAACTTAAAGGCAAGCAATTCTAGGCTTCTAAATTACGGCATATGGTTCAGGATATAGTTGCTAGATGTGCTCAGTGCCAGGCAGTTAATGTGGGAGGAACTAGAATTGGAAGAGGGAAAAGAGGAAAAGGTAGGGTACCAGGAATTTATTGGAAAATAGATATTACAGAAATAAAACCCGGAAAATATGGGGACAAGTATATGTTAGTTTTTGTAGATACCATTTCAGGCCAGGTTGAGGCTTTTTCCAAGAAACATGAGACGGCAGGAGAGGTAGCCATAAAGCAACAAGAAAAATAATTCCTAGGTCTGGGCTGCCTCTCATGATTGGGTCAGACAATGGCCTTGCATTTTGAGTTCAGTCTCTCAGGAATTGGCCAAGGCCATGGGCACAAATTGGAAACTACATTGTGCCTATCAGACCCAGAGTTCTGGGCATGTAGAGAGAATGAACTGGCTTCTTAAAGAGACCTTGACAAAACTAACCCTGGAGACGGGCAGTGTATGGGTGGATCTCCTAACATTCACTCTGCTCAGGGCAAGATGTACACACTATTTAAACAGGGTGACCCCATTTGAAATGTTTGGGAGAAACCCTGCTCCCGCTCTGTCCTCGGCTACAAAAGGTTGCCCTAGCAGAAATGACTGATCAGTCGGTACTCCAGTCACTGCAGGCATTACAGTCTGTATTTAAAAAAAAATGCAGGAATCCAGACTGCCCACACTGTTATGGAGACGGAGGTGGAACCACATCCTTTCCAACCCAATCACTTGGTTTGGATATGATATTATCAAGTGGGGAGCTTGGAGCCTCACTGGATGGGAACTTTTACTGTTACCCTGACCACACCACAGCAGTAAAAGTAGAACGCATCAGGGCCTGGATTCAGGCATGTCACATCAAACGAGCAAAGGATGAAGATGACCCTTAAAGGTGGAAGCCACAGCCAAAGATCCCGCTCACCGTGGACAAAATCTAAGACTGAAAAGACTATGAGTTTGTTGTTGCTCCTATTTTTACCTGTTTATGTAAAGAATAGGTAGCTAATTAGATAAAGGAAATTAGAAAAAAAATGGAAAGGGTTATATAAAACGTTAAATGTGTAACTCATCAGCTGACTGTGCACAAGTGTCATTTACACTAGTGTAAATATACAGACGACTGTACACTAGTGTCATGTAAAAAAGAAAATGAGAGCGATAAAAATGTTAGAATTACATGCTCAATAAACCCTTTATAACCAGGGAATGTAGAGCTGGATGAAAAGTCAAGGATTGGACTAATCTCCAAAGAATAGGGAGGAATGTAAGAGCCTGCAGTATACATAGATTGACCTCATGCAGTAAATGTAGATTGATACTGCCTCTCCCAAAGGTATTTACTCTCAAAGCCTAGATATAAGCGCAGGTCAGGCCAGATGAAGATATCCACTCAGTGGGGAGCTTATATCTACTAGGTAAATTAAGATTCAATTGTCCATCCGTGTGTTACTAGCAGTTTTTTTCTATGTCTGGCAGACGTTGCACCACTGTGCAGTTTTCTCTGTGTATTGCAAACTCACGGCCACCTGTGTATAGCCCAGCTAAACTACATCTATACATGATAGTCTGTGATGCTTGAGGGTGTCGAATTTTGAAGAGAAGGCAATGACCTGTCAGTATGATTCTCGAAGTTTGGAATGAAATTAAGCTTTGCTTGACCTTCGCTTTGTATCAGTCTTGCTCCTTTGATAAAAACCCTAACATTTGTGTCTGCACTGTTGAAGACTCCAGACATGTATATGTCATGATTGGGGGTATTCCCTTTGAGCTTTCCTTGGGTGGCCCTTTTCCTGTTCAGAAGATCGGTGATTGGGTGAGAAGGCCTAACATTTTTGCAGGGCTCAGATTCACTCCCCTGAGGTTTGCTTGAGGCCTGATTGTTACTTAATCTTTCCTCGCTAAGATGGGATGGTGGATTCTTGCCTTTCTTCAAAATCCAGAGGGCTGGTGCTGACAGTCAGGACCAAACACTACGAATCAGGCCATGGAGAAGGTGATACTGACTCACTTCACAAATTGCCTTGGTGAGAGACCCAGGCGGCTCCAGCGGTTTGGGGCGGCTAGAGGTCCTATTGGCACACCCATGAATACTCCAATCACGTGTAGTGATCTGGCATGGATTTATGAGGATTGGTTGCTATGACCTCAAAGCTTTGTGACATCACAGATGCTGGCTTCACTGAAGCAGCTGTCCCTCTCCCATGATCTTGGTATCCTATGGCTTTAGGTAGGAAGCCCCGGGAAGGACAGAACAAGAGCCCTCTGAGACTGATCAGGAACTCAGGTTGTCTTGTGGGTTGATGCCCCACTTCTCCTTTCTAGATAAATAGGAAAAAAATGATGTTCATTATACCTTCCTTTAGGCCAACATTTCTCCAGAGACAGCAAGGTGTCCTATTTCCACTACAATTTCTAGATTTTAAGAAACAGTGAGGCATCTTGGGTACCAACAGCTCTCCATGGGGTTTCATCCTGTGGGTGAGCAAGTCTATTGTCAGTGTCTTTTCCCAAAGGGTCAGTGATGACTAACGGACAGAAAGTCCCTTTTTGAGGAAAAAGGTGAGGGCATGGATATATGGTGCTGCCTTTGTCCTCATCTCCTAGTGTTCTGAAACACAAGGTTAAGGGATTAGGGCTCTGTCTACCTGGTTTTCCCTTAAATATTCAAAGTCTTCGAGGAAAGTGACATTCTGAATCATAGCTAACTCTTCAGGAAGAGGCCTGGACCACACCTGTTGTCATCATTAGTTAGCTGTACTTGTAGTGGAATGAGTATAGACAGGTTGACCAAGTCTCTTTAGTCAAAAGGAAAGGAACGGCCTATATCGATGGCTTGCAAAGCCCACTTGAGCAGAACTGTGGACTGAGCCTCAAGGTCCTTGCAGACTAGTGATGAAGAAGGTGTGGTCCATCTTGGTAACAGTATTCCTCAGCCATCGGGGAGGATGATCCCCTTGGATCTTACATTGACATGAACGTCCCATATCTGGGTGATGGGAAATGAAAAGACGGGCATATCGTGTAAATATCATATAGCTTTCCACAATATGTTCCTCAGGAGGAATACCTTGGCCATTAGTAAAGGAAAAGAATACTGAATGGGAAGAATGCAGAGAAGGAGATGCACCAAGAGTGACTCAGGACTCAGAACCAAGCTGAGGGTTACAGAGAAGAGACTCATTAAGGGAATAATGGAATAAGTGCCCAGCATAGTTTTGGCTTCTCTTCCATGAATTACGACTGGATTTGGACTCGAGCTCATGACCTGCAATAGACAAAGTAAGGTCTACACCTGGGAAGAACATATCTTACTGTCCTCAGAGACACAATCTTACTCATGGATCCCCAAAGATCAGGTGGTCTTGAGAGCTCATCTGGACGTCTGTAATTCCTTACCACCATTCCATCCGAATGATCTGTGCTGTGCTTAACTTGGATATCATAGTCCCTAACAATATTGGATTAAAGTCCCCATCTCCCTTCCTCTCTGTTCATATGCTTCCAAAGTTTATATACAGCCATGTTCTGGTATATATGTTGGCAGTTTTTCCCGGTTTCTGATGTTTTGATGCTCCATCATGACAAAACACCTTCCGCTCTCTTTTGTCTCTCAAAGGCATAAAATCACTCGAGATGACTTAGGCACAATTACTTTGGCTCTCTTCTCCTTGGCAAGAGCAGAACCTACGTTTCCAAATTTCTTCACTTTCAAGCTATGTGTATCTTCATAGACAAAGGAAATCCCCTTGGGCAACAGAGGTCGAGCTTGTTTAATATTTGCTGTTTACTGATGGATCTTTTATCGTTTTTTTTTTTTTTTTGGTTTGTTTTATTTTATCTTATTTTTTATTTTTTTATAATTTCAACCACACCTACAAAATGTTTGTATTCACAGGAGACTTTCGTCCAGAATGCTGAATGAATTATTGTTAGGTAAGATGTTCACTTACTCATTTCTATTGACTTCTGACTTGAATTCACTGTGCCTTTCCCTTTTATGTTATTTTCTTTGGGGATGGTTCATTAGTGCGATTTCTCACTTCCCTTCTTTCGCGTGTCTTCTCTGTGTGTGTGTTCATGTGTGTGTGTGCATGTGCATGTCTTAATGTGTGTGTGGTCTGTGTGTGTTTCACACAAAACTTATAATTCAATTTCAAGAGGTAGGAATTGGGTCTCTTAAGGTTAGCAATTCAATTTGATGCCTTGACAACTCACATTCCATCCGTTTCAAGAACATCTTCTGCAAGGAATGTCATCATTTGTACTCTTTCATAAACACATATTCTCACAAAACTGCCTTCAAACAAACGCCACATTTTGTGTGCCTCATTAGAATCGTATTGTTTGACCCTATAACCCTTGATTTTTCGTATGTTTCTTAACTGTCTTCACGGAGTGAAATCGTCTGTTTGTTTTCTTTCTGAGAATGTTAGATATGACAAAGCCCAAAGCTCTCTGCAAGCCTGTCACATGAGACATGTGGAAGAATTCATTCTTGCTTAAGTCTCAGTAAGAATTTGCAGTGACATGGAGGACAGTGAGATGGTAGTTGTCTAATAACCAGGTGCTTGTCTTCAGCCATGAAGGCAAAAGGAAGATGACAACAATAACGGAAGTGGAGTGGAAATTGACCTGAAGCCTACACAGTAAACTCCACAGAGTAAGAGATCGGAGGTCACAGAAACGATGGGAGAAGTTTGGAGACATGGCTCATGGGAGATTTGGGTGGTTCATGCATCAGAGTGCAGTGATCCCATGCAAAGGACAAAAGCACAGGAGAACAGGGCACACTGGGAATTCACAAGAAACCTGTTTCCCAGTGCAATTGGCTGTGACAACAGAGGGTCTGAGTTCTTGACAACACAATTCTTGAGGGCTGGAGTTTTCAGATCAGCAGGCTTGGCAGAAATCGACTCGAAAGAACACCGAGCTTTTCTTTCAGGGGACCCCAACAAGCAACCAGTTGCAGACAGCCTGGAGACCATAATCAGAAACAATACCAGGAGATGTAGTTGGAGGAGAGTGGGTCCTGGCAGTGCATCCGTGATAGGCAGTGTTTGTGGAAATGATTCAATGGGTGCATAAGTAATGTTCGGCTCTCAAACCAGTAGCAATAGGACCGAGCTATTGTCCAAGACAGGATGGTGAGACATTTGCTCCCTCCCTGCCTACACCTAAACCCAACTGTGGAACACTTGGAGGACTGCCTTCCTTAGTCCAAGATGCTTATTCCAAGGAGAACATATTTTCCCATAGGGGACAAGAAGAATGCCTTGACCGCATGCTGTCTTCTGAACACAGCATTCTGCAGGCCTGCATTCTATTGGGTTGTGGAATGTCTCCTTTCACACGCACACCAGATTCTACTAAGTGAATCCTCAGCATATTCAGCCTGGGCCCCAAACACACCAAAGGCCATGCACGGAGGGCCCTTGCAGTTGACTGGTCTCAAGGACAGGGTCAGCCACACCACAACAGCAGATGGCATGCATCACACACACACATACAGACACACACACACACACACACACACACAAACACCCATCATCCCTTAAGGGCCAGCACTTGGTCACTCCCGGATTTCCTCTTCTTAAAGAGATTAACCTCAGGATGGAAAAAGAATGAGATTTAAGAATACAGAGAGGAAGACAGAGACTTATATCCAAGGCAAAGATGGAAGAATCAACTGATGACATGGTAAAAGAACAAGAAAATATCACGGCTAGGCAATCAGAGAGAAACTTCTACATAGACCACGCCCGATGGGGTATAGAAAGCAGCGGCCTGGATACTTCCTGTACTTCAGAAAACATAGAAGATATCAGAGAGTCTCGACCACAGAGATAAACTGATAAAGATAAACGAAACTAAATAGCTCCTGAGGGGAAGATTGGTAGGAGACTGGATGCAAAGTCCAAGAACATGGCAGAAGTAGACGATGCAAATAGTGACCTGGAAGAACTAGTCTAGAAAATAAGGAAGCAAATTCTAAAAGAGAAGGAAGAATGACTGACATGACAATGAGCTTAGGGAATCATCATCTCCAGGAATTGAAAGAGGTGTCTCTTGTAGAAGAAGTAAGAGTGAGTGAAAGAAAGAGGGCTAAACATGGATATGAGAAATCGGGGCTGAAAATGACCCTCATCCGGTAGCACAAACAGAGGTCCACAATCAGAGGCACAGAGGACTCCCATCACCTTCCACAGAAGCAGAGCACCAAAAGACATAGTGTCATTTCCCCCTGGAAAATCTAGGCATGGAGGAATTCACTTTAGCAAATAGATATGGGAGAATAGTTTGTCCATAGCCCAGTCACTGACTTCAAGAGGAAATGCTATACCAGCTCTCGAAGAAAGCCGGATAGCTCAAGCAACACCAGCCCAGGCAAAAACCCTTATCCCCTGCATTTCTGAACAATGACTGTGGAGTGGTTCTTGTCTAGAACCACGAGGTTCTCAGAAGTCAATGGTTGGGTCCCAGGATTTGTCAATCAATTCAGAGGCAGCCTTCAGATCAACTCATTATTCCAAGGTCTTGGCAATGACTGTGGTCTCAGGTTCTCTGCTCAGGGGAAAATAAGCTTCTCCCTCGCCAGCTCTACCAGCTGATTGTGAACTCTCAGTGTCTCTGTCTAATAAGTGCAAACGCATCGTTTAACAAGATAACAAAAGCAAAACCAGGCACAATAATTGACTGGGGGCAGAGGATGATTTATTGAATTTGGACCAAGGTCCTATGGAGCTAGTGACAGAGAACCTCCCACCATCCTAAAATAACAGACCTTCGCTCGGAGCTTTGTTTTCCTGGATCTCCTCACCAACCTGAAGCATCCGCTGTGTGTCACGCTGTACTGACCCCTTGTTGACACATGTTCATTCTCTTCTGGCTCCATTATAACATACACTGTTTGCTTATCACATGACGTCATTTGGCTGAGGGTCATGAGAGGTAGAAGGCAGGCTTGTGCTGCCATATCTCCATGCAGTTCCAAATGGTAGCTGCACCACTCTGAGGGAGTGCTCAAGGTTCTTCCACATTCGAATCCTCTTCAATGCATCCTTTTGGACATACAAGTGGTTTTCCTGAAACGCACATGGAAGTCTTTCAGATGGCTTCACTTGGGCTATGGGTCTCTTCCAAATTGCTCTCCATTTGCTCCTGTGGACTCCAAGTACATGAGTCTATCCTGGACCTAAGGTTCCTCAGCTAAGTTAGAACCTCCTTTGATGCATGGTCAATTTTGAAGAGTGGGAGGCCTTGTTTGCAGCATTTCTGGAGAATCTTGAGGTACTCGTGTCCTCCCTGTTGAAAACTCCAGACATGTCTTTGGCACGGTTGCGGGTGTTCAGTTATCTTTTCTTGGGTGGCCCTTCTCCTGTTCAGGAGCTCTGTGATGTTTGGGAGGGCCTTATCCTTGTGCCAGGATCAGATTTCCTCCCCTGAGGTTCTGCTTGAGACCTGATTGTTTCTTGCCCTGTCGTGGTTAAGACGGAATGGTGGATGCTTGTCTTTCTCTGGAATCCAGAGGGCTGGTGCTGATAATCACGACCAAACACTATAAATTGACCCATATAGAAGGTGACTCCAACTCGCTTCACAATATGCCTTGGTGAGAGACCCAGACAGCTCCAGCGGTTTGGGACGGCCTGGTGTGCTCTTGGCCCACCTAGGACTACTGTAACCAATTGTAGTGATCAGGCATGATGTAATGAGGAGTGGTTGCTATGAACTCAAAGCATTGTGACATCACAAATGCTTCCTTCACTGAAGCAGCTGTCCCTCTCCCATGACCTTGGTGTCCTAAGGCTTTAGGTAGGAAGCCACCGAAGGACAGAACAAGAATCCTCTGAGTCTGATCAAGAACTCATGTTGTCTTGTGGGTTAGTGTCCCACTTAACCTTTCTGGAAAAGGGGAAAGAAAATGATGTTCACGTAAATTCCTTTACATCAACATTTTCAAAGAGACGGCAAGGTGTCCTATTTACACTACAATTTCTAGCGATCTCAAGAAACGGTGAGGCCTCATGGGTATCAACAACTCTCCATGGGGTTGGTAATCCTGTGTGTGAGAGCGTCCTTTCTGAGAATGATAGATGTGACGAAGCCCAATGCTCTCCGCAACACTGCCACATGAGGCAAGTGGAAGAATTTATTCTTTCTTATGTCTCAGTAAGAATTTGTGGTGACATGGAGGACAGTGAGATGGTAGTAGTGTCTAATAACCTCGTGCTTGTCTTCAGCCAAGTGGGCAACAGGAAGATGACCAGAACAACTGCAACGGAGTGGAAATGGATGGGAAGCCTACAAGGTAAACTCGACAAAGAGGAAAGGTAGTCGCAGAGACTATGGGAGAAGGTTGGAGACATGGCTTATAGGTGATTTCGTGGTTCATGCATCAGATGGCGGTGATTCCTTGCAAAGTACAAAGGCACAAGAGAGCAGAGCACGCTGGAAACACACAAGTCACCTGTTTCCCAGTGCCATTGGCTGTGAAGAGAAGAGGGTCTGAAGGGCATAAGTTCTTGAGAACACAAGTCTTGTGTGCTGGAGTTTTCAGATCAGCAGGCTTGGCAGATATAAACTCGAAAGAACTCCATGTTTTTCCTGCATAGGTCACCAACAAGCAACCATGTGCAGACAACCTGGAGACCATGATCAGCGACAATACCAGGACACGCAGTGGGAAGATGGTGGGTCCTGGCAGTGCATCCATGAGAGGCAGTGTTCGTGGAGTTGTCTCATTTTGGGCATAAGAAATATTGGGCTCCCACACGAGGAGCATCAAGACGGAGCTACTGGCAAATACAGGATGATGAGGACATTAGCTGCCTACTCTGCCCACACGAAATCACAACCGTGGAACACTTGAGGGACAGCTTTCCTCACTCCAATTTGTTTAGTCCAAGTAGAACAGACTCTCCCATAGGGGATGAGAAGAATGCCTGACCAAATGCTCTCTTCTGAACACAGCATTCTGTAGGCCTGCGATCTGATGAGTTTGTGGAATGTCTCCTTTTACAGGCACACCAGAGCCCACCAATGTAAACCTCAGCATATTCAGCCCAGCCCCCAAACACACCAAATGGCAGTCAAGGAGAGCCACTGCAGATGGCTGATCTCAAGGACAGCGTCAGCCACAACCCAAACATCAGATGGCATGCATTTCACACACACACACACACACACACACACACACACACACACACACGACAAATCTTAAGGGCCAGCCCTTGGTTACTCATTGATCTCTTCTACCTAAATAAATTACCCACAGGATAGAAAACAGAATAAGTATTTCGAATACAGAGAGGAGACAGAGATCTAGATCTAATACAGGATGGAAGAATCAATAGATGCCAAGGAAAAAGAACAAGAAAGGATCACGGCTAGGAAATCATAGTGAAGCTTCTACATATAACACGCCCGATGTGGGTTTAAAAGCAGCGGCCTAGATCCTCCCTATACATCAGAAAACATAGAAGATATCAGAGAGTCTCGAACCACAGAGATAAATCTGATAAAGATAAAAGAACCTAAAGAGCTCCTGAAGAGAAGATTGTAGGAGACTGGATGCAAAGACTGGGAACATGGCAGAAATAGACGATCCAATTAGTGACCTGGAAGTACAAGCCTAGAAAATAAGGAAGCAAATTCTAAGAGAGAACGAAGAATGACGAAACATGACAATGAGCTGAGGGAATAATCATCCAAAAGGAAATGAAATAGGATGTCTATTGTAGGATAAGTAAGGGTGAGAGAAAGAAAAGAAGGCTGAACATGGATTTGAGAATCGGGGCTGTCAATGACCCTCATCTGGGAGCTGAAACAGAGGTCCAGAATTGAGGCACACAGGACTGCCATCACCTTCCACAGAAGCAGAGCACCAAAAGATATTTTCCCCCTGTGAAATCTAGGCATGAGGAATTCTCTTTAGGCAAATAGGCATCGGAGAATAGTTCGTCCATAGCCCTGTCACTGACTTCAAGGGGAAAAGCTATACCAGCTCTCAAAGCAGGCTGAATAGCTCAAGCAACACCCGACCAAGCCAAAATCCTTATCCCCTGCATTTCTGAACAATGACAGAGCAGCGGTTCTTGTCTAGAACCAGGAGGTATTCAGAAGTCAAAGGATGGGGCCCGGGTTGTGTCCATCAGTTCAGAGGCGGCCTTCAGATCAACTCATGATTCGAGTGTCTTGGCTATGACTCTGAATATGACTTTTATTTGACTTTTATGTGACTTTTATATGACTATAAAATAAATAAAAAATCAATTAAAAAATAAAAAAGATAATTTCTTTACCAAAAGGGATAGCATTGTTTGGGAAAAGAAGATTAACTTGAAGCTTAACTCTATATGAACATTCGAAAATAAAAATGAAAAAGGAATATACTAGACTAAACTAAACTAATTTTTTTACAAAATTAGAATGCAAATGAAAAAAATGTGTATGTATCAAAATGTTCAGGTTAGAAGGTTAATATGGAATTTGATATACTGGACATCTCAGTTTGAAGGTAAATAGGTTAAAAATTATCTATATAATACAAATCAACCAGAATAGTGGGAATGAGTTAAAAATAAAAGTTGTATCTATGAAGTAGCGGTGGTTGTTCTATTGTAGTCTTTTTTTTTTTTTTTCCTGGTTGGTTTTCTGAGGCAGAGGCCTGTCAGGTGGGTTTCAGTCAATGATGTTCCCTGATTTAAATTCTCCCACCCCTCTCAAGGGGATGGGCTCTGAGGAATCCTGTTTTTTTCAGGTCTTTATTCTTTGGAGGTTTTTATGTTTGTTTAGTTTTTTTTTTTTTTTTCCTCTTGCCTTCACTGCTATTGATGGCTTTTGGAGATGAATGCAAACTCACCCTGATCTCTCTCTCAGAGATAATCCTCAGTCTTCTCACCTGTGGGTGCTGCAGAGATCATATAAATTCGCCCTTGCCTGCTGCCAGAGCAAATTTTGAGTTGTAGTCCCAGGGAGCACAGAATCTTCTGCTTGTACCAAAACCATTGCAGCAGTGTCTGTCTAGGCAGCTCCTGACCATCAGAGAGGTTCCAAGTGCCATCCCACACTGAGATTTTCATGCTGGCCCTGGCTGGGAGTGCCTGGTTTTCTCTGTCTAAGAGTTCTGGGCTTGCAAGCACTCTCTAAGGGGAGGGTATGGGTCACGTGTGTCTCAGGCACAGGGTCTAAGCAATGGACTGGGCCTTCGCACACCTTTCTCAGGAGATGGTAAGGGGTGCAGGTGTCTCAGGTTCTGTTAGCAAGTTACATTGCTCTGCTGCTTGGTGAGGCTCCAAGCCCCTAACAGGAGCTGAACCCCACATGATCATGGGTGTGCTGTTGGCTCAGGGAACAAAACATCGTTTTTCCAACACACTCTCTTTGGCTCAGCACCAGGGAATCTGTACTGGGTGTGGGGACTTAAACCCCTGTCCTTAGCTGCCATGATTCACACAATTTACCTTCAATATCCTTTGCACTTTTTGAATGCTTTCAATCAGAGTCCAAGTTAATGCTGGTCCCCAGACTCAGAACACTCTTGTATTGGCGTATTACTTTCCAATTGGTGGCCTTGGGTGGGTCCCTTGAACTTTTGTTTATTTCAATAACAGTACAACGTTCTCACTCCACTTTACCTGCCCACTGATGACTTCTGCGCTGGCAGAGGTCCAGACATATATAATTCTGATCTCAGGCTGTTTTCATGGGTAATCAGAATTCTTTGGTAGGAAATCACTTCACTTTGGAGTACAGGTTGAAATGGCACCTCCTCTTACTTGCCCATCATCTTGTCTCCTCTCACATGACACTTATAATAAAATTTCAAGAGATAGGAATTTGGCATTTTATGGATAGCAAATCAATTTCATGTGCATTGAAAACTCACATTCCATCACTTTCAGCCACAATTCCTGCAAAGAATGTCCCATTTTGTCCTGTTTTATAAACACGTATTCCCACTAACATGCCTACAAAGAAAGACAAAAGTTTAAGTGTCTGGTTAGAGTAGTATTGCTTGTCCATTTCCCCCTGCTTTTTCACATGTTTTTTTACTACCATGACGGGGTGAAATCATACGTTATTTGTCTTTCTGATACTCAGAGATGTGACATAGCCCAATGCTCTCCACAACATTGCCACATGAGGCAAGTGGCAAGAATTCATTTGTCCTTATGGCTGAGTAAGAGTCTGTGATGCCTTTGGAAGATAATGAGATGTTAGTAGTCTCTGGGAACTCCAGGCTTGTCATCAGCCATGAACACAACTGGAAGATGACTACATCAACTGTGACTTGGTGGAAATTGACCTGAAGCCTACAGACCAAAATCTACAGCAAAAGAGAAAAGAAGTCAAAGAGACTATGGGAGAAAATTGAAGACATGGCTTAGGGAGAAGTAGGCGGTGGTGCTTCAGACGGCAGTAAGCCAATGCAAAAGCAAAGGCACAGGAGAGATGAGAACACTGGGAACCCACAGGTAGCGTGTTTTCCAATGCCACTTGCTCTAACCAGCATCTTATCTGAATGGTACAAGTCCTTGCCAACAAAGGGTGTTGAGTCTGGAGTTTTCAGATCATCAGTCTTGGCAGATATTGATTTGAGAGAACACTGTGTTTCTCCTGGAGAGGACACCAACAAACAACCAGGTGCAAACAGCCTGGAAATCATGATCAGAGACAGTACCAGCAGACACAGAAGAAATATGGTGGTTTCTGGCAGTGTATCTGTGAGAGGCAAGGCTCGTGGAGATGATTTGATGGGGGCAAAAGTAATTTGGGGCTCTAGCACAAACAGCATAAAGACCAAACTGCTGGCAAAGACAGGACAGTGAGGACATTAGCTGCCTCACGAACTAAAACGAAGTCCAAACCATGGAAAACTGTGGAGACTGTCTTCTTCAGTCCAAGTTGCTTAGCCAAAGGAGAACAGACTCTCCAGTAAGGGACTAGAAGTAAGCCCTTCTACCATGCTCTCTTTAAAACACAGCATTCTGCAGGCGTTTGTCTGTTGAGTTGGTTGGATGTATCCTTTCTTAGGCAAACCAGTGCACACCAAACTAAACCACACCATATTCAGCACAGAAACACTAAAATGGCATGCAAGGAGAGACCCTGCAGATGACTGTCTTAATGTCAGGGGACAGCCACAACACAAAAACAGAGGGCATGAACCCGAGACTTGCTCAATGGCCAGACCTTGGCCACCCCATGATCTCTTCTTCCTAAAGACATTACCCTAAGGGTAGAAAACAGAATGGTCTTTGTGAATAGAGAGAAGAAGACAGAGACCTGGATCCAATGCAAAGATGGAAGACTAAATTGATGCTGAGGAAAAGAATTAGAAATGATCATAGCCAGGCAATCAAAGTTAAACCTTTAAATGTAACAAGCCCGATGAAGGATTGAAAGCAATATCCAGAATACTCACTGTACATAGAAAAAGACAGAAGACATCAGGGAGTCTCCTACCACAGAGATAAAAGTGATAAAAAAAAATAAAATCTAGGGTCTCTGATAATAAGATTGGTAGCAGACTGGTTGTAAGGCCAAGAAGCTGGCAGAAGCAGAGGACACAATTAGTGACGTGGTAGAAAAATACTGGAAATTATTGGAATGTAAGTGAAAGAGAGAAGGAAGAATGATGGAACATGACAATAAGCTTATGAAAATCATCAACTCCAAGGGGAAAAAAAAAGAGGTGCCTATTAATGCACACCTAGGAGTGAAAGAATAAAGAAGGCCAAATATTTCTTTGAGGAATCAGAGCTGAAAATGTCCCTGATCTTGGAGTAGAAACAGAGCTCCATATTAAGAGGCACAGAGTACTCCCATCACCATCAAAATATTCAGAGCAATACAATACAGTGTCATCCCCCATGCAAAAGATAGCAAGGGAGTTATTCTCCTAATGCAAAAATGTGTGCGAGAGTAGTTTGTCCATAGCCAAGTCACTGACTTCAAGGCGACCAGTTATACCAGCTCTTAAAGCAGGTCGGATAGAACAATCAACAACAGCCCAAGCCAAAATGCGTATCCCTTGCATTTCTGAACAATGACAGAGCAGTAATTCTGTCTAGAACTCTGAGGTATTAAGAAGACAAAGATTGGGGCCTGGGGTGTGTCCATCAGTTCAGAAACGGCCTTCAGCTCAGCTCATGATACCAGGGTCATGGCCTTGTCTCTGGTCTCGAGTTCCCTGTTCAAGGGCAACTCTGATTCCCCACCACATTTCCAACCCGTGAGTGTGATCTTTCGGTTTCTCTCTCAAGTACGTTAATGTATATTGTTGGACATAAATAATTTTTAAAAAGTTTACAATGATTTACTAGGGACAGAGTATTGTTTATTTTTTTTTTGTTTCTAGTATTTTATTTTTTAATTTTTTTAAATATAATTTTTATATTTTATAAACATATATTTTTATCCCCAGGGGTACAGGTCTGTGAATCACCATGTTTACACACTTCACAGCTCTCACCAAAGCACATACCCTTCCCAATGTCCATAATCCCACACCCTTCTCCCAAACCCCCTCACCCCAGCAACCTTCAGTTTGTTTTGTGAGATTAAGAGTCACTTATGGTTTGTCTCCCTCCCAATCCCATCTTGTTTCATTTATTCTTCTTGTACCCACTTAAGCTCCATGTTGCATCACCACTTCCTCATATCAGGGAGATCATATGATAGTTGTCTTTCTCTGCTTGACTTATTTCGCTAAGCATGATACGCTCTAGTTCCATCCATGTTGTCGCAAATGGCAAGATTTCATTTCTTTTGATGGCTGCATAGTATTCCATTGTGTATATATACCACATCTGCTTGATCCATTCATCTGTTGATGGACATCTAGGTTCTTTCCATAGTTTGGCTATTGTGGACATTGCTGCTATAAACATTCAGGTGCACGTGCCCCTTTGGATCACTACGTTTGTATCTTTAGGGTAAATACCCAATAGTGCAATTGCTGTGTCATAGGGCAGTTCTATTTTCAACATTTTGAGGAACCTCCATGCTGTTTTCCAGAGTGGCTGCACCAACTTGCATTCCCACCAACAGTGTAGGAGGGTTCCCCTTTCTCCACATCCTTGCCAGCATCTGTCATTTCCTGACTTGTTGATTTTAGCCATTCTGACTGGTGTGAGGTGATATCTCATTGTGGTTTTGATTTGTATTTCCCTGATGCCGAGTGATATGGAGCACTTTTTCATGTGTCTGTTGGCCATCTGGATGTCTTACTTGCAGAAATGTCTCTTCATGTCCTCTGCCCATTCCTTGATTGGATTATTTGTTTTTTGGGTGTTGAGTTTGCTAAGTTCTTTATAGATTCCTGACACTAGTCCTTTATCTGATATGTCGTTTGCAAATATCTTCTCCCATTCTGTCAGTTGTCTTTTGATTTTGTTAACTGTTTCCTTTGCTGTGCAAAAGCTTTTGATCTTGATGAAATCCCAATAGTTCATTTTTGCCCTTGCTTCCCTTGCCTTTGGCGTTGTTCCTAGGAAGATGTTGCTGCGGCTGAGGTCAAAGAGGTTGCTGCCTGTGTTCTCCTCAAGGATTTTGATGGAATCCTTTCTCACATTGAGGTCCTTCATCCATTTTGAGTCTATTTTTGTGTGTGGTGTAAGGAAATGGTCCAATTTCATTTTTCTGCATGTGGCTGTCCAATTTTACCAGCACCATTTATTGAAGAGGCTGTCTTTTTTCCATTGGACATTCTTTCCTGCTTTGTCGAAGATTAGTTGACCATAGAGTTGAAGGTCTATTTCTGGGCTCTCTATTCTGTTCCATTGATCTATGGGTCTGTTTTTGTGCCAGTACCATGCTGTCTTGATGATGACAGCTCTGTAATAGACCTTGAAGTCCATAATTGTGATGCCACCAACGTTGGCTTTCTTTTTCAATATCCCTTTGGCTATTCGAGATCTTTTCTGGTTCCATATAAATTTTAGAAATATTTGTTCCATTTCTTTGAAAAAGATGGATGGTACTTTGATAGGAATTGCATTAAATGTGTAGATTGCTTTAGGTAGCATAGACATTTTCACAATATTTATTCTGCCAATCCAGGAGCATGGAACATTTTTCCATTTCTTTGTGTCTTTTTCAATTTTTTTCATGAGTACTTTACAGTTTTCTGAGTATAGATACTGTGTCTCTTTGGTTAGGTTTATTCCTAAGTATCTTATGGTTTTGGGTGCAATTGTAAATGGGATTGACTCCTTAATTTCCTTTTCTTCTGTCTTGCTGTTTGTTCGGACCTATGTCCCTATGGAATGCAGGCAGGTACAGAGCACCTCCCACCATCTTAAAGTGCCAGGCCTTCACTCTGTGCTCCCTTGTCCATTCTCCTGTTCTTTGTCTTCCTTTACCTCCTCACCAACCTGTATCACCCACTGTCTTTCCCAGTATAGTGGCCCTTTGTTGTCACATTGTTCATCCTTTCCTGGTTACATTAGAACATGCCCATCTTCTGCAAGAAGCACCATTTGGTTATTACCTGAAACCATTTGGGGGATGGTAATGAGAAGGTAAAGGCAGGCTTGTGCTGACATATCTCAATTCAGTTCTGCAGAGGGTAGCTACACCACCCTGTAGGCATGCTCAAGGTTCTGCAACATTCCAGTCCTCTTCCATTTGTCTTTTGTAGATACACGTTTTTATCTTGAAACGAGCAAGAGTGTCATTCAGATGGCTTTCCTTGTGCTATAGGTCTCCTCCAACATGCTTCATGCTTGCTCCTGTGGACTCCAAGTAAATGAGTCCATCCTGGGACTCAGGTTCTTGGGTGTAGAGTCTGACTTTGGTGCTTGGTCAGTTTTGAAGATTGGGGGCCCTATGTCATGATTTCTTGAGATGCTAAAGGAACTCATATCCTTGCTGTTGTAGACTCCAGACATAACTTTGGCAGGGTTTCAGGTGTTCCCTTTGAGATTTTCTTGGGGGGCACTTTTCCTGGTAAGAAGCGCCCTGATTGGGAGGGAGGACCATAACATATGCAGGACATGGAGTTCATCCCCTATCTCTTTTTTGAGATCTGAATCTTTCTTGGCCATTCGTGGGTAAGATGGATTGGGGGATACTTGTCTTACTCCAGAGTCCAGATGGCTTTTGTAACTGTCACGACAATAGACTACAAAACCGGCCATGGAGAATGCTACACTGACTCGCTTCTCAAACTGACTTGGTGAGAGACCCAGGCGGCTACAGTATTTGGGTGAGCTGTGGATCCTCTTGTACCATTCATAACTACAACATCCAAGTGTAGATCAGGCGTGGTTTGGGGAGGAGGGGTTTCTATGACCTCAAAGCTTTGTGACATCAGAGAAGCTGTCTTAACTGAAGCAGCAGTCCCTCTCTCATAACCTTTGAGTCCTATGACTTTATGTAAGAAGCCAGGGAAGGGCTAAAAAGAGCCCTGAGCCTGATTAAGAACTCCGGTTGTCTATGTGTTAATTTCCACTATCCCTTTCTATAAAAATAGAAAAGAAATTGATGTACAGCATACCTTTTTTTTTTTAGGCCAACATTTCTCCAGAGATAGCAATGTTTTTCTATTTCCACTGCAATTTCTAGAGATCTCAATAAACAGTTAGGCCCTGGGTATCATCAGCTCTTTGTGATGTTTGTCATCCTGTGGGTAAGATAGTCCTTGCTCAGCACCTTTTACCTATGGGTCAGTAATGACTAAGGGACTGGAAATCCTTGTTCAAGGATAAATGTTAGAATATGTATGTATTATGCTGTCTGTGTCCTCATCTCCTCGTGTTAAGAAACACTATTCATAAGGGATTAGGGCTCTATCTACCTGGCTTTACCTTGGACAGCTTTTTAAATGCTTCAAGAAGATTGACATTCTGCATGATAACTAACCCTTAAGGGAGAACCCATGAGAGCACTCCTTGTCATCTTAGTTAACTCTACCTGCTGTGGTAATGGGTATAGCCATGTTGACTACTTCTCATTAATCAGAGGAAAATAAACGGCTTATATGGATGGCCTGCAAGGCCCAATAGATCAGAACTGTGGATTGAGTTGCATTGCCCTCACAAGGACTATTGGATAAAGAAGGTGCAGTCCACATTGGCAACAGAGTATTCCTCAGCCATCAGAGAGGATGAACCCCTGGTACTTGCATTGACATGAATGTCACAGGATGCCAAATGAAAAAGGCAAGCAGACAAAGGGAAATATAATATGGCTTCTCTCATATGTGCCCCAGGATGAATACCATGGGCCTTAGTAGAAAGAAGTGGAAATGGAAGGGGAAAAAGTCACAGAAGGAGACAAATCAGAAGTGACTCAGTACTCCGAGGTTACAGAAAAGAAAGACATGCAGGAAATGAGGGAACTGGCTAATGGGTGTTGAGGAGTTGTGGAACATCTTAAGAGTTTTAGGATGAACTCTAGGTCATATATGGAACTAAAGCATCTGTGAATACTTGTCAAAATCGAATGATGGATGATAGGCCTATTTCTCAACAGAACAAAAAATTAAAATAAAAACAAACTGGCCCTTTCAAAAGCAGGTAAAGATAGACAGAGAAAACGAAAAATTATATTTATATTATCTTTACTTATGAAAATGGCATGGAATTTGTTTCCTATAATGTCCTTATCTGAATTGGGTGTTCATACTTGTAAATTACAGTCTACCCGCCTCCTCCATTTGTGGATTTGATGAGAAGAAACGACATTGCCTTCATCAAATGTCTAGAAATGTTGACCAGAAAAATGATTTGTATCTGACCTTCTGTGTGTTGGGAGGTGTTGGATTACTGCTTCAAACGCTTTAGTCACTACTAGAGAGCTAAGGTTTTGTAGGGTTCCTGAATTAATATGTGTTCCTGATTTGATATTTGTCTTGGAATTTAGCCTTTTTCTCAGTGTTGGAATTTTATCCTTTTTCTCAGTTTGGATTTGCTGGAATAATTGTGTCGATGTGTCATTTCGGTTATTTATTTTTTCCTTTCTATTAGTTTTCATATGATCTCATAATTTCATCTGTATGCTAGTCTCCCTGTTTAATCCAGGAAATGGCTATTCCCGTTTGTTAAAGTTTTCAAAACTGACAATTGAGTTCTCCAGATTTTTTTTCTATTGTTTTGTTTGTATTCTTTTATTCCAATGATCATATATATCATCAATCTTTTTCTGTTCACTTTGGATTCCATTTCATCTTTTTCTAGTTCCTTATGCCATCGGTTAGGTTGCTTTTATTCGGTGCTTTGAATTTTTTGAAATAAATGCATTTAGCCCTATATTCTTTCCCCAAAGAATGTTTTGGCATCATCTCATAAGTTTCTTTACTTTCATTTGTTGAAAGTACTTTATGACTTTCCTTTTGATTGTCCTTCTTTGAGGCATTGATAGTTTGGGAGTGTTTTTGTTTTCCACCTATTAGTGTGTGGCTGTGTTTCCCATTCATAAGTGATTTCTTTCCTTTTTCATATCTTTGTGGTCATAAGGATACAAGAAAGGATATGAATTCTCTTCTATTAATTATTACTGGTTTTTTATTTCAGCACAGGATCTGATAGACAATGTTAGGTCTGCCCTTGGAAAGAACTTCTCTTATGGTTCTCCGAGACACAATCTTATGCATGTTTCTCCTATGCTCAGGTGGTCTAGAGAGCCCATGATGACGTCTGTTATTCCTTCCCACCTATCCCTCTGCATGATTTGTCCTGTGCTAAAAGTGGATATCATCGTCCTCAAAATATTGGATTGTGGTCCCCAACTCCCTTATGTTCTGTTAATATGCTTCCAAAATTTAGAAACAACCAAGTTGGTGGTGTATCTGTTGGCAATTCTTCCAAGTTTCTGAAGTTTTGATGCTCAATCAAGACAAAACACCTTCTGGTAATATTATGTCTCTTGAAGGCATAAAATTTCTCTATCTGCCATAGGCACCAATGGATTGGTTCTCTTATATTTGCCAATTGAACTAACTATGTTTTCCCAAATCCATAACTTCCAAGCTATTGTATATTTATAGTCGAAGGTTCTCCTATGGCTAACATAAGGTCGAGCTGGTTTTGTTTTGTTTGTTTGTTTGTCTGTTTGTTTGTTTTCTTGTTGGTTTTTTTTTTGCCCTTTTTTTCAATTTTTATCTTTCCAACAACGTGTTTATTGGAATAGGATTATTTAGTCCTGAATACTTCAACTAATTATTGATGGGTACAGACTTAACTTTCTCATTTTCATTGTTTTTTTGACTTGGATTCTCAGTGCCTTTCCCATTTATGGTATTTTCCTTTGGGTTTGTTTCATTCTGTGCGATTCCTCCCATCTTCCTCATCTTTTGTGTGTCTTATTTGTGTGTATATGTGTGTGTGTGTATGTTGTCTGTGTGTTTCACATAACAATTATAATGAAATATCAAGTAGTTAGATTTCTCTCCTTTATGCATAGCAATTCAATTTGATATGCCTTGAAAACTCACATTCCATTACTTTCAGCCACATTTCCTGCAAGGAATGTCCCATTAAGTCCTCTTTTATAAACTCATATTCTCACTAACTTGCCTTCAAAAAAACACCAAATTTTAAGAGCCTGGTTAGAGTAGTATTGTTTGTCCCCTTTTCCCTTGCATATTCACATGCTGCTTGACTAGCATGAGAGAGCAAAATCGTATGTTATTTGTCTCTCTGAGACTGATAGATGTGACATAGCCCTATGCTTTCCAAAATTATGCTCCATGAGGCAAGTGGAAAGAATTCATTCTTGGTTATGGCTGGGCAAGTGTCCGTGGTGCTTTTGGAGGACAGTGAGATGTTAGTAGTGTCTGGGAACTCCAGGCTTGTCTTTAGCCAGCAACAAAACTAAAAGATTACTATATCAAGTGCATCATGGAGACCTGAAGGCTACAAAGTAAATGCTACAGCAAAAGATAAAAGAAGTCGCAGAGAAATTGGGAGAAGACTAGGGACGTGATTAGGGGAGACAGAGTATTGGTGCTTCAGAGGGCAGTGAGATAATCCAAGGAAAGAAGGCACAGGGCAGTGCACACTGGAAACCCAAAAGGAGCATGCATCCTTTTGCCAGTGGTTTCGACCATCAGAAAGTCTGAATGGCCAGGAAGGTGGCAGAAGCAGAGGATCAAATTGGTAATCTAGAAGACAAATACTGGAAAATACAGAAGCAAATCCCGAGAGAGAAAAAGGAATGGTGGAACTTGACTATGAGCTTAGGGAGGTTATCAACTCCCCAGAAAGGAAAGAGGTGCCTAATTTAAGAGAACTAGGAGTGAGAAAGAAAAAAGAGTGCTGAACATGTCTTTGAGAAATCAGAGCTGAAAATGTCCCTCATCTGGGAGCAGAAACAGAGATCCAGATTCAGAGACACAGAAGTGTCCCATCTACGTCAACAGAAGCAGTGCATCACAAGACATAGTGTCATTCCCCCTTGCAAAATATAGCAAGGGAGGAATTCTCTTAACCGAAATATGCTCGGGAGAATAGTTTGTCCAAAACCAAGTCACGGTCGTCAAGAAGACAAGATATACCCATTCTTGAATGATGTTGGATAGAGCATGCAACACCAGCCTAAGGGAAAATCTGTATCCCCTGCATTTCTGTACAATGACAGAGCACTGGTTCTTGTCTAGAAATAGGATGTATTAAGAAGACAAAGATTGGGTCCTGTGGTGTGTCCATCAGTACAGAGGCCGCCTTCAGCTCAACTCATGAACCCAGGGTCATGGAATCAACTCTGGTCTCAGGTTCCCTGCTCTGGGGCAAGTCTGCTTCACCCTCTCCAGCTCCATCCCCTATTGTGATCTCCCTGTCTGTCAGTCCTATACATGCATGCCGATATTTTGACAAAAAACAAAAACAAATAAACAAACAAAAAACAGTGTACAAGTATTGACTGGGGCCAGAGGATGGTTTATTTAATTTGGATTTAGGTCCCTATAGAATGAAGCCAGGTAAAGAGCAACTCCCACCATCCTGAAATGCCAGACCGTCACTCTGAGCTCCCCTGTTCATTCTGTTATTCTTTGTCTTCCTGTATCTCCTCACCAACCTGTAGCATTTGCTGTCTGTCCCGCTCTAGTGTCCCTTTGTTTTCACATTGTTCATCCTCTCCTGGTTCCATTAGAACATGCCCATTTTCCGAAAGAGGCACTGTTTGTTTATCGCATGAACAATTTGGGGATGGTCATGAGAGGGTTAAGGCAGGCTTGTGCTGACACACCTCCATTCAATTCCCCAGAGGGCAACTGCACCAACCTGTGGGAATGCTCAAGGTTCTGCAACATTCAAATTCTCATCCTTGCTTCCTATTGGAGATACATGTTGTCATCCTGAAACGTTCACGAAAGTCTTTCAAATGATTTCACTTGGGTTATGGTTCTCTTCCAACAAGTTCTGCGCCTCAGGTTCTCGGGTGTAGGGTCTGCCCTTGTGCTTGGTCACTTTTGAAGATTGGGAGACCATTTTGGCACGATGTCTGGAGACACTAGGTTTACTCGTTTCCTCACTGTTGAAGACTCCAGACATGTCTTTGGCATGGTTTTGGGTGTTCCCTGGGAATTTTACTATATGGCACTTTTTCTGGTCAGAAGCTCCCTGATTGAGTGGGAGGACCATAGACATATCAGGGCGTGGAGTTCCACCCCTGAGTCATTATTTGATGCCTGAATCTTTCTTGTCCTATCATGGGTAAGATGGAATGGTGGATTCTTGCCTTTCTCCAGGGTCCAGAGGCTGATGGTGATAGTCATGCACAAAGACTACAAATTCGACCATGGAAAACATGACACCGATTCACTTCACAACTGCCTTCATGAGAGATCCAGGAAGCGCCTGTGGTTTGGGAGGCCTTGGGATCCTCTAAGCCTACCCATGACCACTCCATCCTAGAATAGTGATCAGGCGTGGGTTGAAAAGGAGTGGTTGCTTTGAGTTCAAACCTTGGTGACATCACAGAAGTTGGATTCACTGAAACAGCAGTCCCTCTCTCATGACATTTGAGTCCTATGGCTTTAGGGACTAAGACCCGGGAAGGACAGAAAAAGAGCCCTCTTTGATTAGTCAAGAACTTAGGTTGTCTTGTGTGTTAATTTCCCACGTCCCCTTTGTATACAAAGAAATGAGAAATGATGTTAGGTGTAGCATCATTTAGACAAAATGATTTCTCCAGAGATGGCAAAATTTTGCTATTTCCATTGCAATTTCTAGAGATCTCAAGAAACAGTGAGGCATCTTGGGTATTATCAGCTCTCAGAGGTATGTCATCATGTGGGTGATAGTCCTTTCCCAGCGTCAGAAAAGACTGACCCATACAGAAAGTCCCTTCTCTATCATTTTACTGTTCAACATTTCTAGACATTTAAGGAAGACAATGTCGTGTCTTCTCATTGATTCCAGAAATGGAGAACTAAGTTAGACTCTAATTTCATGTCATTTTAATAAGTATAAGAAATAAAATATAATTATTTCCTTTTCACTGTAGGTCTTCAACTGCTTTTGAAAATTCCAATTTTGTAGTTGTTGTTGTTTGTTTGATTTTTAGAATTGTTGATTTATTTTATTGTACATCCAAAACTAATATAACACTGTATATCAATTATATTTAAATAAAAACAACAAAAATAAAATGGGAAGGTATACAAGAATTTTTGGTACACAGTATTTTTTTTTATTTAAGTTACCAGTTTATTGTTTACTTTCTATTTTTTTTTTTAATTTCTTTTCAGTGTAGCAGTATTTATTGTTTTTACACTACACCAAGTGCTCGATGCAATCCATGCCCTCTCTAATACCCACCAGCTAGAATTCCCAATTACCCATCCCACACCCATTCAAAACCCTCAGATTGGTTTTCACAGTACATAGTCTCTCATGGTTCACCTTTCCTTCCAATTTACCTCAATTCCCTTCTCCCCTACATCTCCCCTTGCCCTCCATGTTATTTGTGATGCTCCACAAATAAGTGAAACCATATATAATTGACTCTCTCTGCTTGATTGTCTCCAGCATAATCTCTTCCTGTCCTGTCCATGGTATTTCAATAGTTGTGTATTCATCCTTTCTGATGGAGGCATAATATTCCACAGTCCATATGGACCACATATTCCTTATCCATTTGTCCATCTTGGTTCGTTCCACAGTTTGACAACCGTGGCCATTGCTGCTATAAACATTGTGGTACAAACGGGCCTTCTTTTTACTACATCTGTGCCATTGGGGTAAATACCAAATAGTTTAATGGCAGGGTAATAAGGATGCTCATTTTTAATTTCTTGAGGAATCTCCACACTGTTTTCCAAACTGGCTGCACCAACTTGTATTCCCACCAACAGTGTAAGAGGGTTCCCCTTTCTCCACATTCTCTCCAACATATGTTGATCCGGTGTTGCTAATTTGGGCCATTATAATTGGTGTAAGGTGGTATCTCAATGTGGTTTTCCTTTGAATCCCACTGAGGGCTAGTGATGATGAACATTTTTTCATGTGTCCGATAGTCATTTGTAGGTCTTCTTTGGAGAAGTGTCTGTTCGTATATTCTGCCCATTTTTTACATGATTGTCTGCTTTGTATATGTTGAGTTTGAGGAGTTCTTTATAGATCCTGGATATCAACCTTTTATCTGTATTCTCATTTGCAAATAGCTTCTCCCATTCCGTGGGTTTCCTCTTTCTTGGTTGACTGCTTCTATTGCTTTGCAGAAGCTTTTGATTTTGATGAAGTCCCAAAAGTTCATGTTTACTTTTGTTTACTTTGCCTTGGAGACATATCTTGAAAGAAGTTGCTGTGGCTGATATCGAAGAGATTACTGCCTATGTTTTCCTCTAGGATCTGATGGATTCCTGTCTCACATTGAGGTCTTTTATCCATTTTGAGCTTACCTCTGTGTAAGAGAATGGTTGAGATTCATTCTTCTACAAATGGATGTCCAGTTTTCCCAGCACCATTCATTTATTGAAGAGACTGCCTTTTTTCCACTGGCTATTTTTTCCTGTTTTGACGAAGATTATTTGCCCATCGAGTTGAGGGTCCATACATGGGCTATCCTCTTTATTCCACTCGTCTATGTGTTCGTTTTTATGCCAGGACAATGCCGTTTTGGTGATCACAACTTTGTAGTAAATCTTGAGATAAGGTACGCAATGCCTCAGTTTTATGTTTGTTTTTCAACATTTTTTTAGAAATTCTGGGTCTCTTCTGATTCTATACAAATTTTAGGATTATTTGCTCCAGCTCCTTGAAAAATACCGGTGGAATTTTGATAGAGATGGCATTAAAACGATAGATTGCTCTAGGCAGTATAGACATTTTGACAATGTTTTTTCTTCCAATGCGAGATCATGGAATGATCTTCCTTTTTTGTGTGTGTCTTCTTCAATTTCTTTAATGCGTGTTCTGTAGTTCCTCAAGTACAGCTTTTTTACCTTTTCAGTTAGGTTTATTCCCAGATATCTTATAGTTCTTGATGCTATAGTAAATGGAATCGATTCTCTAATTTTCCTTTATGCATTTTTATTGTTAGTGTATAGAAAGCCACTGATTTCCATACATGACATTGTATCCTGCTATGTAGCTAAATTGTTGTATGAGTTCTAGACATTTGGGGATAGAGTCTTTGGGGTTTTCCATATAAAGAATCATGTCATCTGCGAAGCGAGCAAGTTTGACTTCTTCATTGCCAATATAAATACCTTTTATTTCTCTTTGTCTGATATCGGAAGAATAAAAGGGGTAAAGAGCCACTAGAGTCTACCGATTGAAAAGTAATGCCCCAATACAAGAGTGCCCTGTGTCTTAGGACCACCATTAACTTGGACTCATGTTGAAAGCACTCAAAAACAGCAAAGGATCACGGGGTTAAACTGTTACAATTGAGGCGGCTAAGGACAGGGGCTTATGTCCTGGAACAAGTTTAGAATTTTGTGGTGCTGAGCTAGAGAGAGTGTGGCAGATTAACCAGCTCTTTGTTCCTGAGCCACCAGTGCACCTGAGGTGTGCTGTGTCCAGTTTCCGTAAGGGGTGGGAGCCACACCATACAGCAAATTACAGAGCCTTGCCTGAGACACGTGCACCCCTCACCTTCCCCTGCCTGAAGGCCCAGCTTGGTGCTCTTAAACCCTTGACATACTATCAGTGACTGAGAGGCGCCTGTGACCCACACCCTCCCCTATGAAAGGTGTCACATGCCCGGTGCTCTTAGACCCAGAAAGACCAGGTGCTCCAAGCCCAGGCCAGTGAGAAAGTCTCAGTGTGCAATCAATTCTTGGAACCACTCTGGTGGTCTGGAGCTGCCCACACTGCTGCTGTGGTTTTCAGTACAAGCAAAAGATCCTGCATCCCCTGGGACCGTATCTCAATATAAGCTCTGCCTTTGTCCAAAAGGGAATTTATATGTGCCCTTCAGAACCTACAGAGGAGCAGATAGAGGTTTCTCTCTGTCAGGGAGGACAGGCTGCAGTTTACTTTCCTCTAAAACTCCAAGAACCATCAAATTCAGCAGTCAAGGTGAGAGAGAAAAAGTGAACAAATATAAAAACCTCCGGAAAACAAAAGCCTGAAAAAAACCGCTTTCCTCAGAGCCCACCCCCATGAGCGGGGAGGGAGGACTTAAATCAGGTAACATCATTGACTGAAAACCCACGTGGCAGGCCCCTCCCTCAGAAATAAAACCAGCAAAGTAAAAAATTAAAAGACTACAATAGAACAACCACCACTATTTCATAGATACAACTTTAATTTTAATTTATTCCCAATATTCTGGTTTTTTATATAGATTTTTTTAATTAATTTTTTTTTATTTTCAGCATAACAGTATTCATTATTTTTACACAACACCCAGTGCCCCATGCAATTCATTCCCTCTATAATAGCCACCACTTGGTAGCTGGACCTCCCACACCCCCGCCCCTGCAAAATCCTCAGATTGATTTTCAGAGTCCATAGTCTCTCATGGGTCACCTCCCCTTCCAATATCCTCCATCTCCCTTCTCCTCACTATCTCCCCATGTCCTACATGATGCTCCACAAAGAAGTCAAACCATAGGATGATTGACTCTCTCTACTTGACTTGATTCATTCAGCATAATCTCTTCCAGTCCCGTCTATATTGCTACAAAAGTTGAGTATTCGTACTTTCTGATGGGTGCATAATAGTCCATAGTGTATATGGACCACATCTTCCTTATCCATTTGTCCATGGAAGGGCATCTTGGTTCTTTCCACAGTTGGGCGACCGTGGCCAATGCTGCTATAAAATTTGGGGTAGAAATGGCCCTTATTTTCACAACATCTGTATCTTTGGGGTAAATACCCAGTATCGCAATTGCAGGGTAATAGGGAAGCTCTATTTTTAAATTCTTGAGGAATCTCCATACTGTTCTCAAAGGAGGCTGCATCAACTTGCATTCCCACCAAGAGTGGAAGAGGGTACCCCTTTCTCCACATCCATTCCAACACATGTTGTTTCCTGTCTTGCTAATTTTGGCCATTCTAACTGGTGTAAGTTGATATCTCAATGTGGTTTTCATTTGAATCTCCCTTATGGCTAGTGATGATGAACATTTTTTCATGTGTCTGATAACCATTTGTATGTCTTCATTGAAGAAGTGTCTGTTCATATTTTCTGCCCATTTTTTGATATGATTGTCTGTTTTGTGTCTGTTGAGTTTTAAGAGTTCTTTATAGATCCTGGATATCAATCTTTTGTCTGTACTGTCATTTGCAAATACCTTCTCCCATTCCGTGGGTTGCCTCTTTGTTTGTTGACTGTTTCTTTTGCTGTGAAGAAGCTTTTGATTTTGATGAAGTTGCAAAAGTTCATATTTGCTTTTGTTTCCTTTGCCTTTGGAGACATATCTTGAAAGAAGTTGCTGTGGCTGATATCGAAGAGATTACTGCTTATGATTTCCTGTAATATTTTGATGGATTCCTGTCTCACATTGAGGTCTTTAATCCATTTTGAGTTTATCTTTGTGTACGGTGTAAGATAATTGTCCCGTTTGATTCTCCTACATATAGCTGCCCAGTTGTCCCAGCACCAATTATTAAAGAGATAGTCTTTTTTCTATTGTATATTTTTTTCTGCCTTTTCAAAGATTAATTGACCATAGAGTTGAGGGTCCACATCCGGGCTCTCTACTCTCTTCCACTGGTCTATGTGTCTTTTTTTTATGCCAGTATGATGCTGTCTTGGTGATCACAGCCTTGAAGTAAAGTTTGTAATTAGGTAATGTAATGTCCCCCATTTTATTTTTGTTTTTCAACATTTCCTTAGCGATTCTGGGTCTCTTCTGAGTCCATACAAATTTTAGAATTATTTGCTCCAGCTCTTTTAAGAGTATCGGTGGAATTTTTATCAGAATAGCATTGAAAGTATAGATTGCTCTAGGCAGTATAGACATTTTAGCAATGTTTATTTTCTGATCCAAGAACATGGAATGCTCTTCCATCTTTTTGTGTTTTCTTCAAATGCTTTCATGAGTGTTCTGTAGTTCCTCGAGTACAGATACTTTACTTCTTTCGTTAGTTTTATCCCCAGGTATCTTATGGTTATTTGTGCTATAGTAAATAGAATCGATTCTCTAATTTCCCTTTCTTTATTTTCATTACTAGTGTATAAGAAAGCCACTGATTTCTGTAGAGTGACTTTGTATCCTGCCACTTTGCTGAATTGTATGAGTTCTAGTAGTTTGGGGGTGGAGTGTTTTGGGTTTTCCATATAAAGAATAATGTCATTTGCAAAGAGAGAAGGTTTTACTTCTTCATACCAATTTGGATACCCTTTATTTTCTTTATTTTCTGATTGATATTGCTAGGACTTTTAATACTATGTTGAACAAGAGTGCTGAGAGTGGGCATCCTTGTCGTGTTCTTTATCTGAATGGGAAGGCTGCAAGCTTTTTCCCATTGAGGATGATATTCACTGTGGGTCTTTCATAGATATATTTTATGAAGATCAGGAATGTTCCCTCTAATCCTATATTTTGAAGCATTTTAATTTGGAACGGGTGCTGGATTTTGTTCAATGCTTTTTCTACATCAATTGAGAGGACCATGTGGTTCTTGTCTCTTCTCATATTAATTTTTTTATGACATTGATTGATTTGCGAATGTTAAACTATCCTTGTAGCCCAGGGATGAATCTTACCTGGTCATGGTGGATAATCTTTTTAATATCCTGTTGAATCCTGTTTGCTAGGATCTTGTTGAGAATCTTAGCATCAATATTTATCAGTGATATTGGTCTGAAATTCTTTCTGGTAGAGTCTTTGCCTGGTTTGGGGATCTGGGTAATGCTGGCTTCAAAAAAAGTCTGGAAGTTTTCCTTCTGCTTCAGTTTTTTTTTTTTTTTTTTAAACAGCTTCAGGAGAATATGTGTTATTTCTTCTTTGAAAATTTGGTAGAATTCCTCAGGGAATCCATCAAGTCTTTGGCTCTTGTTTTTTGGAAGGTTTTTGATCACCACTTCAATCTCGTTACTAGATATCGGTCTATACAGGTTGTCGATTTCTTCCTGGTACAATTTCAGAGTTTATAGTTTTCCAGGAATGCATCCATTTTATTTGGTTGCTTAGCTTATTGTCATTTAACTGTTGATAATGACTTATGAAGATTGTTTCTACTTCCTTGGTGTTCGTTGTGATCTCTCCGTTTTTATTCATAATTTTATGAATTTGAGGTTTCTCTATTTTCATTTGGATTAGTGTCACCAATGATTTATCGATCTTATTGATTCTTTTAAAAAACCAGCTTCTAGTTTCATTGAAACATTCTACTGTATCTCTGGTTTCTAACATATTGATCTCAGCTCTAATCTTGATTATTTCCCTTCTTATGTGTGGAGTTGGTTTTATTTGTTATTGATTCTCCAGTTCTTTAAGGTGTACAGACACTTGGTGTGTTCTGGATTTTTCAATTTTTTTGAGGGATGCTTGGATGGTTATGTATTTCCACCTTAGAATCGTCTTTGCTGTATTAACATATTTATCATCACAGTGAGATGTCCAGAACATCTAATTATATAATAACCTTCTAATCTGAACTTTTGGTATATACACCTGTGTTCTCTTTCGCATTTTTCTTTTTCTTTTTTTTTTCAATTTGAGGTTAGTTTAGTCCAGTTTGTTTCTTTATAATTTTTATTTTCTAATATTCATATAGAGTTTAACATCATGGCAATCCCCTTTCTGCAATCAATGCTACACCTATAGGTAAACCAATTTTTAATCACACTATATCTTAGATAAGTTGAGTTTTTTTAACAAAGATATCAAGATACATCCAGGAAGAATCAACACAATCTTCCTCGCCCACACTGAGAACTTATAACCACACTCACATTATTTTTCTCTGCCAAAGTTTCCATGTTTGTCCTAATAATATATAAATCTTATATTTGGGGTTCTTTTTGCCGAGTTTCTTTTTTTATTTGCTTATAAGTTTATCAGTTTTTTGTTTGTCTGTTTCTGTTTGTATACTTCACAAATTTTCCTTGTGGCCCATTTGGGCTGAGCCTTCTCTTATATCTCTCTATCTCTCTCTATTCTTTCTCTTTTCTTTTTTCTCTTGTTTGTGTCGGGAATCCTATTGCTCAAAAGCATCCCAGGGTGTACTTTCATTACAACATGGTCGATACATCCACCTGCATCCGTTCAGTCATCTCTCACAAAAATGACTTGGAGGAGGAATGCACAACAGAAGAAAAATGGATGGGCCTTCTGCAACTGACCTAATGGCTATAAACATATTCAGTATGTCGGAAAGAGTATTCAGGCTCACAAGAGCTAGGTTGCAGAAAGCCATGCATGATCAAACAAAATTGATTAGAGCAGAACTGAAAGCCACCAGGGATGACAATCACAATGTAAGGGCAGAACTAAAACCACCAGGGCTGTGGTTCACAATGCTCTCAATCGCTCCAATCTAATCTAAATTCTCTAAAAGCTAGGATAACCACAAAATAAGATAGAATTAATGATCTGTAGGAAAAACAGACAGACAAAGTATCAGGAGGAAGTCTGGCACAAATTTAGAAGCTACAAAAACAGAATCCGGGAAATATATGATGCCATGAAATGTATAAATGCCTGAATTATTGGAATTCCTGAAGGGGAGGAGAAAGAAAGAAGTCTAGAAGATATAGTGGAACAACATCTTTATAAAAATTTTCCTAATATCATGAATGGAACCAGTGTTTATGTTCTAGAGGCAGAACAATCTCCCCCTGAAATTATAGATTCCAAAAAAAAAAAAAAAAAGAAAGGGAACTGATAGTAAAATTGAGAAATCATAAGTATAGATACAATCGCTTTAAAGCTGCTATGACAAAGAGGATTCTTATGTACAGAAGAAAGCCGATCAGAATCATGTCAGACCTGTCCAGAGAGACCTGGCAAGCCAGAAATGGCAGGCAAGATATTTTCAGGGTACTAAATGAGAAGAATATGCAACCAAGAATACTTTATGCAGCAAGACTGACATTCAATATCGATGTAGAAATAGTTTTCAAGAACGGCAAGGCTTAAGGGACTATGCAACCACTAAACCGACACTGCAGCAAATATTAAGGGGAGTTCAATAAAAGTGGAAAAATCCTAAGAATAGTATTGAACAGAAATATAGAAAAAATCTACAGAATAAAAGTCTTCAAAGAAACACGATGTCAATAAAAAACATATCTATCAATAAACACTCTCAATGTGAAGGGCCTACATGCGCCCATAAAATGATACAGGGTTGCAGATTGGATTAAACTAAATGACCTATCCATATGCTGTCTACTAGAGACCCATTATGAACCTAAAGATACACCCAGACTGAAAGTGAAAGGATGGAGAAACATCTTTCATGCCAGTGGCCTCAAAAGATGGCCAGGGTAGCAATTCTCATATCCGATAATTTAGATTTTAAACTAAAGGCAGTAGTCAGAGATACAGAAAGACACTACATCATTCCTAAGGAGACTATCCACCAAGATGATCTAACAATTGTAAGTATCTGTGCACCCGATATAAGAGCAACCAATTACATGACAAAAAAGGTTAGTCAAGATAAAGAATCATATTGATATGAATAGATTAATAGTAGGAGATCTTTACATGTTTCTCTCAGAAATTGACAGAGCATCCATGCAGAAAATTCATAAAGAAACAAAATCATGAATGACACATTGGACCAGATGGACCTCATAGACATATACAGAACACTCCTCCCTAAAAGAGAAGAACACTCGTTCTTCTCAAGTGCACATGGTACCTTCTCAAAAGTAGACCATATACTGGGTCACAAATCAGGACTCAACTGATACTAATGAAAACCACGAGAAACCACCTCACACCAGTCAGAATGGCTAAAATTAACAAGTCAAGAAATGAGAGAGGGTGGCGAGGAAGCAGAGATTAGGGAACTCTCCTGCAGTCTTTGTGGGAATTCAAGCTTGTGCAGCCACTATGGAAAACAGTGTGGAGGTTCCTTAGAAAACTGAAAATAGAGCTAACCTATGGCACAGCAATTGCACTATTGGGTATATATCCTAAAGACAGAAATGTGGTAATCCAAAGAGGCAAGTGCACTCGAATGTTTATAGCAGCAATGTCCACAATAACCAACCAATGCAAAGAACCTAGATGCCCATCAAAAGATGAATGGATAAAGAAGATGTGGTATATATAAACAATAGAATACTATGCAGCCTGCAAAAGAAATGACATCTTGCCATTTTTGACCACGTGAATTTATCTAGAGGGTATTATGCTTAGCAAAAAGAAAAAAAAACTATTGGAGAAAGACAACTATCATATGATCTCCTTGATATGAGGAAGTGAAGATGGAATGTGGGGTGATGGGGGGTAGGAAAAGAATCAATAAAAGTACATGGGATTGAGAGGGAGACAAACAATAAAAGACTCAATCTCAAAAAACTGACTGAGGATTTCTGGGGTGTGGGGACTGGAGAGGGTGGTGGGAAAATGGATTTTGGGGAGGGTATATGCTAGGATGAGAGCTATGAAATGTATAAACCTGGTGATTCACAGACCTTAACCACTGGGGCTAAAAATATGTTATACGTTTATTAAACAAATTAATTTATTATTATTTTTTAAAAGAATGCTTGGATCAACCAGGGGATCAAAGAAGAACTGAAAAAATTCAAGGAAACCGATGAGAATGTAGACACTTCAGTCCAAAACCTATGGGATACAACAAAGGCGGACTGAAGGGGGAAATACATAGCCATCCAAGATTTCCTCAAAAAAAAAAAAAAAAAAAAAAGGAAAAATCCACAATTCATCAGCTGTCTCTACACGTTAAAGAACTGGAGAATCAACAACAAATAAAACCATCTTCACACATAAGAAGAGAAATAATCAAGATTAGAGCAGAGATCAATGAGGTAGAAACCAGAGATACAGTAGAATGTATCAATGAAACAAAAGCTGTTTTTTTTTTGAAAGAAGCAACAAGATCTACAAACCATTGGCAACACTAAACAAAAGAAAAGAGAGAAAGCCCAAATTAATAAAATCATGAATGAAAAGTGAGAGATCACAACTAACACCAGGGAAGTAGCAACCATCATTAGAAATTATTATGAACAGTTATATGGAAGGATGCTTTCCATGGAAACTATAAAGTCACAAAATTGAACCAGGAAGAAATTGACAACCTGAATAGACCAATATCGTGTAATAATACTGAAGCAGTGATCAAATATCTCCCAAAAAAACAAGAACCCAGGACCTTAAGGAATCAATTGCGAATTCTACCAAACTTTCAGAAAGAAATAACACCTATTCTCCTGAAGCTGTTTCAAAAAATTGAAGCATAAGGAAAACTTCCCAACCCTTTCTATGAATCCAGCATTACCCTGATCCCCGACCAGGCCAAAGATCCTACCTAAAAGGAGAATTTTAGACCAATATCACTGATGAAAATGGATGCTATGATTCTCAACAAGATATTAGCCAACAGGATTCTACAACACATTAAGAAGATTACCCACCCTGAGCAGGTGGGATTCATCTCTCAGCTACAAGGATTGGTCAGCATTCAAAAATCAATCAATTTCATAGAACAAATCAATAAGAAAAGAGAGAAGAACCCCATGGTCCTCTCAATTGATGCAGAAAAAGCATTTGACAAAATCCAGCATCTGTTCCTGACTAAAATTCTTCAAAGTATAGGGATAGAGGGAACATTCCTGAACTTCATCAAATCTATCTATGAAAGACCCACAGCAAATATCATCCTCAATTGGTAAAAGCTTGTAGATTTCCCATTGAGTTCAGGAACAGATGGATGCCCACTCTCACCACTCTTGTTAAACATAGTATAAAGAGTTCTAGCAACAGCAATCCAACAACAAAGAGAAATAAAAAGGATCCAAATTGGCAATAAAGAATTTAAACTCTTTTCCTTCGCAGATAAGATGATACTTTATATGGAAAACCCAAAAGACCCCACCGCAATTCAGCAAACTGGCAGGATACTAAGTCAATGTACATAAATTAGTGGCTTTTTTATACACTAACAATAAACATACATAAAGGGAATTTAAACAATGTATTCCATTTATTATAGCACCAAGAACCATAAGATAAGTGGGAATAAACCTAACCAAAAAAGTAAAGGATCTGTAGTCAAGGAATTGCATAACACTCATGAAAAAATTGAAGAAGACACAAAAAGAGGAAGACCATTTCATACTCTTGGATCAGAAGAATAAACAGAGTGAAAATGTCTATACTGTCTCGAGCAATCTATCCTTTTAATGCCATTCCGATCAAAATTCCACCGGTAGTTTTCAAAACGTTGGAGCAAATAATCCTAAAATTTGTATGGAATCAGAAGAGACCCCAAATTGCTGAGGAAATGTTGAAAAACAAAAATAAACCTTGGGCCCTCACGTTAACTGATTCCCGGGTTTACAAAAAAGATGTGATCACCAAGACACATTGATACTGGCTTAAAAACGGACACATTGACCTTTAGAACAGAGTAGAGAACCCAGATATGGACCTTTAAATCTATGGGCAGATAATCTTCCACTGTATAGTGGAAAAAATACAGTCTCTTCAATAAATGGTGTTGGGAAAACTGGACAGCTATATATAGAAAAATAAAATTCAATCATTCTCTTACACCCTATACAAAGGTAACTCAAAATGGATAAATGACTGAAATGTGAGACAGGTCTCCATCAGATTCCTAGAGGAGAACATAGGCAGTAACCTCTTCGATATCAGCCACAGCAGCTTCATTTTATATATGGCTGCAAAGGCAAAGGAAACAAAGTGAAAATGAACTTTTGGAACTTCATCAAGATCAAAAGCTTATACACAGCAAAGGAAACAGTCAACAACAACAACAAAACTGAGGCAAAACGTGGAATGGGAGAAAATATTTCCAAATGACAGTACTGAAAAATGGTTGATATCCAGGATCTATAATGAACTCCTCAAACTCAACACACAAAGAACAGACAATCATATAAAAAACATAGGCAGAAGATATGAACAGACATTTAACCAATGAAGACATAAAAATGGCTATCAGACACATGAAAAAATGCTCATCATCACTAGCCATCAGGGAGATTCAAATAAAAACCAATTGAGATCACCAGTTAGAATGGCCAAAAAACAAGATGGGAACAGCATGCGATGGAGAGGATGGGGAGAATGAGGAGCCCTCTTACACTGTTGGTGGGAATACACATTATTGCAGCTACTTTGGAGAATGGTGTAGAGATTCCTCAAGAAGTAGAAAATAGAAATTCCCTATGACTCTGCCATTGCACTACTGGGTCTTTACCAAAGATACAGATGTAGTGAAAAAAAGGGCCATTTGTAGCCCAATGTTTATAGCAGCAAACCATGGTCGCCAAACTGTAGAGAGACCCAAAGTGCCCTTCAATGGAAGAATAGATAAGAAAGATGTGGTCCATTTACACTAAGGAGTATTATGCTTTCCTCAGAAAGGATAAATACCCAAGTTTTGTAGTAACATGGATGGGACTGGAAGAGATTATGCTGAATGAAACAAGTCAAGAAGAGAAAATCAATTATCCTATGGTTTCACTTATTTGTGGAGCATCACAAATAACATGGAGGACAAGGGGAGATGGAGAGGAGAATGGATTTGAGGGAAATTGGAAGGGGAGGTGAACAATGAGAAACTATAGACTCTGTAAAACAATCTGAGGGTTCTGAAGGGTCGTGGGGTGGGAGGATGAGGGAACCAGGTTGTGGGTATTAGAGAGGGCACGGATTGCATGGAGCAAGATAGGGTTTGAATTCTCTTCTATTAATTGCAACTGGATGTGGAATACAGCACACGATATGTAATAGACAATGCTAGGTCTGCCTATGGAACAACTTCTCCTATGGTCCTCAGAGATACATCTTATGCATGTTTCCCCAAAGCTCAGGTGGTTTAGAGATTCCGTGATGATGACAGTTATTCCTTCCCACCTTTCAGTCCCTATGATCTGTCCTGTGCTTAAAGTGGATATCGTAGTCCCCAAGAATATTGGATTTTGGTCCCCATCTCCCTTCCTTTCTGTTAATATGCCTCCAACATCTAGATACACCCAGGTTGGTGGTATATATGATGGAAATTCTTCCAACTGTCTTATGTTTGGATGCTCCATCAAGACTAAACAGCTTCTGATAATTTTTGTCTCTGGAACGCATAAAATCTGCCATAGGCACATTCGCTTTGGCTGTCTTCTCCTTGAGAATTGCATATCCTATGTCTCCCCCAGTTCTTCCCTTTCAAGCTATTTGCATCTTTATAGCCAAAGGAAATCTCCTATGGCCAACAGAAGGTCAAGTTTGGTTTATGTTGTTTTCATGTTGACATTTTTTTGCATATTTTAAAAATTTTCATTCTTCCAACAATTTTTTTATAGGGATAGGAAAATTTAGTCCTGAATACTTGATCTAATTATTGATAGGTAAGGAGTTAACTTTCTAATTTTGGTTCATTTCTGACTTGTATTCTCTGTGCCTTTCACCTTTATGGTATTTTCTTTGGGATTTGCTTCCTTTATTGTGATTCCTCACTTGCTCCCCATCTTTTGTGTGTCTTATCTGTGGGGGGGGTGTGTTTTGTCTGTGTTTGTTTCATATAACACTTAAAATTAAATTTTAAGAGATAATAACTCGGTCAATAATGCATAACAATTCAATTTGATATGCCTTGAAAACTCACATTCCATCACTTTCAGCCAAATTTCGTACAAGTTATGTCCCATTTATGCCTCTTTTATAAACACATATTCTCACTAACCAGCCTTCAAGCAAACACACAATATTGTGTGCCTGGTTAGAGTCATATTGTTTGTACTTTTCCCCCCTGCTATTTCAAATGTTCCTTGACTACGATGAGACGGTAAAATTGTTATTTGTATTTCTGAGACTGAGAGATGTGATGTAGCCCAATGCTCAACAAAACTCTACCACATGAAGCTAGTGGCAAGAATTCGTTCTTGATTATAACTGTAAGAATCTGTGGTGCCTATGGAGGACAGATTTGGTAGTATTTTCTGAGAACCCCAGGCTTGTCTTCAGCCATGAATACAAACTGAAGATTACTACATATAATGAAATATGGTGGAAAATGACCTGAAGCATACCAAACTCCACAGTAAAGGAAAAAAGTAATCCCAGAGAATATGTGAGAAGATTTGTGGCATGGCTTAGGGGATATGTTGTCGTTGGTACTTCAGAGTGCAGTGAGCCAATGGAAAAGGTAAAGCCACAGGAGAGAGGAGTACACATTGGGAACCCACATGATGCATATATCCCAAAGCCATTGCCTTTGACCAGCCGAGGGTCTGAATGGCACAAGTTCTTGCCAACAAAGAATCTTATTGCCCAGAGATTTCAGATCAGCCTGCTTGGCAGACATCGACTCAATAGCACATTGTGTTTCTATTGGACAGGACACCACCAAACTACCAGGTGCAGACAGCCAATAAACCATGATCAGAGACAATGCCAGAAAACATAGTGGGAAAGTGATGGGTTCTGACAGTGCAACCATGAGAGGCAAGGTTCGTGGAGATGACTCGATGGGGGCATAATAAATTTGGGGTTCTCGCACCAGGAGCATAAAGACTGCGTTAATGGCCAAAGACAGGACGGTGAGGACATTTCCTGCCTAACCTGCAAGCAAGAAGTTCCAACTCTGGAACACTGGGGGGACAGCCTTCCTCAGTCCAAGTTGCTTAGTCCAAGGGGAACAGACTCTCCCATAGAAGACTAGAAGAAAGCCCTGCCCACATGCTCTCTCATGACCACAAAATTCTGCAGGCTTCATTCTGTTGTGTTGGTTGAATGTTTCCTTTCACAGGCACACCAGAGCCCACCAAGCTAATCCTCACCCTATTCAGCCTAGACTTCAAACACTCTGAACATCAGGCAGGAGAGCCTCTGCATATGACTGGCTTCAAGGGCAGGGGACAGCAACAACACAACAGCAGAGGGTAGGCATGAAACACCCACCTGAGACTCCCAAAAGGGCCAGTCCTTGGGCACTCCATGATCTCCTCTTCTTTTAAAGATATTACTCTCAGGTTATAAAGAGAATGGGCTTTTCAAATACTGAGAAGAAGACAGAGACCTGTACCTAATTCAAAGATGTAAAAATCAATTGATGACGAGGTAAAAGTACGAGAAATGACCATGTCCAGGCAGTCAAGGGAAACCTTTGCATGTAACGTGCCTGATGGAGGATTGATAGCAGCAGCCAGAATACTCACTATACATCAGAAAAATCAGAAGTCATCAGGGAGTCTTGAACTACACAAATATAAAGTGATACAAATAATATAAATAAAATAAAATAAAATAAAATAAAATAAAATAAAATAAAATAAAAAAAGAGTCCTGGATGATAAGATTGATAGCAGATTGAATTGAATGCAAATACGTAAAGATATGTAAAGATAATTAAAATACACTTCTTTCCTTTTCTCTGTCTGTCTTCATCTGGCTTTGAAAGGTACAGATTGTTTTTCTTTTAATTTATTTGTTATTTGAGGAAGCAAGCCTATCATCCATCATCCGTTTTTGACAGAATATTCATGAATGCTTTCTTTCCATATACAAGCTAGTGATTATGCTAATATATCCCACAATTCAACACCAGTTCCCTCATTCCTTGCATGTCATTCTTTTCTGCAACCCTCAGCTTGGTTCTCAGTGTCCTGAGTCACTGCTGGTTTGTCTCCTTCTCTGACTTATTCCCCTTCTGGTTTCCCTTCCTTTCTAAGGGCCATGGCATTCCTCCTAGGGCACATGCAAGAGAAGTAATATGATATTTCCATTTGTCTGCTTGCTTTTTTCATTTTGCATCACCCAGTCATGTGGCATTCATGTCAATGCAAGTACCAGGGTTTTATCATCCCTGAGGGGAAAAGAATACTGTGTTGTCAACATGGCCTACACCTTCTTTATCCACTAGTCATTGCAAGAGCATTGTGGCTTATTCCACAGTTCTGCTCGAGTGGGCATTGCATGCCATTGATATAGACCATTCCACTTTCTCAGATTAAGATATTTGGTCAACATGGGTATAGACAATGCCACAGCAGATAGAGTTAACTAATGATGACAAGGTGTGCTGTCCACGGCTCTTCCTTAAGCGTTAGCTCTCATGCAGAATGTCACTCTACTTGAAGCCTTTGTAAAAGTGTTTAAATTAAAGCCGAGTAGACAAAACCCTATTCCCTTATGACTAGTGTTTCAGAACACTAGGAGATTAGAACAGGCATCACAATACATCCATGCCCTAACATATTTTCTTGAAAACAGACTTTCCGTCTCTTAGTATTCACTGACTCATAGGGGAAAAACACTGACAAAGAACCCTCTCATGCACAGGATCACAAACCCGACGGAAGGCTATTGATAGCCAAGATGCTTCACTGTTTCTTGAGATCTCTAGAAATTTAAGTGGAAATTGTAACACCTGGCCATTTCTGGAGAAATATTGGCCTTAAGGATTGTATACCGAAGGTCATTCTCTTTACTCTTTGTCTAGAAAGGGAAAGTGGGACATTAACACAAAGAAACCTGAGTTTTTGATTAGGCTCAGAGGACTGTTTTTTAGTTCTTCCCGGGCTTCCTACCTAAAGCCATAGGACTCAAAGGTCATGAAACAGGGACTGCAGCTTCAGTGAAGCCAGCTTCTGTGATGTCACAAAGCTTTGAAGACATAGAAAACACTCCTGATAACTACACTTGCCTGGAGTAGTCATGTGTGGGCCAAAAGTATCCCAAGCACTCCCAAACCACTGGAGCCGCCTGGGTCTCTCACCAAGGCAGTTTGCAAAGCGAGTTGTTGTCACCTTCTCCATGGCCGAATTTGTAGTTTGGTCATGACTATCAGCACCGGCCCTCTGGACTCTGAAGAAATACAAGGATTCAGCATTCCATCTTACCCATGAAAGACCAAGAAACAATCAGACTGCAATCAAAGCCTAAGAGTTAGAACTCTGCACCCTGCACATGGGTATGGTCCTCCCACCCAATCAGGGCACTTCTGTCCAGGAAATGGGCCACCCAAGGAAAGTTTAAATGGAACGCCTGCAACCATGCCAAAGACAGGTCTGAAGTCTTCAACAGTGAGGACTTGAGTACTTCTAGCGTTTCAAGAAATCGTGCTAACACTACTTCCCAAACTTCAAAACTGACCAAGCACCAAAGACAGACTCTACACCCTCGGACCTTAGGTCCAAGAAGGACTCATGCACTTGGTGTTACAGGAGCAAACATGGAGGATGTTGGAAGAGAGCCATATCCCTATTAGAGCCATCTGAAAGACTTTCATGCCTGTTTCAGGATGACAACTTGTATCTCCAAAAGGACACATTGAAGAGATTTCGAATGTCGAATATCTAAGAACCTTGAGCATTCCCACAGTGTGTTGCAGTTACCCTCTAGGGAGCTGCATGGAGATGTGGCAGGACAAGCCTGCCTTAACCCTCCAATTACCAACCAACAAATGGTATAAAGTGATTAGCAAACAGTGCCTCTTTCAGAATATAGGGATAACCTAATGAATCCAGGAGAGGAGGAACAATGTATAAACAAGGGGCCATTACACCAGGTCAGACTATGATGCTACAGGTTTGTGAGATGGTATAGGAAGACAAAAACAAAACAACAGACACACACACACACACACACACACACACACACACACACACACACACAAACCATAAGAACAAAAACGCTCAGAGCCAAGGTCTGGCATTTTTAGGATGGTGCTCTGTACCAGGCTACATTCCATAGGGACCTAGGTCCAAATTAAATAAAACCTCATCTGGCCCCATTGAATCCTTTTACCCTGGTTCTGTTTTGGTTTTTTTTTCAAATGATGCACATGCACGTATTTGACAGAGAAACATAGAAATCACAATGAGGTGGTGGAGCTTGAGAGAGAGAACCTGATTTGCCCCTTAGAAGGGAACCTGAGACCAGAGTCGATGCCATGGCCCTGGGATCAGGAGATGAGAGAAGGCCATCTCTGAACTGATGGACACACTCTGGACCCAGTCTTTCTCTTCTGAATACCTCCTAGTTCTAGGCAAGAACCACTGCTCTGTCTTTTTCAGCAATTCAGGGGATGCAGATTTTGGCTTGGGCTGGTGTTGCTTGAGTTTTCTGACCTGCTTTGAAGCTGATGTAGCTTGTTACCTTGAAGTCAGTGATTGACTATGGACAAACTACTCTCCCAAGCATATTTGGGTACATAAAATTTCTCCATTGTAGATTTTTTGGGGAATGATACTATGTCTTGTGTTGCTCTGCTTCAGTGGTTGGGAGTCCTCTTTGCCCCTGAATCTGGATCACTGCTTCTGCTCCCAGAAGAGGGACATTTTCTGAGTGATTTATCAAAAAAAAAATGTTCAGCCGTCTTTTTTTCTCTTGCTCCTAGTTCTCATAAAATAGGCACATCTTTCCATTCCTTGGAATCGATGATTTCCCTAAGCTCATTGTCATGTTCAATCATTCTTCCTTCTCTCTTTGGATTTGCTTTCTTATTTTCCAATATTATTCTTTCAAGTCAATAATTTTATCCTCAGATTCTGTCAGCTTTTTTGACTTTACATCCAATCCGCTACCCATTTTTCATCATGAACTCTTTATTTTATCTTTTTTTAATCAATTTTATCTCTGTGGTTAAAGACTTCCTGATGTCTTCTGTCTTTTTTCTTTTATGTACAGGGAGTATCCTGGCTATAAAGTTCGATCCTCCATTGGGTGTGACACTTGTAGAGGTTTCACTCGTATTGCATGGCCATGATCATTTTTTGTTTCTTTTCCTTGGCATCAATTGATACTTCCATCTTTGAATGGAATCTAAATCTCTGTCTTCTTCTCTGTACTCAAAATCCAATTCTGTTTTCTAGCCTGAGAGTAATTTATTTAGGAAGAAGAGGTGATGGAGTGCCCAAGGGCTGGCCATTGAGAGAGTCTATGGTGTGTGTGTGTGTGGCATGCATGCCCTTTGATGTTGTGTTGTTGCTTTCCTCCTTTATTAGAGGCCAGTTATCTGCAGGGGCTCTAGTTTCATGCCATTTGATGTATTTGGGGTCTGGGCTGAATATGCTGAGGTTTAGCTTGCTGGGCTCTGGTGTGCCCGTGAAAGGAGACATTCAACCAACTCAACAGAATGAAGGCTTGCAGAGTGTAATGGCCAAAAGAGAGGTTGAGGGCAGGGCTTTCTTCCAGTCCACTACAGGAGAGTCTGCTTTCCTGGGACTAAGCAACTTGGACTGAGGAAAGCATCCCAAAGTGTTCAGGTGCTTGGGATTTCGTGTTTACATGTTAGGCAGCTAATATCCTCACGGTCCATTTTCCCACTATTTCTCCTGGTATTGTCTCGGATTATGGTTTCCAGTCTGTCTGCATATGGTTCCTTGTTGGTGTCCTCTCCATGAGAAAACCAGTGTTCTCTTGAGTCGATGTCTGCCAAGCCTGCTGATATGAAATCTCCAGGATTCAAGACCCTTTGTTGGCAAGATACATGCAATGCAGACCTTCTGCTGGTCACAGCCAATGACATTCGGAAATATGCTCCTTGTGAGTTCCCAGTATGCTCCACTCTCCTGTGCCTTTGTCCTTTGCTTTGGCTCACTGCCCTCTGAAGCACCAACTGCCCATGTCTTCTTAAGCCATGTCTCCAATCGTCTCCCCTAGTTTCTGCAACTTATTTTCTCTTTTGCCATGGAGTTTAGTTTGTAGGCTTCAGTTCAGTTTCCACCAAGTTGTAGTTGATGTGGTAATCCTCCACTTGTGTTCATGACTGAAGGACGCGTGGAGTTCTCAGACACTACTACCATCTCACTGTCCTCCAAAGGTACCTCGGATTCTTACTGAGGCATTAGAAAGAATGAATTCTTGCCACTTGCCCCATGTGGCAGTGTTATGGAGAGCATTGGGCTATGTCACACCTATCAGTCTCAGAATGACAAATAACATACGATTTTACTCTCTCGTATTAGTCAAGAAATATGTGGAAAAGCATAGGAAAAATGTACAAACAAGACAACTCTAAACAGGCACACAAAATATGGTGTTTGTTTGAAGGTAGGTTTCTTAGAATATGTGTTTATAAAAGAGGACTACGTAGGACATACTTTGTAGGAAATGTGGCTGAAAGTGATGGATTCTGAATTTTCAAGGCATCTCAAATTGGATTGTTATCCTAAGAAGACCAACTTACTACCTCTTGAAATTTAATTATAAATGTTATGTGAAACACACACGGTCAAATACACACACACACACACTCACACACAGATAAGATGCACAAAAGATGGGGACAAAGAGAGGAATCACAATAAAGGAAGAAAACATCAAATAAAATGATATACAGGGGAAAGGCACAGAGAATCCCAGTCAGAAATCAACCAAAATGAGAATGTTTACTCCTTACCTACCAATAATTAGTTCAACTATTCAGACTAAAATCTCCCATCACTGCAAACATATTGTTGAACTGGATGAAAATTAAAAAAAAAAAAAAGGCCAAACAGTCCACAAGAAAACAACAAAAAGTAAACAAGCTCGAGCTTCTGTTACTCATAGGAGATTTCCAAAGAATATGAAGATACACATATCTTGAAAGTGAAGGAATTGGGAAGATATAGGTTATGCAAATGACAAAGAGAAGGAAGCCAAAGAGATTGTGCCTATGGCAGGTAGAGAGATTTTATGACATTGAGAGACAAAAGATTACTGGAAGGTGTTTTGTCTTGATGGAGCATCAAGACATCAGAAACTTGAAAGAATTGCCAATATAGAAACCACCAATGGATGTGTCTAAATGTAGAAACCATATTAACAGAAAGTAAGCGATACGGGGTCCTCAATCCAAAATTGTTGGGAACTACGATATCCTCTTTCAACACAGTACAGAGCATCCAGACGCAAAGGTGGTAAGGAGTAACAGACATCATCATGGAGTCTCTAGAACACCTGACCACATGCATAAAATTTTGTCTCTAAGAACCATAAGAGAAGTTCTTCCAAAGGGCAGATCTAACTTTGTGTATCACAGATAGTGTGCTGGAGTCCAAATCAAGTCGTAATTAATGGAAGTATATTAAGTGAAAGAATCAAAGAATAAGTATCTTGTATACTTATGACCATGAAGGTATGAAAATGGAAAGAATTCACTTATGAATGTGAAACAAACCCAGACACTAGTAGGAGGAAAACACAACACACTACTAAACTAGCAATGAATCAAACAAAGAACATACAAAGGAAGATCAGACAGTGCCATGAAATAAGGAAAGCCAAGAAACTTAACCTATATTGTTTCCCCATAAAATGTTTTCGGGATGATGTGAAAACATTTTATGGGGAAACAATATAGGTTAAATGCTTGTATTTCCAAAAATTAAAAACACAGAAAAATAGCGACCTAACTGGATGCCATAAGGAATAATAATAAGAGGAAGAACCAACCTCCAAAGTTAACAGAAAAAATGAAATACTACAATTGATTATAGAAATATGAAACACAAACAAACCAAAAGAAAAAAATCAAAAGAACTCAAACGTCTGTTTGAAAACTTTAATAAACTAGCGAAGCCAATACCTGAATAAAACAGGGAGATAAGCACACAGCTGAAAGTATAAATCCACATGACAGCTGATAGAAGAAAAAAAAAAAAACCTGAAATACGCCTCTACACAATTATGCCAGCAAATCCAAGAACTGAGTGAAAAGAATTTATTCCAAGACACATATCAACTCCCAAGTTTAGGTCAGTAAATCTACAAAATCTGAGCTCTCTACTAGTAACTAAAGCATTTGTAGCAGTAATCAAACCTCTGCCAAACACAGAAGGCCAGGTCCAAATCATTTTCCTTAGCAACTCTTCTAGACATTTAATGAAGGGAAGGTTGTTTCTTCTATTGATTCCAGAAATGGAGGCAGGGAGACTCTATTTTACAGGTATAAAGACCCAATTCAGTTAAAAACACTATAGGAAATAAATTTTATGCATTTTCAATAAGTAAATATAATAAAATTGTAATTTTTCCCTTTCTCTGTCTCTAATCATCTGGTTTTGCAAAGGCCAGATTGTTTTTCTTTTAATATTTTTTGTTCTGTTGAAACCAGCCTATCTACTGTCATTCGTTTTTGACTGAGTATTAACGAATGTTTCTGTTCCATATATGACATAGTGCTCCTGTTAATATATGCCATACTCCTCAACAACCATTAACCAGTTCCCTCATTCCCTAAATAACTATCTTTTCTGTAACCCATAGCTTGGTTCTCAGAACCTGAGTCACCCCTGGTTTGTCTACTTCTCTGACTTCTTCCCCATCACTTTTCCTTTCTTTACTAAGGGCCATGGTTTTCCTCCTGGGGACATACGAGGGAAGCCATATGATATGATATTTTCTTTTTTTTTTTTTTTTTTTTGCTTCCCTTTTTCATTTCACATGACCCAGTTCTGTGTCATTCATGTAAAGGCAAGTACCAGGTTTTCATCCTCCCTGATGGCTGAAAAATAATCTGTTGACAATATGGACCACACTTTCTTTATCCAAGAATCTTTGCAAGGACATTGTGGTTAAATCCACAGCTCTGCTGGAGTGGAGATTGCAGGCCATCAATATAGGCCGTTCCTTTTCCGATGATTAAAGGGTCTTTGTCAACATGGCTATTCCCTTTACCACAGCAAGTAGAGGTAACTAACGATCACAAAAAGTGCTCTCCAGGGCTCTAAAATAAGAGTTAGCTCTGATGCAGAATATCACTCTTCTTGAAGCTTTTGCAAATGTGTTTAAGGTAAAGACATGTAGATATAGCCCTAATCCCTTATGACTAGTTTTTGAGAACACTAGGAGATGAGGAAACAGAAAGCAAAATACATCTATGCCCTAACACTTTTCCTTGGAAATGGATTTTCCATCCCTAGTTATCACGGACCCATAGGGAAAAGATGCTGAGAAAGGACTCTCACCCACAGGATGAAAAACCCCACGGAGAGCTGTTGTTACACAAAATGCCTCACTGTTTATTGAGATCTCAAGAAATTGCAGTGGAAATAATTAAATCTAACCATCTCTTGAGAAATCCTGGCCCTAAAGAATAGAATACTGAATGTTATTTCCTTTACTCTTTTTCTAGAAAGGGGAAGTGGGACATTAAAACCCAAGACTACCTGAATTCTTGATCAGGCTCATAGGGCTCTCTTTCTCTTTCCCAGGACTTCCTACCTAAAGCCATATGACTCAAAGGTCATCAGAGAGGAACTGCGCTCCAGTGAAGCCACTTTCTGTGATGTCACAAAGATCATAGCAAGCACTGATCATCAATCCACGCCTGAGAAGTATACTTGGCTGGATTAGTCATGGGAGGGCCAAGAGTATTCCAAGCCTCCCAAACCGCTGAAGGCACCTGGGTCTCTCACCAAGGCTGTTTGTGAAGCGAGTTGGTGTCACCTTCTCCATGTCCGAATTGGTAGTCTTTGGGGGGTGACTGTCAGCACCAGCCCTATGGACACCGGATAAAGACAACAATCCTCCATTCTACCTTAGCCACCAAAGGTCAAGAAGCAATCAGGTCTCAAACAAAGCCTTAGTGAAGTAATTCCACGCCCTGTATATGGGTATGGTCCTCCCACTTAATCAGGGCGCTTCTGACCAGGAAAAGGGCTACCCATGGAAAGCTTAAAGGGAACACCCACAACCATGCTAAAGACATGTCTGGAGTCTTCAATGCGAGGACATGAGTACCTCCAGTTTCTATGGAAATTGTGCCAAAACAGCCTCCCAGTCTTCAAAACTGACCAAGAAACAAAGGCATACTCTATACCCTAGACCCTTAGGTCTAGGAAGGACTCATGTACTTTATGTCCACAGGAGCAAGCACGGGGCATGTTGGGAGAGACCCATAGCCCAAGTGAAGCTATCTGAAAGACATTCATGCCCATATCATTATGACTACTTTTATATCCAAAAGCCCGCATTTGAGAGGATTTGAATGTTGAAGAACCTTGAGCATTCCCACAGGCTGGTGCAGCTACCCTCCGGGGAAATGAATGGAGATGTGGCAGCACAACCTGCCCAAAAACTCTCATGACCATCCCCCAAGTGGTTTCATGTGATAAGCAAATAGTGCTTCTTGCCTATAATGGGCATGTTCTCATGGAGCCAGGAGAGGATGAATAATGTGTCAACAAGGGGCATCTACCGGGGGACAGACAATGGATTCTACAGTTTGGTGAGGAGATCCAGGAATACAAAGAGCAGGAGAATGCGCAAGGAAGCTCCGAGCAAAAGTCTGGCATTTTAGTATGGGAAGAGTTGCTCGGTACCTGGCTGCATTCCATAGGAAATGGGTCCAAATTAAATAAAACGTCCTCTGGCCCAAGTCAATCCTTGAACACTGGATTTTGTTTTCTTTTTGTTTTCGTTTTTTTGTCAAATGATGCACATGCATGTATTTGACAGAGAGACAGAGAGATCACAATGAGGGGGTGGAGCTGGAGAGGGAGAAGCTGACTTGCCCCTGATATGGGAACCTGAGACCAGTGTCAATGCCATGGCCCTTGATCATGACTTGAGCTTAAGCCTGCCTCTAAACTGATGGAAACACCCCAGCACCCAATCTTGGCTTCTTTATACCTCCTAGTTCTAGACAAGTACCGCTGCTTTGTCATTGTTCAGAAATTCAGGCGATTCAGATTTTGGCTTGGCCAGGTGTTGCTTGAGCTATCTGACCTGCTTCAAGAGATGATCTAGCTTGCCCTCTTGAAGTCAGTGCCTTGGCTATGGACAAACTATTCTCCCACGCATATTTGGGTAAAGAGAATTCATCCATTGCTATCTTTTGCAGGGGGAATGACACTATGTCTTGTGGTGCTCTTCTTCTATGGTTTGTGATGGGAATCCTCTGTGCATCTGAATTTGGATCTCTGTTTCTGCTACCAGATGAGGGACATTTTCAGCACAGATTTCTCAAAGACAAGTTGAGCCCTCTTTTTATTTCTCACTCCTATTCTTCTTCAATAGGCACCTCTTTATTGGAGTAAGATGACCTCCTTAAGCTAACTGTCATGTTCCACCATCCTTTCTTGTCTCTTCAGATTTGATTCCATATTTTCCAGTTTTTTCTTCCAGGTCACTATTTCGATGCTCTGCTTCTGCCAGGTTCCTGGACTTTGCACCCAGTCTGCTACAAATCATTTCACCAGTGACTCTTTAATTTTTTTAATCACGTTTAGCTCTGTGGTTCGAGACTCCTTAATGTCTTCTGTGTTTTTCTGATGTACAATGAGTCTCCTGGCTGCTGATTTCAATCTTCCAATGGGCGTGTTACATGTCGAAGTTTAACTTCAATTGCCTGCACATGATCATTTCTTGTTCTTTTTCCTTGACATTAAATAATTCTTCCATCTTTGCATTGGATCTAGGTCTCTGTCTTCTTTTCATTAGTTCAAAAGCCTCTTTTGTTTTCTATCCTGGGTGTAATTTTTTTAGGATAATGAGATCATGGCATACCCAGGGTCTGCCCCTTGAGGGATTCTTCCATATGTGTGGCATGCATGCCCCATGCTGTGTGTTGTGGCGGTCCCTGGTCCTTGGAGCCAGTCATCTGCAGAGGCTGTCCTTGCCTGCTATTTGGAGTGTTTGGGGTCTTGGCTGAATATGATGAGGCTCAGCTTGGGGTGCTCTGGTGTTTTTGTGAATGGAGATGTTCAGCCAACTCAATGGAATAAACGCCTGTTGAATGCTGTGGTCAGGGTAGAGCATATAGGTAGCGCTTTTTTCTAGTCCCCCACGGAAGAGTCTGTTCTCCTGGGTCTAAGCAACTGGGACTGCAGAAGGGAGTTCCCTAAGTGTTCCATGGTTGGGATTTTGTGTTTGCAGATTAGGCCGCTAATGACCTCACTGACCTGTCTTTGGCCAGTAGCTCAGTCTTTATGTTACTGGGGCAAGAGCCCAAAATTTCTTCTGTCCCTATCGAGTCATCCCCATGAACACTGGCTCTCATGGATGCATTGCCAGAACCAACCATCTTCTTACTGTGTCTCCTGGGATTTTCTCTGATTATGGTTTCCATGCTGTCTGAATCTGTTTGCTTGTTGGTGTCATCTCCAGGAGCAGCACAGTATTCTCTCTAGTCGATGTCTTCCAAGAGTGCTGATCTGAAAACTCTGGACTTTGTTGGCAGGAACTCGTGACATTCAGACTCACTGCTGGTCGCAGCCACTGATTATGTGAGTTCCCAGTGTGTTCCTTGCTCCTGTGCCTTTGCCCTTTGCATTGTCTCACTGCCCTCTGAAGCACTCCCCATGTCTCCCAAAACCATGTTTCCAGGCTTCTGCCGAAGTTTCTTTGAATACTTTTCTCTTTTGCTGTGGAGTTTGCTTTGTATGCTTCAGGTTCATTTCTGCCATATTGCAACTAATGTGGTAATACTCCAGTTGTGTTTCTGGATGAAGACAAGCCTGGAGTTCTCAGATACTATTACCATCTCACTGTCCTCAAAAAGCACTGCAGACTCTTACCAAGCCAAAGAAAGAATGAATTCTTGCCACTTGCCCATGTGGCAGTGTTGTGGAGAGCATTGGACTACATCTATCAGTCTCAGAAAGACAAATAATATACAATTTTATTCTCTAATGGTAGTCAAGGAACATGGTAAAAATCAAGTGAAAAGGGGACAAGAAATATGACTCTAACCAGGCACCCACAATTTGGTGTTTGTTTGAAGGCAGATTAGTGAGAATATGTGTTTATAGAAGAAGACTACCTGGGTAATTCTTTGCAGGAACTGTGGCTGATAGTGATCGAATGTGATCATTCAAGGCATATCAAATTGAATTGCTATCCTTAAAAGACCGACTTCCTATCTCCTGAAATTTTGTTAACAGTGTTATGTAAAACACAGACAACACACAACACACACACACACACACACACACACACACACACACACCAAAAAGACACACAAAATATGGGGTGGAAGTGAGGAATTGCTCTAAAGGAATCAAACTCCAAAAAAAATACCATAAAGGGGAAAAGGACAGTGAATCCAAGTTGGACAAAAACGAAAATGAGAACATTAACTACTTACTTCTCAATAATTAGTTAAAGTATTCAGGACTAAATTCTCATTTCCCTATAAAGAGATTTTTGGAAAGATGAATATTTAAAAGTAAAAAAAAAAAAAAGGCAAAAAAGGTCCACAAGAGAATAGCAAAAACTAAACAGGCTTGTCCTTCTATTGCCCATAGGAGATTTCTTTCCACTAAAGATACACATAGCTTGGAAGAGACCTATAGAACAAGTGAAGCCATCAGAAAGACAATATTTCCCATTTCAAGATTTAAACGTGTATCTCCAAAAGGACGTATTGAAGAGGATTCAAATTTTGAAGAATCTTGAGCATTCCCACCAGGTTTTGCAGCTAACCTCTAGGAAACTGAATTTAGAAATGGCAGCAGAAGACTTCATTAAACCTCTCATTACAATCCAAAAATGGCTTCAGATAATAAGAAAACAGTGCATCTTAAGGAAGATGGGCATGTACTCATAGAGCCCTGAGAGGATTAACAATGTGACAACCAAAGGCCATTACATTGGGACAGACAGTCCCACTCTATGCTACAGTCCCACCATATGCTACAGGTTGGAGGGGAGATCCAGGAACCAAATAATAGGAGAATGAACAAGGGAGCTCAGACCTAAGGTCTAGCATTTTAGCATGGTGGGAAGTACTCTATACCTGGCTGTATCCCATGGGGACCTAGTTCTAAATTAAATAAACCATCCTCAGGCCTCAGTCAATCCTTTAATATGTTTTTTTTAATATAATTTTTTATTTTTTATAAACATATATTTTTATCCCCAGGGGTACAGGTCTGTGAATCACCAGGTATACACACTTCACAGCACTCACCAAAACACATACCCTCCCCAATGTCCATAATCACACCCCCTTCTCCCAAACCCCCTCCCCCCAGCAACCCTCAGTTTGTTTTGTGAGATTAAGAGTCACTTATGGTTTGTCTCCCTCCCAATCCCATCTTCTTTCATTTATTCTTCTCGTACCCACTTAAGCCCCCATGTTGCATCACCACTTCCTCATATCAGGGAGATCATATGATAGTTGTTTTTCTCTGCTTGACTTATTTCCCTAAGCATGATACGCTCTAGTTCCATCCATGTTGTCTCAAATCGCAAGATTTCATTTCTTTTGATGGCTGCATAGTATTCCATTGTGTATATATACCACATCTTCTTGATCCATTCATCTGTTGATGGACATCTAGGTTCTTTCCATAGTTTGGCTATTGTGGACATTGCTGCTATAAACATTCGAGTACACGTGCCCCTTTGGATCACTACGTTTGCATCTTTAGGGTAAATACCCAATAGTGCAATTGCTGGGTCATAGGGCAGTTCTATTTTCAACATTCTGAGGAACCTCCATGCTGTTTTCCAGAGTGGCTGCACCAGCTTGCATTCCCACCAACAGTGTAGGAGGGTTCCCCTTTCTCCGCATCTTCGCCAGAATCTGTCATTTCCTGACTTGTTGATTTTAGCCATTCTGACTGGTTTGAGGTGATATCGCATTGTGGTTTTGATTTGTATTTCCCTGATGCCGAGTGATATGGAGCACTTTTTCATGTGTCTGTTGGCCATCTGGATGTCTTCTTTGCAGCAATGTCTGTTCATGTCCTCTGCCCATTTCTTGATTGGATTATTTGTTCTTTGGGTGTTGAGTTTGCTAAGTTCTTTATAGATTCTGGATACTAGTCCTTTATCTGATATGTCGTTTGCAAATATATTCTCCCATTCTGTCAGTTGTCTTTTGATTTTGTTAACTGTTTCCTTTGCTGTGCAAAAGCTTTTGATCTTGATGAAATCCCAATAGTTCACTTTTGCCCTTGCTTCCCTTGCCTTTTGCGTTGTTCCTAGGAAGATGTTGCTGCGGCAGAGGTCGAAGAGGTTGCTGCCTGTGTTTTCCTCAAGGATTTTGATGGATTTCTTTCACACATTGAGGTCCTTCATCCATTTTGAGTTGATTTTCGTGTGTGGTGTAAGGAAATGGTCCAATTTAATTTTTCTGCATGTGGCTGTCCAATTTTCCCAGCACCATTTATTGAAGAGGCTGTCTTTTTTCCATTGGACATTCTTTCCTGCTTTGTCGAAGATTAGTTGACCATAGAGTTGAGGGTCTATTTCTGGGCTCTCTATTCTGTTTCATTGATCTATGTGTCTGTTTTTGTGCCAGTACCATGCTGTCTTAATGATGACAGCTTTGTAATAGAGCTTGAAGTTCGGGATTGTGATGCCACCAACGTTGGCTTTCTTTTTCAATATCCCTTTAGCTATTCGAGTTCTTTTCTGGTTCCATATAAATTTTAGAATTATTTGTTCCATTTCTTTGAAAAAGATGGATGGTACTTTCATAGGAATTGCATTAAATGTGTGGATTGCTTTAGGTAACATAGACATTTTCACAATATTTATTCTTCCAATCCAGGAGCATGGAACATTTTTCCATTTCTTTGTGTCTTCCTCAATTTCTTTCATGAGTACTTTATAGTTTTCTGAGTATAGATTCTGTGTCTCTTTGGTTAGGTTTATTCCTAGGTATCTTATTGTTTTGGGTGCAATTGTAAATGGGATTGACTCCTTAATTTCCCTTTCTTCTGTCTTGCTGTTGGTGTAGAGAAATGCAACTGATTTCTGTGCATTGATTTTATATCCTGACACTTTACTGAATTCCTGTATAAGTTCTAGCAGTTTTGGAGTGGAGTCTTTTGGGTTTTCCACATATAGTTTCATATCATCTGCGATTTGCCGATTTGGATGCCTTTAATTTCCTTTTGTTGTCTGATTGCTGAGGCTAGGACCTCTAGTACTATGTTGAATAGCAGTGGTGATAATGGACATCCCTGCCGTGTTCCTGACCTTAGTGGAAAAGCTTTCAGTTTTTCTCCATTGAGAATGATATTTGCGGTTGGTTTTTCATAGATGGCTTTGATGATATTGAGGTTTGTGCCCTCTATCCCTACAGTTTGAAGAGTTTTGATCAGGAAGGGATGCTGTACTTGTCAAATGCTTTTTCAGCATCTATTGAGAGTATCATATGGTTCTTGTTCTTACTTTTATTGATGTGTTGTATCACATTGACTGATTTGCGGATGTTGAACCAACCTTGCAGCCCTGGAATAAATCCCACTTGGTCGTGGTGAATAATCTTTTTAATGTACTGTTGAATCCTATTGGCTAGTATTTTGTTGAGTATTTTTGCATCTGTGTTCATCAAGGATATTGGTCTATAGCTCTCTTTTTTGGTGGGATCCTTGCCTGGTTTTGGGATCAAGGTGATGCTGGCCTCATAAAATGAGTTTGGAAGTTTCCTTTCATTTCTATTTTTTGGAACAGTTTCAGGAGAATACAATTAGTTCTTCTTTAAATGTTTGGTAGAATTCCCCCGGGAAGGCGTCTGGCCCTGGGCTTTTGTTTGTTTGGAGATTTTTAATGGCTGTTTCAATCTCCTTACTGGTTATGGGTCTGTTCAGGCTTTCTATTTCTTCCTGGTTCAGTTGTGGTAGTTTATATGTTTCTAGGAATGCATCCATTTCTTCCAGATTGTCAAATTTATTGCCGTAGAGTTGCTCATAATATGTTCTGATAATTGTTTGTATTTCTTTGGTGTTAGTTGTGATCTCTCCTCTTTCATTCATGATTTTATTTATTTGGGTCCTTTCTCTTTTCTTTTTGATAAGTCGGGCCAGGGGTTTATCAATTTTATTAATTCTTTCAAAGAACCAGCTCCTACTTTCATTGATTTGTTCTATTGTTTTTTTGGTTTCTATTTCATTGATTTCTGCTCTGATCTTTATGGTTTCTTATCTCCTGCTAGGCTTAGGGTTTCTTTCTTGTTCTTTCTCCAGCTCCTTTAGGTGTAGGGTTAGATTGTGTACCTGAGACCTTTCTTGTTTCTTGAGAAAGGCTTGTACCGCTATATATTTTCCTCTCAGGACTACCTTTGTTGTGTCCCACAGATTTGAACCGTTGTATTTTCATTATCATTTGTTTCCATGATTTTTTTCAATTCTTCTTTAATTTCCCGGTTGACACATTCATTCTTTAGAAGGATGCTGTTTAGTCTCCATGTATTTTGGTTCTTTTCAAACTTCCTTTTGTGGTTGAGTTCTAGCCTTAGAGCATTGTGGTCTGAAACTATGCAGGGAATGATCCCAATCTTTTGATACCAGTTGAGTCCTGATTTAGGACCGAGGATGTGATCTATTCTGGAGAATGTTCCATGTGCACTAGAGAAGAATGTGTATTCTGTTGCTTTGGGATGAAATGTTCTGAATATATCTGTGATGTCCATCTGGTCCAGTGTGTCGTTTAAGGCCTTTATTTCCTTGCTGATCTTTTGCTTGGATGATCTGTCCATTTCAGTGAGGGGAGTGTTAAAGTCCCCTACTATTATTGTATTATTGTTGATGTGTTTCTTTGATTTTGTTATTAATTGGTTTATATAGTTGGCTGCTCCCACGTTGGAGGCATAGATATTTAAAATTGTTAAATCTTCTTGTTGGACAGATCCTTTGAGTATGATATAGTGTCCTTCCTCATCTCTTATTATATTTTTTGACTTAAAATCTAATTGATCTGATATAAGGATTGCCACTCCTGCTTTCTTCCGATGTCCATTAGCATGGTAAATTCTTTTCCACCCCCTCACTTTAAATCTGGAGGTGTCTTCGGGCTTAAAATGTGATTCTTGGAGGCAACATATAGATGGGTTTTGTTTTTTTATCCATTCTGATACCCTGTGTCTTTTGACAGGGTCATTTAGCCCATTAACATTCAGGGTAACTATTGAGAGATATGAATTTAGGGCCATTGTATTGCCTGTATGGTGGCTGTTACTGTATATGGTCTCTGTTCCTTTCTGATCTACCACTTGTAGGATCTCTCTTTGTTTAGAGGACCCCTTTCAAGATTTCCTGTGGAGCTGGTTTGATGTTTGCAAATTCTTTCAGTTGTTATTTGTCCTGGAAGCTTTTAATCTCTCCTTCTATTTTCAATGATAGCCTAGCTGGATATAGTATTCTGGGCTGCATGTTTTTCTCATTTAGTGCTCTGAAAATATCAGGCCAGCTCTTTCTGGCCTGCCAGGTCTCTGTGGATAAGTCAGCTGCCAATCTAATATTTTTACCATTGTATGTTACAGACTTCTTTTCCCGGGCTGCTTTCAGGATTTTCTCTTTGTCACTGAGACTTGTAAATTTTACTATTAGGTGACGGGGTGTGGGCCTATTCTTATTGATTTTGAGGGGCGTTCTCTGAACCTCCTGAATTTTGATGCTTGTTCCCTTTGCCATATTGAGGAAATTCTCCCCAATAATTCTCTCTAGTATACCTTCTGCTCCCCTCTCTTTTTCTTCTTCTTCTGGAATCCCAATTATTCTAATGTTGTTTCGTCTTATGGTGTCACTTATCTCTCGAATTCTCCCCTCGTGGTCCAGTAGCTGTTTTTCCCTCTTTTGCTCAGCTTCTTTATTCTCTGTCATTTGGTCTTCTATATCACTAATTCTTTCTTCTGCCTCATTTATCCTAGCAGTTAGAGCCTCCATTTTTGATTGCACCTCATTAATAGCTTTTTTGATTTCAACTTGGTTAGATTTTAGTTCTTTTATTTTTCTAGAAATGGCTTTTATATCTCTCGAGAGGGTTTCTCTAATATCTTCCATGCCTTTTTCGAGCCCGGCTAGAACCTTAAGAATTGTCATTCTGAACTCTAGGTCTGACGTATTACCAATGTCTTTATTGATTAGGTCCCTAGCCTTCAGTACTGCCTCTTGTACTTTTTTTTGTGTTGAATTTTTTTGTCTTGTCATTTTGTCCAGATAAGAGTATATGAAGGGGCAAGTAAAATACTAAAAGGGTGGCAACAACCCCAGGAAAATATGCTTTAACCAAATTAGAAGAGATCCAAAATCGTGAGGGGGGAGAAAGGGGATAAAAAGAGGTTCAAAAAGGAAACAATAAAAAAATAAAAGTAAAAAGAAAAAAAAGAATTTTTTAAAAAAAGAAAACACCTAAGAAAAATATAAAAAAGAAAAAATATATATATTAGATAAACTAGTAAAAAATCGTTAAAAAAGAAAAAGGTAACAGTTAAAAAAAAAAATTTACCCGAAGGCAAAAAAAAAAAAAAAAAGAAAAAAAGGAAAAGAAAAAAATTAAATTAAATTAACCGCAAGACTAAAAAAAATCACAGGGAAAAAGCCATGAGTTCCTTGCTTTGCTTTCTCCTCCTCTAGAATTCTGCTGCTCTCCTTGGTATTGAAACCGCACTCTTTGGTAGGTGAACTTGGTCTTGGCTGGATTTCTTGTTGATCTTCTGGGGGAGGGGCCTGTTGTAGTAATTCTCAAGTGTCTTTGCCCCAGGCGGAATTGCACTGCTTTTACCCGGGGCCGGGGTGTGTAATCCGCTTGGGTTGGCTTTCAGGAGCTTTTGTTCCCTGAGCGCTTTCCGTAGAGTTCCGGAGGACGGGAATACAAATGGCGGCCTCCTGGTCTTTGGCCCGGAGGAGCCGAGAGCCCAGGGCCGCACTCCTCAGTGCGCGCCCAGAGAACGGCACTCAGTTACTCTAGTCTGCCTGACCTCTGGCTGCGCTCCGAGCTCACCAAGCCTGCGACCGGTTCAAGGTCACCCCGAGCTGCGAGTTTACTGTCGGCTCTGTCTCTGTAGCTGGCTTTCCCATTCCAATACCCGCAAGCTCTGCGACACTCAGACACCCCCAATCCTTCTGTGACCCTGCGGGACCTGAGGCCACGCTGACCCCATGTGGGCTTTGCCCCGGGTAGCCTCTGGAGCGATGTCCCTCATTGGAACAGACTTTTAAGAGTCCTGATTTTGTGCCTGGTTGCTCCGCCGCTTGCCGGCAGCTGGCCCCTCCCCCCAGGGTCTATCTTCCCGTCGCTTTGAATTCACTTCTCCTCCGGTCCTACCTTTCAGAAAGTGGTTGTTTTTCTGTTTCCAGAATTGCTGTTCTTCTTCTCTTCGATCTGCTGATGGATTTGCAGGTGTTTGCAATCTTTAGATAAGCTATCTAGCTGATCTCCGGTTAGCTGAAGTAGTCTCGGCCTGCTACTTCTCTGCCATCTTGACTCCTCCCCCTGTTTTTGTTTTTGTATTTGTTTTTTATCAAATGATCCACATGCACATATTTGACAGAGAAAAAGAGATATTACTGTCAGGTAGTGGCACTGGAGAGGGGGGATCAGACTTGTCTCTTAGCATACTCTGAGACCAGAATCGAGGACATGACCCTTGGATCATGAGATGAGTAAAGCCCGCCTCTGAACTGATGGACACACAGTGGCCCAAACTTTTGTCTTTTTAATACCTCATAGTTCTAGACAAGTACCACTTCTCTGTATTGTTTAGAAAATGCTTGGTCAGGTGTTTCTTGCTCTATATGACCTGCTTCTAGACCTGCTATAACTTGTTTTGAAGTAAGTGACTTGGCTATGTACACACTACTTCCCCACGCATATTGGGTAAAGAGTATCCCACCATTGCTAGCTTGGCAGGGGGAATGACACTATGTCTCTTGTTGCGCTACTTCTGTTGATGCTTATGGGACACCTCTGTGACTCTTAATATGGATCTCGGTTTCTGCTCCCAGATGAGGGACAATTTCAGTTCTGATTTCTCAAAGAAATATTTGGCCCTCTTTCTTCTCTCGCTCCTAGGTCTCCTACAATAAACACCTTTTTCCATTCCTTGGAGCTCATGATTTCCCTAATCTCATTGTCATGTTCCATCATTCTTCATTTTTTCATTGGCTTTGCTTCCTTATTTTCCAGTGTTTGTCATCCAGGACACTAATTTGATCCTCTGCTTCTTCCAGGTTCTTGAGATTTGCCTGCAGTCTGTTACCAATCCTTTCATCAGAGACTCTTTATTTTATTTTATTAATTTATATTATTTTATTTTTATCACTTTTATCTCTGTGGTTCAAGACTCCCTAATGCCTTCTGTGTTTTTCTGATGTACAGTGAGTATCCGTCTGCTGCTTTCCATCTTTTTGCGGTCGTGTTACATGTACAGGTTCCACTTCGATTGCCTGGTCATGATCATTTCTTCTTTGCCTTCGGCATCAGTTGATTCTTCCATTTTGCATTGGGTCTAGATATCTCTCTTCTTCTCTGTATTCAAAAAGCCCATTCTTTTTTCTATTTTTTTATAATTTTCAGCATAACAGTATTCATTATTTTTGCACCACACCCAGTGCTGCATGTAATACATGGCCTCTATAATATCCACCACCTGTTTCCCCCAACCTCACACCGTCTGCCACTTCAAACCCCAAAGATTGTTTTTCAGAGTCCATAGTCTCTCTGGTTCACTTCCCCTTATTTCCCTCAACTCCCTTCTACTCTCTAACTCCTCAAGTCCTCCATGTTATTTGCTATGCTCCAGAAGTAAGTGAAACCATATGATACTTGACTCTCTCTGCTTGAGTTACTTCACTAGAATAATCTCTTCCAGCCCCGTCCATGTTGCTATAAAAGTTGAGTATTAATCCTTTCTGATAGAGGCATAATACTGCATACTGTATATGAACCATATCTTCCTTATCTATTCATCCCTTGAAGGTATCTTGGTTCTTTCCACAGTTTGGCGACCGTGGGAATTGCTGCTATAAACTTTGGGTTACAGATGACCCTTCTTTTCCCTGCAGAGTCATAGGGAAGCTCCATTTTTTATTTCTTGAGAAATATCAATGCCGTTCTCCAAAGAGGCTGCACCAATTTGCATTCCCATCAACAGTGTAAGAGGGTTCCCCTTTCTCCACATCCCCTCCAGCACACGTTTCCTATCTTGCTAATTTTGGTCATTCAACTGGTGTAAGGTGATATCTCAATATGCTTTTCATTTGAATCTCCTTGATGACTGGTAATGATGAACATTTTTTCATGTGTCTCACAGCTCTCTGTATGTCTCCATTAGAGAAATGTCTGTTCATATAATTTGCCCATTTTTTGATATGATTGTCTGTTTTGTGCGAGTTGAGGTTGAGGAGTTCTTTTTAGATTGTGGATATTAAAGTTTTGTCTGTACTGTCAATTCCAAATATCTTCTCCCACTCCGTGGGTTGCCTCTTTGTTTTCTTGTCTGTGCAGAAGCTTTTGATTTTGACCCCTTTCCCTCTAACTACCCATGTCCTCCATGCTTTTAGATATGCTCCACAAATAAGTGAAACCATATGATAATTGACTCTCTCTGCTTGACTTATTTCACTCAGCATAATCTCTTCCAGTCAAATTCCTGTTGATACAAAAGTTGGGTATTAGTCCCTCTGATGGAGTCATAATACTCCATATTGTATATGGACCACATCTTCCTTATCCATTTTTCTGTTGAAGGGCATCTTGGTTCTTTCCACAGTTTGGCGACCCGCCATTGCTGATATAAACATTGGGGTACAGATGGCCCTTATTTTCACTACATCTGTATCTTTGAGGTAAATACCCAGGAGTGCAATGGCAGAGTCATAGGGAAGTTCCATTTTTAATTACTTGAGGAAACTCCACACTGTTCTCCAAAGAGCCTGCACCCACTTGCATTCCCACCAACAGTGGAAGAGGGTTCCCCTTTCTCCACATACCCTCCAACACAAGTTGTTTCCTGTCTTGCTAATTTTGGCCATTCTAACTGGTGTAAGTTGATATCTCAATGTATATCTTGAAAGGAGTTGCTGTGGCTCATATCAGAGAGATTACTGCCTATATTCTCCTCTAGGATGCTGATGGATTCCTGTCTCACGTTGAGGACTTTTATCCATTTTGAGTTTATCTTTGTGTATGGTGTAAGTGAATGGTGGAGTTTCATTCTCCTACATATCATATAGCTTTCCAGTGTTCCATCACCATTTATTGAAGAGACTGTATTTTTACCACTGTATATTTTTTCCTGTTTGTCGAAGATTATTTGCCCATAGAGTTGAGGGTCCATATTTGGGCTATGTATTCTATTCCACTGGTCTATGTGTCTATTTTTTATGTCAGGACCATTCTGTCTTGGTGATCACAGCTTTGTAGTAAAGCTTGAAATCAAGTAATGTGATGCCCCCTGTTTTATTTTTGATTTTCAACATTTCCTTAGTGATTCAGGGTCTCTTCTGATTCCATTCAAAATTTAGGATTATTTGTTGCATCTCTTTGAAGAATACCAGAGGAATTTTGATTGGAATGGCATTAAAAGAATACATTGCTCTAGGCAGTATAGACAATTTCACACTGTTTATTCTTTTGCTGCAAGAGCATGCAATGGTCTTCCATCTTTTTGTGTCTTCTTCAATTATTTTCATGAGTGTTCTGTAGTTCTTCGAGTACAATTCCTTTACCTCTTTGGTTAGTTTTATTCCCAGGTACCTTATGGTTCTTAGTGCTATACTAAATTGAATTGATACGTTAATTTCTTTTTCTGTATTTTCATTGTTAGTGTACAAGAAAACCACTGATTTCTTCACATTGACTTTGTATCCTGCCAAGTTGATGAACTGCTGTATGACTTCTAGTGGTTTGGGGGTGGAGTCTCTTAGGTTTTCCATATAAAGAATCATGTTATCTGCAAAGAGAAAAGGTTTGAATTCTTCATTTCCAATTTGGATACATTTTATTTCTCTTTGTTGTGTGACTGCTGTTGCTAGGACTTTTAATACTATGGTGAACCAACAGCTTAGAAACCATGAAAAAGAATGAGGGAAATAAATGATGCCATGAAACGTTCCAACGTCAGAATTATCAAAATACCCAAAGGGAAGGATAAAGAAAGAAGTCTCAAAGATCTAGTGAAATAAGTTCTTCACGAAAAATTTCCCAATCTCACATATTGAACGAGCAATCATGTACTAGAGACCTAACAGTCTCCTCCCAAGATTATAGATAACAAAAACAAACCAACAAGAAAACTGATAGTCAAACTGAGGAATCAAAATTGAAGGTATAATCTTTTGAAAGTCACTAGTACATAGAGGTTCCTTACTTACAGAGGAAAGCCCATCAGAATCATGTCAGACCTCTCCACAGAGACGTCTCAAGCAAAAAAGGCCTGGAAAGATATATTCAGGGGACTAAATGAGAAGAATATACAGCCAGGAATACTTTATCCAGCAAGACTGAGATTCAAAATGGATGGAGAGATAAAGAGTTTCCAAGACCGGCAAGGCTTAAAAGACAATGCAACTACCAAGCCGACACTAAATGAATATTAATGGGGGTTCTATAAAAGATGAAAAAATCCTAAGAATAGCATTGAACAGAAATATAGAGACTATTTACAGAAAGATAGACTTCAAGGTCACACAATGTCAATAAAAACATATCTATCAATAATCACTCTCAATGTGAAAGGCCTAAATGTGCACCCCCAAAATGGTCCAGGGTTGCAGGTTGGATAAAATGACATACTTTGTCTACGAGAGACTTTTGAACCTAACGATACACCCAGACTGAAAGTGAAAAGACGGAGAAATATCTTTCATGCCAATGTACTCTATAGAACGCTGGCTTAGCAATTCTCATATCAGATAAATTAGATTTTAAACTAACGACTATAGTCAGAGATACAGAAGGACCTTACATAATTCTTAAAGGAACTATCAACCAAGATGATCTAACAACTGTAAATAGCTCTTTCCCCAATATGGGTGCAGCCAATTACATAAGAAAACTGTTAATCAAGATAAAAAGTCATATTAATATGAATGCATTAATAGTAGGAGATCTTAACACACCTCTTTTATAAATAGACAGATCATCCAAGAAGAAAATCCATAAAGAAACAATAGCATTTACTGACACATTGGACCAGATGGACCTCATAAATATATACAGAACATTCCTCCCTAAAACAACAGAACACTCATTCTCTCAAGTGCACATGGATCTCAATCACTATCCATCAAGATGATCTAACAATTTTAAATATCTATGCCCCCTATATAAGAGCAGCCAATTACATAAGAAACTGTTAGTCAAGATAAAGAGTCATATTGACATGAATACATTATAGTAAGAGATCGTAACCTGCCTAACATCATCCAAGCAGAAAATCCATAAAGAAAGCATTAAATGACACATTGGACCACATGGACCTCATAGATATATACAGAATATTCCACCCTAAAACCACAGAATACTCATTTTCTCAAGTGCACATAGAACATTCACAAGAATAGACCACATACTGGCTCAGAAATCAGGACTCAACCTATACCAAATGAATGAGAATATTCCCTGCATATTCTCAGATCACAATGCTTAGAAACTGGAGATCAAGCACATGAAAAAGTTCCTAAGGAACTCAAGCATCTGGAAGCTAAAGAGCTCCTTGGTTAAGAATGCTTGGATCACCACACACAAAAATAGACTCCCAATGGATGAAAGACCTCAATGTGAGAAAGAATTTCATCAAAATCCTTAAGGAGAACAGAGGAAGCATCCTCTTTGACCTCAACCACAGCAACATCTTTCTAAGAACATCACCAAAGTCAACAGAAGCAAGGAAACAAATGAACTATTGTAATTTCATCAAGATCAAAAGGAAACAGTGAGCAAGACCAAAAGACAACTGACAGACTGGGAGAAGATATTGCAAATGACATATCCAATAAAGGGCTAGTATCCAATATGTATAAAAAGCTTGGAAATCTCAACACACAAAGAACAATGTAATACTCTGCAACCATAAAAAAAAAAAAAAGAAATCTTGCCATTTGCAATGACGTGAATGGAACTAGAGGGTATTATGCTTAACGAAATAAGCCAATCGGAAAAAGATAACTATCATATGATCTCCTTGATATGAGGAAGTGGAGATGCAATGTGGGGAGTTTGGGGAGTACGAAAAGAACAAATGAAAGAACATGGGATTGGGAGGGAGACAAACAATAAAGGACTCAATCTCAAAAACTAGACTGACGGTTGCTGGTGTGAGGGGGGACAGGACAGGGTGGTGAGGATATATACTTTGGAGAGGGTATATGCTATGATTAGTCCTGTGAATTGTGTAAACTTGGCGATTCACACACCTGCATCACTGGGGATAAAAATAAGTTATATATTGATAAAAATAATGAATTAATTACTTTAAAAATTTTTAAAAAGATAGAAATCTTGAATCAACCAGGAGATCATAGAAGAACTCAAACAATTCAGGGAAAACAATGATAATGAAGACATTTTGGTCCAAAACCTATGGGATACAGCAAAAATGGTCGTAATGGAGAAATACATATCCATCCAAGCTGCCCTCAAAAAATATGTAAAAATCCAGTATATACCAGCTGTCTCTACACCTTAATGAACTGGAGAACCAACAACAAATCAAACCAACTTCATACATAAGAAGGAAAATAATCAAGATTAGAGCTGAGATCAATGAGGTAGAAACCAGAGATACAGTAGAATGTATCGATGAAACTAAAGTTGGTTTTTTGAAAGAATCAGTAAGATCGACAAACAATTGGCCACACTAATCTTAAGGAAGAAATAAAGCCAAAATTAATAAACTTATGAATAAAAAGGGAGAGATAGCAACTAACACCAAGGAAACAATTATCAGAAGTTATTATCAATAGTTATATGCCAAGAAGCTAAGCAATCTAAATGAAATAGATGCATTCCTGGAAAACTTTAAATGCCCAGAATTAAACCAGGAAGAAATTAACAACCTGAATAGAACAATATCTAGTAACTAGATTTAAGCAGTGATCAAAAACCTCCCCAAAAACAATAGCCTATTACCCGAGGGATTCCCTGGGGAATTCTACCAAACTTTCAAAGAAGAAATAACACCTATTCTCCTGAAGCTGTTTCAAAAATTGAACCAGAAGAACAACTTCCAGACTCTTTCTATGAATCCAGCATTACCCTGATCCTTTAACCAGCAAGGACCCTATCAGAAAAGAGAATTTTAGACCTATATCCCTGATGAATATGGATGCTAAGATTCTCAGCAAGATCCTAGAACAGGATACAACAGCACATTTAAAAAAAAAAAATCCACCATTACCAGGTGGGATTCATCCGTGGGCTACAAGAATGATTCAACATTTGCAAATTAATCTATTTGATAGAACAAATCAATATGAGAATATAGAAGAACCACATGGTCCTCTCAATTGATGCAGAAAAAGCATTGGACAAAATCCAGCATCCGTTCCTGATCAAAACTCTTCAAAGTATAAGGATAGAAGGACCATTCATGAACTTCATCAAATCTATGAAAGACTCACAGCAAATATCATTATCAATGGGAAAAAACTTGCAGCCTTCCTTTTGAGATAAGAAACTTAACTAAACCCACTCTCAACAATCTAGTTCAACAAAATATTAGAAGTTTTAGCAATAGCAATCAGACAACAAAGAGAAAAGGTATTCAAATTGGCAATGAAGAAATTAATCTCCTCTCTTTGCACATGACATGATTCTTTATATGGGAAATCCAAAAGACTCCACCCCGCAAACTACTAGAACTCATATAGCAATTCAGTAATGTGTCAGGATACAAAGTCAATGTATAGAAAAAGGGGCTTTCTTTTACACTAACAATTAAAATACCGAAAGGGAATTTAGAGAATCAATTCCATTTACTATAGCAACAAGAAGCATAAGATACCTGGGAATAAACCTAAACAAAGAGGTAAAAGAACTGTATTTGAGGAACTACAGAACACTCGTGTAAGAAATGGAAGAAGACACTAAAACAAGGAAAACCATTCCATGCTCTTGGATCCGATTAATAAACATTGTGAAAATGTCTATACTGCCTCTAGCAATCTATCCTTTTAATGCCATTCCCATCAAAATTCTACAGGTATTTTTCAAAGACCTGGAGCAAATAATCCTAAAATTTATATGGAATCAGAAGAGAAGCTGAATTGCTAATAAAATCTTGAAAAACAAACATATAACTGAGAGCATCGCATAACCTGATTCCAAGCTTTACTACAAAGCTGTGATCACCAAGACAGCATGGTACTGGCTTAAAAAGTGACACATAGACCAGTGGAACAGAGTAGAGAGCCCAGATATGGACCCTCAACTCTATGGACAAATAATCTTCGACAAATCAGGAAAAAAAATATACAGTGGAAGAAAGACAGTCTCTTCAATAAGTAGTGATGGGTACACTGGACAGCTATATGTAAAAGAATGAAACTCGACCATTCTCTTACACCCTACACAAACATAACTCAAAATTGATAAAGACTTCAGCATGAGACAGGTATCCATCAGAATCTTAGAGGAAAAGATAGGCAGAGATTTCTTTGATATCAGCCACAGCAACATCTTTCTATATATGGCTGCCAGAAAAAAAAAAAAAAAAGAAAAAATGAACTTTGGGCTTTATCAAAATCAAAAGCTACTGCACAGCAAAGGAAACAGTCAACAAAACAAAGAGGCAATTCACGGAATGGGAGAAGATATTTGCAAATAACAGTACAGACAAAAGGTTGATATCCAGGATCTATAATGAACTCCTCAAACTGAACACACACAAAACAGACAATCATATCAAAAAATGGGCAGAAGATATGAACAGACTCTTCTCTAAGACCTACAAATGGCTATCAGACACATGAAAAAATGTTCATCATCACTAGCCATCAGGGAGATTCAAATGAAAACCACATTGAGATACCACCACACCATTTAGAATGGCCAAAATTAGCAAGACAGGAAACAACATGTGTGGGAGAGGATGTGGAGAAAGGGGAACCCTCTTACACTGTTGGTGGGAATGCAAGTTGGTGAAGCCGCTTTGGAAAACAGTTGGAGGTTCCTCAAGAAATTAAAAATAGAGCTTCCCTACGATCTTGCAATTGCACTAGTGGGTATTTACACCAATGCTACAGATATAGTAAAAAGAAGGGCCATCTGTACCCACTGTTTATAGCAGCAATGTTCATGGTTGTCAAACTGTGGAATGAACCAAGATGCCTTTCAATGGACGAATGGATAAGGAAGATGTGGTCCATATAGACTACGGAGTATTATGCCTCCATCAGAAAGGATGAATACCCAACTTTTGTAGCAAAATGGAAGGGACTGGAAGAGATTATGCTGAGTGAAATAAATCAAGCAGAGAGAGTCAATTATCATACGGTTTCATATACTTGTGGAGCATAACAAATAACATGGAGGAAAAGGGGTAATCAAAAGGAGAAGGAAGTTGAGGAAAATTAGAAGGGGTATAGAGAATTATGAGAGACTATAGAATCTGAAAAACAATCTGAGGGTTTTAAGAGGTTGTGGTTTGGAGGTTGGGAGAACCAGCTGGTGGGAATGGGAGAGGGCATGGATTGCATAGATCACTGGGTGTGGTGAAAAAATAATGAATAAAATAAAGAAAAAAAAGAAATTAACAAAAAATAAGTGTTATGTGAAATGCACGCTGACAACACACACACACACACACACACTCACACACACAGAGAGATAAAACTAAAACAGATGGGGAGGAAGTGATGAATCGCACTAAAGGAAGCAAGCCTCAAATAAAATACCATAAAGGGGAAAGGAACAGAGAAACTAAGTCACAAACCAAACAAAATGGAAAATATAACTCCTTCATTATCAATAAGTAGTTCAGGTATACAGGACTAAAGTCTCCTATCACTACAAAAACATTGTTGGACTGAATGAAAATTAAAAGAAAAAAAGGCCAAGAAGTTCACGAGAAAGAACAAAAACAAAGTGAGCTCAACCTTATGTTAACCATAGCAAATTACCTTCCACTATAAAGATACACATAGATTGAAAATGAAGGATTTGGAAAGACAAAGATTATGCTATTGGCAACGAGAAGAGAGCCAAAGTAATTGTGCCATTGGCAGATAGATTTTATAGCTTTGAGAGACAAAAGATTACGGGAAGGTGTTTTGTCTTGATGGAGCATCAAAACATCAGAAATGTGGATGAATTGCATTGTATACACCACCTTCCTGGCTGTATCTAAATGTTGGAAGCATATTATCAGAATGGAATGGAGATTAGGACCACAATCCAATATTGTTGGGACTATGATATCCACTTACAGCACAGGACAGATCATCCAGATGGAAGATGCTAAGGAATAAAAGACATCATCATGGGCTCTCTAGACCAACTGAACTTTGGGGAAACATGCATAAGATTGAGTCTCTGAGGACCTTAAGAGAAGTTCTTTCCAAGGTCATACCTTACATTGTCTATCACAAATCCTGTGCTAGAGTCCAAATCTAGTCGTCATTAATAGAAGACATTTCAATTACTATTTTATAAACTTATGAACACGAAGGTAAGAAAAAAGAAAAAAAGTCACTTATGAATGGGTAACACAGACAGACACTAATAGGTGGAAAACAGTACACACTCGAGAACTAGCAATGAATCAAAGAAAGAAAATATAAATGAAATTCAGAAAGTACCTTGAACAAAGAAAATTCAAGAAACTTATAAGATGATGCCAAAATATTTTATGGGGAAATAATATAGGATTAAATGAGTGTACTTCCAAAAATTCAAAACACTGAAAAAAATGAACCTAACATGAGGCCATAAAAACTAAAAAAGAAGAATCAATCTCTAAGTTAACAGGAAAAAGAAAATAATGCATATGATCATCAAAATAAAAGAAATACAAACAAATCAATACGAAAAAATCAGGAGAACTCACAGTTCAGTTTAGAAAACTTTAACAAACTGGAGGAGCCAATACCTGGAAAAAACTGGGAGACAAGCATACAGCTGAAAGAATGAGACCACATGACAACTGATAGAAAGGAAAAAAAAAATCTAAAAGACTTCTATACAGAATTATGCCGGCAAATCCAAGAACTGAGAGAAAAGGATTTATTCCAAGACACATATCAAATTCCAAGATTAGGTCAGGAAACCTACAAAATCTGAGCTCTCTACTAGTGACACAGCGTTTGAAGCAGCAATCAAACACCTCCCAATACACAGAAGGCCAGGTCCAAATCATTTTCCTGGTCATTTCTAGATATTTAATAAAGTCAATGTTGTTTCTTCTCATCGATTCCAGAAATGGAGGATGCGGGCAAATTCTGATGTACAAGTATAAGGACCTAATTCAGATAAGGACATTATAGGAAACAAATTCCATGCTATTTTAATAAGAAAAGATAATAAATAAATAATTCTGTCCTTTTCTCTGTCTGTCTTCATCTGGTTTTGCAAGGGCCAGTTTGTATTTATTTTAAGTTTTTGATATGTAGAGGAAGCCAGTCTATCATCCAATCTTTTTTTTTTGACAGAGTATTCACTGATAGTTTAGCTCTATATACGACCTAGTGCCCATCTTAATATATACCACAACTTCTCAAAACCCAAAACCAGTTCCCTCATTCCCCTCATGTCTACCTTTTCTGCAACCCTAAGCTAGTTTCAAAGAGTGCTGAGACACTCAGGAGTGATATCCATTTGCCTCCTTCTCTAATTTCTCCCCCTCAGTGTTCCCTTTCTTTACTAAGAGCCAAGGTATTTCCCTTCCTTTACTCAGGGCCAAGGTATTCCTCATGAGGCACACACAGGGGAAGCCATATGATATTGCCCTTTGTCTGCTTGCCTTTTTCATTTTGAATCACCCTTTTCTGTATCATTCCTGTCAATGAAAGTACCAGGGATTCATCCTCTCTGATGACTGAGGAATATCTGTTGCCAATATTAACCACACTTTCTTTATCCTCTAGTCTTTGCAAGGGTATTGCCACTCAATCCACAGTTCTGCTCCAGTGGGCATGGCAGGCCATTGATATAGGCCATTCCTTTTCCTCTTATTGAAAGGACTTGATCAAAATATCTATACCCATTACCACAGCAGGTCAAGTTACCTAATGAGGACAAGGGGTGCTGTGCAGGGCTCTTCCTTCAGCATTAGCTCTCATGTAGAATGTCACTCTCCTTGAAGCCTTTGCAAAGGTGTTTAAGGTAAAATCAAGGAGACAGATCCCTAATACCTAATGACAGGTGTTTCAGAACAGTAGGAGATGAGGACACAGAAAGCACAATACATCCATGCCTTAACATTTTTCCTTGAAAACGGACTTTCCATACCTTAATCCTCACTGACCCATAGTGAAAAGACAATGAGAAAGGACTCTCTCACCACAGGATGACAAATACCACAGAGATCTGATGATATCCAAGAGGCCTCATTGTTTACTGAGATCTGTAGAAATTGCAGTGGAAATAGGGAAACCTTGCCATCTCTGTATAAATGTTGGCCCAAATGATGGTATACCAATTGTCATTTTCTTTTATCTTTGTCTAGAAAGGGGAAGTGGGAAATTAACACAAGACAACCTGAATTCTTGATCAGTCTTAGAGAGTTCTTTTTCTGTCCTTCCAGGGGCGTCTCCCAAAGTCATAGGATTCCTAGGTCATGAGAAAGGGAATGGTGCTTCAGTGAAGCCAGCTTTTATGATGTCACAAATCTTTGAGGTCATAGGCATGCCTGAACACTACACTTGGCAGGAGTAGTCATGGGTGGGCCAAGAGGATCCCATGCCCTCCCCAATTGCTGGAGCAGCCTGGGTCTCTCACCAAGGCAGTTTGCAAAGCAAGTTGGTGTCACATTCTCTTTTGCCAAATATGTAATCTTTGGTCATGACTGTCAGCACCATCCATCTAGACTCTGGATAAAGGCAAGAACCCAACATTCCATCCTACCCACAAAAGGCCAAGACAGAACCAGGCCTCAAACAAAGCTTCAGGGGAGGAACACCACACGCCATACATACGTATGGTCCTCCCAGCCATTAAAGGTGCTTCTGGCCAAGAAAAGAGCCACCCAAAAAAAGCTCAGAGGGAACACCCAAAACCATTCCAAAGACATATCTGGAGTCTTCAAAAGCAATGACTCCAGTACTGTAACGTCTCAAGAAATCATGCCAAAAGAGTCTTTTAATCTTCAAAACTGACCAAGCACCAAAGGCAGACTTTACAACTTATAACGTGAGGCACAGAACAGACGCATGTACTTGGGGTCCACATGAGTAAGCATGGATCATGTTGCAAAAAGCCCATAGCCCAAGTGAAGTCATCTGAAAGACTTTCATACCCAATTTAGGATGTCAACATGTATCTCCAAATGTCATCATTGAACATGATTCGAATGTCAATGAACCTTGAGAATTCCCACAGGGTGGTGCAACTACCCTCTGGGGAACTGAATGGAGATGTGGTAGCACAAACTTGCCTTAACCCTCTCATGACCATCTCCGAAATGGTTTTATTTGATAACCAAACAATGCTTCATGCGGAAGACAGGAATGTTCTAATGAAACCAAGACAGGTTGAACAATGTGACAACAAAGGGCCATTACAGCGGGGCAGACAGCTGATGGTACAGGTTGGTGAGGAGATACAGGAAGAAAAGAACAATAGAATTTATAAGGGATCACATAGCGAAGGTCTGGCATTTTAGGATGGTTGGAGGTACTCTGTTCCTGGCTGCATTCTATAGGGACTTAGGTCCAAAAAAAAAAAAAAATCTTCTGGCCCCAGTAAATCCTTGTAAACTCTTTTTGTGTTTGTTTTTTTTTTTTTTTTTCGCAAATGATCCACATGCACTTTCGACAGAGAGACAGAGATAACAGTCAGGGGTGGAGCTGGAGAGGGAGAAGCAGACATTTCCCAGAGCAGGGAATCTGAGACCATTGTTGATGCCATGATCCTGGGGTCATGAGTTGAGCTAAAGGCTGCCTTTGAACTGATGAACACACCCTGGGACCCAAACTTTGTCTTCCTAATACCTTCTAGTTCTAGAAAAGAACCACGACTCTCTCACTGTTCAGAAATGCATGGGATACGGATTTTTGATTGGGCTGGTGTTGCTTGCTCTATCTGCACTGCTTCAAGAGCTGGTATTGCTTGTCAACTTGAAGTCAGTGACTTGGCTATGAAGACATTTCTCTCACATGGATATTTTCTTAAAGAGAATACATTCATTGCGAACTTTTGAAGGGGTTTGGCACTATATCTTCTGTTGCCCTTTTTCTGTTGATGGCGATTGGAATCCTCCCTATCTCCAAATAAGGTTCTCCATTTTTGCTCCAAGATGAGGGACATTTTCAGCTCTGATTTCACAAAGAAAAGTTTGGCCCTCTCTTTTCTTTCTCTCCTTGGTCTCCTCACATAAGCACCTCTTGGTATTACTTGGAGTCAATGATTTCCCTAAGCTCATTGTCATGGTCCATCATTCTTTCTTCTCTCTTTGGATTTGCTTCCTTATTTTCTAGTCTTTTTCTTCCAGGTCACTCATTGGATCCTCTGATTCTACCAGACTGCTGGACTTTGCATCCAATCTGTTACCAATCTTTCACCAGGAACTCTTTATTTTCTTTTATTTTTATCAGTTTTAACTCTGTCATTCGAGACTCCCTGATATCTTCTGTGTTTTCTGATGTACAGGGATTATCCTGGTTGCTGCTTTCAATCCTCCATCGAGCGTGTTATATGTAGAGGTTTCACTCTGATGGTCTGGCCAAGATCATTTCTTCTCCTTTTTCCTCGGCATCAATTGATTCTTTCATCTTTGCACTGGATCTAGGTCTCTGACTTCTTCTCTGAATTCGAAAAGCCCATCCTGTTTTTTACAGTGATGGTAATTTCTTTTGGAAAATGGATCATAGATTGCTCAAGACTGGCCCTTGAGGCAGTCTTGTGGGTCTGTGGTATGTATGCCCTCTGCTGTTGTGTTGTGGCTGTCCCCTGTCCTTGATGGCAGTCTTCTTCAGAGGCTCTCACGCCTGAGGAAAATAGGGTGAGGTTTAGCGTGGTGGGCTCTGGTATACCTGTGAAAGAAGATGTTGAACCAACTCATCAGAATGGATGGCTGCAGAATGCTGTGGTCAGGAAAGAGAATGTGGGCAGGGCTTTTTTATAGTTCCCTACAGGAGACTCTGTTCTCCTGGGACTAAGCAACATGGACTGAGGAAGGCAGTCCCCCCAGAGTTCCACAGTTACGACTTCGTGTTTGCAGGTTAGGCAGCTAACGTCCTCATCACCTTATCTTTGGACAGTAGGTCAGTCTTGATATTGCTCGTGAGAAATCCCAAAATTTATTTTGCCACCATAAAGTCATCTCCATGCACATTGCCTATCACGGATGCACTGCCAGAAGCCACTATCTTCCCACTCTGTCTCCTGGTACTGTCTTTGAACATGGTTTCTAGGCTGTCTTCACCTGGTTGCTTGTTGGTGTTTTCTCCAGGAGAAACTCAGTGTTCTCTCGAGTCTATGTCTGCAAGTCTGCTGATCTTAAATCTCCAGGACTCAAGACTCATTGTTGGCAAGAACTCATGCCATTCAGACCCTTTGATGGTCACAGCCAATGGTTTCAGGAAACATGCTCCTTGTGACTTCTCAGTGTGCTCCTGTCTCCTGTGCCATTTTCTTTCAAATTGGCTCACTTTTTTCTGAAGCACCAACTGCCCATGTCTTCCCAAAGCCATGTCTTCAACTTCACCAATAGTCTCTGCTACTTCTTTTCTCTTTTGCTGTGGGGTTTTGTTTGTTGCCTTCATGTCATTTACTGCCATGTTGCTCTTGATGTGGTAATCTCCCAGTTTTGTTCAAGCATGAAGAAAAGCTTGAGTTCCCAGCCACTACTACCATCTCACTGTCCTCTGAAGACACTGCAAACTCCTACCCAGCCATACAAGAATAAATTCTTGCCCCTTGCCTCATATGGCAGAATTGTGGAGAGCACTGGGCTACGTCACATCTATCCTTGTCAGAAAGAGAAATAACACACAATTTCACTCTCTCATGGTAGTCAAGAAACATGTGAAAAAGAATAGGAAAAAGGGACAAACAATACGCCTCTAATCAGTCAGACAATTTTTTTTTGTATGTTTGAAGACCAGTTAGTAAGAATATGTGTTTATAAAAGAGGACTAAATGAGACATTCTTTGTAGGAAATGTGGCTGAGTAATGGAATGTGAGTTTTCAAATCATATCAAATTGAATTGCTATTCATAAAAGACCAATTTCTTATCTCTTGAAATTTCATTATTAGTGTTATATGAAACACACACACACACACACACACACACACACGAGACACATGAAAGATGGGGAGGAAGTGAGGAATCACACTAAAGGAAGCAAACCCCAAAGAAAATATCATAATGTGGAAAGTTACATTAAGACTCCAAGTTAGAAATCAACCAAAATGAGAAAGATAACTCCTAACCTATCAATAATTACTTCAAGTATTCAGGATAAAATTCTCCTATCACTATAAACAGACTGTTGGACTGGATAGAAAAATTTTAAAAAAGGAAAAAATGTCAATAGGAAAAGAATGAAAACTCAACAAGCTCGACCTTATGTTGCCCATAAGAGATTTCCTTCAACGATAAAGATACACACAAAGATACCTTCTAATATAAAGTGAAGGAAATAGGAAGTCCTAGGTTATGCAACTGGCAAGGAGTGGAGAGCCAAACTATGCTTTTGGCAGAAAGAGAGATTTTATGGCTTCAAGACACAAAAAGTTAAAAGAAATTAACAGAAAATTAACAGTTAACAGAAGTTAAAGTTAACAGAAAACTTAAGAGTTATAAGAATAAAAGTTAGCAGGAGAATTGAAATAATGCATATGATCATCAAAATAAAAGAAATATAAACAAACTAATAGGAAAAATTCAGGAGAACTCACACGTCAGTTTAGAAAACTTTAACAAACTGGAGGAGGCAATACCTGGATAAAACAGGGAGACAAGCATACAGCTGAAAGTATGAGAACAAATGACAATTTATAGATAGGATAAAAAATTTCCTAAAAGACACCTATACACAATTATGCCAGCAAATCCAAAAATAGGATAAATTCTAAGAAACATATCAATCCCCTCGTTTAGGTATAAAACCTACAAAATCGAGCTCTATAGTCAAGAACAAGGTGTTTGAAGCAGTAATTAAACACCTCCCAAAAGACAGAAGGCCAGGTCCAAACCATTTTCCTGGTCAACTCTTTTAGAAATTTAATGAAGGAAATGTATTTTCTTCTCATCGATTCCAGAAATGGAGGAGGTGGGTAGACTCTAATTTACAAGTATAAAGACCTAATTCAAATAAGGACATTTTAGGAAACAAATTCCATGACATTTCAATAAGGAAAGATAATAAAAATGCAATTATTTCCTTTTCTCTGTCTTCACCTGCTTTAGAAAAGACCAGTTTGTTTTTATTTTAATTTTTTGTTATGTTAAAATAGAAGGCCTATCAACCATCATACGTTTTTGACAGAGTATTCACGGATATTTTAGTTCCATATACGACCTAGTGCTCATCGTGATATATGCCACAATTCCTCAACACCCATTAGTCAGTTCCCTCATTCCCTGCATGTCCCTCTTTTATGTAACCCTCAGCTTGGTTCTCAGAGTCAGGAGTCACTCCTGGTTTCTCTCTTTCTGTGACTTCTCCTTCAGTTTTCACTTCTTTAATTTAATGGTATTCTTCCTGGGGCACATAGGAAGGAAAATATATGATATTTCCCTTTGTCGGCTTGCCTTTTTTGTTTTGCATAATCCAGTCCTCTGGCATTCATGTCAATGCAAGTACCAGGGGTTCATAGCCCATGAGAAATACTCTGTTGCCAAGATGGACAACACCTTCTTTATCCACTACCATTTGCAAGGGTATTGCAGCTCAATCCACAGTTCTGCTCAAGTGGGCATTGCAGGGCATCCCTATAGGACGTACTTTCCTTTGATTGAAGATACTTGGTTAACATGGCTATGCCCATTACCACATCAGGTAGTGTTAACTCATGATGACAAGGAATGCTGTCCAGGGATCTTCCATAAGGCTAAGCTATTATGCAGAATGTCACTCGCCTGAAGATTTCGTAAATGTGTTTAAGTTAAAACAAGGTAGACAGAGCTTTAATCCCTTATTACTAGTGAATTGAACACTAGGAGATGAGGACACAGACAGCACAATACATCCATGTCCTAACATTTCTGCTAGATAATGAAATTTCCATCCCTTAGTCATGACTGACCCATAAGGAAAAGATGCTGAGAAAGGACTTTCTCACCCACAGGAAGACAAACCTCAAATAGAGCTAATGATACCCTCTATATTTTCAGTGGAAATAGGAACAACTTGCTTTCTCTGGAGAAATGTTGCCCTAAAGGATGGCATACTGAACGTCATTTCCTTTTCTCTTTGTCTAGAAAGGGGCAGTGGGAAATTAACACACAAGACGACCTGGAGTCTTGATCAGACTCAGAGGGCTCTTTATCTGTCCTTCCAGGGGCATTCTACTTAAAGCCATAGGATTCAAAGGTCAGGAGATAGTGACTTCGGTGAAGCCAGCTTCTGTGATATCACAAAGCTTTGAGGTCATAGCAACCACTTTTTTCAAAAACATGCCTGATCACTACACTTGGTTGGAGTAGTCAAAAGTGGGCCAAGAGGATCCCAAGCCTCGCAAACCGCTGGAGCCACCTGGGTCTCTCACTAAAGCAGATTGGTAAATGAGTATGTGTCACCTTCTCTATGGCCGGATTCATAGTCTTTAGTCGTGAATGTAAGCACCAGCCCTCTGGACTCCAAAAAAAGGCAGGAATCCATCATTTTATCCTACCTACAAAAGGCCAAGAAAGTTGAGGCCTCAAACAAAGCATGACGGGAAGAACTCCATAGCCTGCACATGGCTATGGTCCTCCCAGTCAATCAGGGCGCTTCTGACCAGGAAAAGTGCCACCCAAGAAAAGCTCAAAGGGAACACCCACAAGCACACCAAAGACGTGTCTGGAGTATTCAACAGCAAGGGCACGAGTACCTTGAGCGTCTCCAGATATCATGACAAAATGGCATCCCAAGCTTCATAATTGACTAAGAACCAAAGACAGACTCTACACCCTAGACCCTTAGGTCCAGGATGTACCCATTTACTTGGAGTCAACAGGAGCAAGCGTTGAGCTTTTGGAAGAGAAGCATAGCCCAAGTGAAGCCATCTGAAAGACTTCCATGCCCGATTCAGGAAAATGACTTGTATGTCCAAAAGGACGCATTGAAGAGGATTGAATGTCAAAGAAGCTTGAGCACTCCCACATGGTGTTGCAGCTACCCTCTGGGGAACTGAATGGAGATGCAGCAGCACAGGTCTGCCTTAACCATCTCATGACCATCCCCCAAATAGTTTCATGTGATAAGAAAACAGTGCCTCTTGTGGAAAATGGGCATGTTCTAAAGGAGCCAGGAGAAGGGAATAATGTGTCAACTAGGGCCATTATAGGGGGACTGACACCGGATGCTACAGGTTGGTAAGGAGATACAGGAACACAACAGGAGAATGAGCAAGGGAGCTCAGAGCAAAGGCCTGGCATTTTAGGATGGTAGGAGCTACTCTGTACCTGGCTGCATTCCTTTGGGACCTAGGTCCAAATTAAATACACCATCTTCTGGCCCCAGTCAGTCCTTTCACACTGGTTTTTTTTTTTTTTTCAAATGATGCACGTGCAAATATTTGAGAGAGAGACAGAGAGTTTACAATCAGGGGGTGGAGGTGAGAGGGAGCTGACTTGCTCCTAAGTAGGTAAACTACTCAGTGCCTTTTAATCTTATCTTTGTTTCTGTTCCCACATAAGGGTAATTTTCAGCTCTGATTTCTTAAAGAAATGTCCAACCCTCATTTTTTTCTTGTCCCTAGGTCTCCTACAATAGGCACCAGTTTCTATTCCCTGGAGTCAATGATTTCCATAAGCTAATTTTCATTTTCCACCATTCTTCCTTCTCTCTTTGGTTGCTTACTTATTTTCCAGTATTTGTCTTCAAGGTCACTAATTGGATTCTCTGCTTCTGCCAGCTTCCTGGCCATTCATCCAGTCTGCTACCACTCTTCACCAGGGACTCTTTGTTTTACTTTATTTTATTTTTTAACACTTTTATCTCTGTGGTTCGACTCTACCTGATGTCTTCTGTGTTGTCTGATGTATAGTAAGTATCCTGTCCGCTGCTTTCAATCCTCCATCAGGCGTGTCACATGTACAGGTTTCTCATTATTTGTTTTTTTTTTCCCTCTTGGCATCAGATGATTTTTCCAGTTTTGCATTTGTTCTAGATCTCTGTATTCTTCTCTGTACTCTCAAGGCCTAATCTGTTTTTTAGCCTGGGGGTAATTCCTTTAAGAGAAAAGATCATGGAGTGCCCAAGGGATGTCCCTTGAAGAAGTTTCAGGTGTTTGTGTCATGCATACCATCTACAGTTGTGTTGTAACTGTCCCCTGTCCTTGAGGCCAGTCATCTGCAGAGGTTCTCCTTGCCTGCTGTTTGGAGTGTTTGATGTCTCGGCTGAATAGGGTGAGGTTTAGTTTGGTGGGCTCTTGTGTGCCTGTGAAAAGATGTTAAACCAATGCAAAATTATGAAGGCCTGCGGAATGCTGCAGTCAGGGAAGAATATGTGTGCATTTCTTCCTTCTAGTTCCCTATGGGAGAGTCTGTTCTCCTAGGACTAAGCAACGTGGACTGAGGAGGAAGTCCCCCAATAATTCCATGGATGGGATTTCATTTTTGTAGGTAAGGCAGCTGATATCCTCACTCTCCTGCCTTTGACCGGCGTCGGTCTTGATGCTGCCGATGTGAGAGCTCAAAATTTTTTGCCCCCTTTGAGTAATATCTGAGAATACTGCCTCTCATGTATGCACTGATACAACCCACCATCTACCCACTGTGTCTCCTGATATTGTCTCTGATCATGGCTTCCAGGCTGTCTGCACCTGATTGCTTGTTGGTGTCCTCTCCAAGAGGAACACAATTTCTCGAGTCAATGTCTGCCAAGTCTGCTCATCGGAAATCTCCTGGCCTCTAGACCCTTTGTTGGCAAGAACTTGTGCCATTCAGACGCTCTGCTGGTCACAGGTGATGGCGTCGGATTACATGTCCCATGTGGATTGCCAGTGTGTCCTCCTCCCTCCTGTGGCTTTGTCTTTTCCATTGGCTCACTGATCTCTGAAGCACCAATCCACAACATATCCCTTAAATCTTGTCTCCAATCTTCTCACATAGTCTCTGTGACTACTTTTCTTTTTTACTGTGGAGTTTGATCGGTATGCTTCAGTTCATTTTCCTCCATATTGCACTTTATGTGGTAATCATCAGGTTTTGTTCATGACTGAAGACATGCCTGGAGTTCCCAGACACTACTATCATCTCTCTGTCTTCCAAAAGCCCCTCAGACTCTTACACTGCCATAATGAAGAATAAATTTTTGCCATTACCCTCATGTGGTAAAGTTGTGGTAAATATTTGCCTATGTCACATCTATCAGTCTCAGAAAGACAAATGACATACGATTTTACTCTTTCATGGTAGTCAACAAACCTGTGAAAAATCGAGGGAAAAGGGGGCAAACAAAATGTCTCTAACCACGCAAGCAAAAATTTGTGTCTGTTTGAAGGCCGGGTAGTGTGAATACGTATTTACAAAAGAGTGATAAATGAGACATAACTTGTACGAAATTTGGCTGAAAGAGATGGAATGTGAGTTTTGAAGGCATATCAAATTGAATTGCTATTCAAAAGAGACCGACTTTCTATCTCTTCAAAATTCATTTTAAGTGTTATATGAAACACACACACACACAGACATAAAATCAGAAAATACCATGAACAAAGGAAATTCAAGAAACTTATGAGATGATGACAAAACATTGTATGGGGAAACAATATAGGGTTAAATGCTTGTATTTCCAAAAATTAAAAACGCCAGAATAAAGCAAACTAACTTGATGCTATAAGGAAGTAGAAGAAGAGGAGACAAATTCCAAAGTTAATAGAAAGAATGAAATAATACATACGATCAAAGAAATAAAAGAAATATAAATAAACCAGTACAAAGAAATCAGGTGATCTCAAACATAAATTTTGAAAATGTTAACAAACTGGATGAGGCATTACCTGGATATAACATGGAGATAAGCATACAGTTGAAAGTATGAGACCACAGGACAACTGACAGAAAGGAAAAAAATAATAACCTAAAAGATGCCTGTATGCAATTATGCCAGCAAATCCAATAACTGAGAGAAAAGAATATATTGCAAGACACATATCAACTGCCAATATTAGCTCAGGTAACCTACATTTTGAGCTTTTTAGTAGTGACTAAAGCATTTGAAGCAGTAATCAAACACCTCCCAACTCATGGAGGCTAGGTCGAAATCAAGAAAAAATGCTAGGAAATGGATGTATTGTGGTGTCTATGTCCTCATCTCCCCGTGATCTGAAACATGAGGTTTTGTTTTTTATCATTTTTTAAAATTTATTTTTTTATTTATTATCTGCATAACAGTATTCATTATTATTGGACCACATCCAGTACTCCATGCAATCTGTGCCCTTTATAATACCCACCAGCTGGTACCCCAATGTCCCACCCTCACCCCTTCAAAACCCTCAGATTGTTTTTCAGAGTCCAGAGTCTCTCATGGTTCACCTCCCCTTCCAATTTCGTCCAACTCCCTTCTCCTCATCTCCCCATGTCCTCCATTCTTTTTGTTATGCTCCACAAATAAGAAAAACCATATGATAATTGACTCTCTCTGCTTGACTTATTTCACTCAGCATAATCTCTTCCAGTCCCATCCATGTTGCTACAAAAGCTGGGTATTCGTCCTTTCTGTTGGAGACATAAGACTCCATAGTGTATAGGACCACATCTTCCTTATTCATTAATCAGTTGAAGGGCATCTTGGTTCTTTACACAGTTTGGAAATTGTGGCCATTGCTGCTATAAACATTGGGGTAGAGATGGTCCTTCTTTTCACATCTGTATCTTTGTGGTAAATACCCAGTAGTGCAATTGCAGAGTCATAGGGAAGATTTATTTTTATTTTCTTGAGGAATCTCCACACTTTTCTCCAGAGAGTCTGCACCAACTTGCATTCCCATGAAAATGGAAGAGGGTTCCCGTTTCTCCACATACCCTCCAACACATGTTGTTCCCTGTCTTGCTAATTTTGGCCATTCAACTGGTGTCAGGTGATATCTCAATGTGGTTTTTATTTAAATCTCCTTGAGGGCTAGTTATGATGAACATTTATTCATGTGCCTGATAGCAATTTGTATGTCTTCATTAGAGAAGTGTCTGTTCATATCTTCTGCCCATTTTTTGATATGATTTTGTGTTTTCGGTGTGTTGAGTTTGAGGAGTTCTTTATGAATTTTGGTTATCAATCTTTTGTCTGTACTGTCACATGCAAATATCTTTTCCCATTCCTTGGGTTGCCTCTTTGTTTTTTGACTATTTCTTTGCTCTGCAGAAGCTTTTGATCTTGATGAATTCCCAAAAGTTTATTTTTGCTTTTGTTTCCTTTGCCTTTGGAGACATATCTTGAAAGAAGTTGCTGTGGCTGGTATCGAAGAGATTATTGCCTATGTTCTACTCTAGGATTCTGATGGATTCCTGTCTTACATTGAGGTGTTTTATCCATTTTGAGTTTATCATTATATAGGGTGTAAGATAATGGTTGAGTTTCATTCTTTTAGTTATAGCTGCCCAATTTTCCCAGCACCATTTATTGAAGAGACTCTCTTGTATTCACTATATATTTTTTCCTGTTTTGTCGAATATTATTTGCCAATAGAGTTGAGGGTCCATATCTGGACTCTCTACTCTGTTCCAATAATCTATGTGTCTGTTTTTATGCCAGTACCATTCTGTCTTGGTGATCACAGGTTTGTAGTAAAGTTTGAAAACAGGTAGCATGATGCCCCAAGTTTTATTTTTGTTTTTCCACATATTTTTAGCGATTCAGGTCTCTTCTGGTTCCATAAGAATTGTTGGATAATTTTCTCCAGCCCTTTGAAAAATCAATAATTCTTGGAATTTTGATCTGTGTCGCATTAAAAGTCTAGATTTCTCTAGGTAGTATAGACATTTTAACAATGTTTATTCTTTTGATACAAGAGCATGGAATGGTATTCCATCATTTTGTGTCTTCTTTTATTTATTTCATGAGTGTTCTGTAGTTCATTGAAGTTAAATCTTTGGTTAGGTTTCTTTCTAGGTACCTTATGTTTCTTCATGCTATAGAAAATGGAATCGATTCTCTAATTTTTATTTTCTATATTTTCTTTGTTAGTGTATAAGAAATCCACTGATTTCTATTCATTGACTTTGTATGATTCCATGTTGCTGAATTGCTGTATGAGTTCTAGTAGTTTGAGGGTGGAGTCTTGTGGGTTTCCCATATAAAGAATCATGTCATCTGCAAAGAGAGAGTTTGAATTCTTCATTGCCAATTTGGATATCTTCTATTTCTCTTTGTTGTCTGATTGCTGTTACTAAGACTTTTAATACTATGTTGAACAAGAGTGGTGAGAGTGGGAATCATTGATGTGTTCCTGATCTCAATGGTAAGGATGCAAGCTTTTTCCCATTGAGGATGATATTGATGTGGGTCTTTCATAGATAGATTTGATGAAGTTCAGAAATGTTCCCTAAATCCCAATACTTTGAAGCATTTTAATCAGGAACAGATGCTGGATTTTGTCAAATAATTTTTCTGGATCAATTGAGAGGACCATGTGGTTCTTCTCTCTTCTCATATTAATTTGTTGTATCACACTAATTGATTTGCAAATGTTGAACCATTCTTATAGCCCAGGGATGAATCCCACCTGGTCTTGGTGGATAATCTTTTTAATGTGCTGTTGGATACTGTTTGTTAGGATCTTGTTGAGAATCTTAGCATCCATATTCATCAGTGATATTGGTTTGAAATTATCCTTTCTGATAGGGTCTTTGCCTGGTTTGGTGATCAAGGTAATGTTGGCTTCATAGAGTGAGTCTGGGAGTTTCCCTTCTGCTTCAATATTTTGAAACAGCTTTAGGAGAATATGTGTTATTTCTTCTTTGAAAGTTTGGTAGAATTCCCCAGGGGATCCGTCAGGTCCTTGGCTCTTGTTTTTTTTGGGAGGTTTTTGATCACTTCTTCAATCTCATTACTAGATATTGGTCGATTCAGGCTGTCAATTTCTTCCTGGTTCAATTATAAGAGTGTATAGTTTTCCAGGAATGCATCCATTTCATCTAGGTTGCTTAGCTTATTGGCATATAACTCTTGATAAAAATTTCTGATGATTGGTTCTACTTCCTTGGTGTTAGGTGTAAGCTCTCCCTTTTTATTCATAATTTTATTAAATTGGGCTTTCTCTCTTTTCTTTTGGATTAGTGTGGCCAATGGTTTATCGATCTTATTGATTCTTTCAAAAAATCAGCTTCTAGTTTCACTGATACATTCTACTGTATCTCTGGTTTCTAACTCATTGATCTCAGCTCTAATCTTGATTATTTCCCTTCTTGTGGGTGGAGTTGGTTTGATTTGTTGTTGGTTCTCCAGTTCTTTAAGGTGTAGAGACAGCTGCTGTGTTCTGTATTTTTCAATTTTTTTGAAGGAGGCTTGGATGGCTATGCATTTCCCCCTTAGGGCCACCTTTGCTGTATCCCATAGGTTTTTGACCGAAGTGTCTTCATTCTCATTGGTTTCCATGAATTTTTTCAATTCTTCTTTGATCTCTTGGTTGATCCCAGCATTATTAAGCAAGGTGGTCTTTAACTTCCAGGTGTTTGAGTTCCTTAGGAACTTTTCCTTGTGATTGAGCTTCAGTTTCAAAGCATTGTGATCTGAGAATATGCAGGAAATAATCTGTCTTTTGGTATCAGTTGAGTCCTGATTTGTGACCCAGTATGTGATCTATTCTTGAGAAGGTTCCATGTGCACTTGAAAAGAATGAGTATTCTGTTGTTTTAGCGTGAAATGTTCTGTGTATATCTCCGAGGTCCATCTGGTCCAAAGTGTCATTCAATGCTCTTGTGTCTTAATTTTTTGCTTCAATGATCTGTCTATTTCTGAGAGAGGTGTGTTAAGATCTCCTACTATTAATGTATTCATATCAGTATGACTCTTTATCTTGATTAACAGTTTTTTTTTATGTAATTGGCTACTCCCATATGAGGGCATCTATATTTACAATTGGTAGATCATCTTGGTGGATATTTTCTTTAAGAATGATGTAGTGTTCTCCTGTATCTCTGACTACGGTCTTTAGTTTAAAATCTAATTTATCTGATAAGAGAATCGCTATCCCAGCCTTCTTTGAGGCCCATTGTCATGAAAGATGCTTCTCCATCCCTTCACTTTCAGTCTGCGTGTATCTTTAGGTTCAAAATGAGTGTCTTGTAGACACCATATCAATGGGTCCTGTCGTTTTATCCAATCTTCAACCCTGTGCTGTTTTATGGGCACATGTAAGCCATTCACATTGAGAGTGATTATTCATAGATCGTTTTTATTGACATCGTGTTACCTTTGAAGTCTTTCTCTCTGTGGACTGTCTCTATATTTCTGTTCAATGCTATTCTTACGATTTTTCCTCTGTTATAATACCCTGCTTAATATTTCATGCAGTATCGGCTTGGTGGTTGCATTGTTTTTTAAGCCTTGCCAGCCTTGGAATCTCTTTATCTCTCTATCCATTTTGAATGTCATTTTTGCTGGATAACGTATTCTTGGCTGCATATTCTTCTCATTTAGTGTTCTGAATATATCTTGCCAGCCCTTTCTGCCTTGCCAGATGTCTGGGACAGGTCTGACGTTATTCTGATGGGCTTTCCCCTGCAAGAAAGGAGCCTCTTTGTCCTAGAGGCTTTCAAGTGATTATACCTCCAATTGTGATTCCTTAATTTGACTATCAGGTGCCTTGATGTTTTGTTATCTATAATTTTGGGTGGAGACCGTTTGGCCTCTAGTACATGAACACTGGTTCCAATCATGAGATTGGGCAAATTCTCATGAAGAACTTGTTCCACTCTATCTTCTAGACTTCTTTCTTTTCCCTCCACTTCAGGGATTCCAATAAATCTGATTTTGAAATATTTCATGGCATGATTTATTTCCCTGATTCTGTTTTAATGGTTTCTAAGCTGTTTGTTCGAGGCTTCCTCCTGATCCTTTCTCTCTGTCTGTTTGTCCTCCAGATCGCTAATTCTACCTTCTTTCTCAGTTACTTTAGCTGTGAGAGAACTTAGATGAGATTGGAATTTATTGAGAGCATTGAGAACCTCAGCCCTGTTAACTTTTAGCTCCTCCCTAACATTGTGAACATCCTTTATGGGCGCTTTCAGCCTGGCTCTAATCAATTCCGTTTGATCATCCATGGCTTTGTGAAACCTAGCTATTGCCTGGATAATTGTTAGCCTGGATTCTCTTTCCAACATATTGTCTATGTTGATAGCCATTAGCTCTGTTGCAGAAGGTCCATCCTCTGTATTTTTCTTCTGTTGGGCATTCCTCCTCCTAGTCATTTTGGAGAGAGATGACTGAACAGATGTAGCTGGATGTGTTGACTGTGGTGCAGTCAAGGTGAACCCTGGAACACTTCTGAGCAATCAGGATTCCCTACCCAAATGAGAGACAAAAGAAAAGAAAAATCAAAAGAATAAGAGAGAGAGAGAGAGAGAGAGAGAGAGGTAAGATGAAAGGTGAAAGAGATTGTTTAGCCCAATTGGGTCCCAAGGTAAGAATTATGAAGTAGACAAACAAACAGAAAAACAAATAGACGGATAAAATATATGACAAGAGAAAAAAAATATATATATATGCATTTAAAGGAAGAACCTCGTCAAAATGAACCCCAAGTGTAAGATATATATGCTATCAGGACAATCACAAAAACACAGAACCAGTGATGGAAGAAAAGGATGGAAGAGTGGTTATAAATTCTTAGTGTGGGCGGGGAAGGTTGTTTTGATTCTTCCTGGATGTATCTTGATATCTATTTTAATGGACTGAACTTTCCTAAGATAAATGGGATTAAAAATTGGTTTACCCAGTGGAAAAGTGTAGAGAGCCCAGATATGGACCCTCAAATCCATGGTCAATTAAACTTCAACAAAACAGGAGAAAATACACAGTGGAAAAAAGACAGTCTCTTCAATAAATGGTGCTGGGAAAACTGGACAGCTATATGTAGAAGAATGAAACTCGACCATTCTCTTAAACCGTACACAAAGATAAACTGAAAATGGATAAAAGACCTCAATGTGAGACAGGAATCCATCAGAATCCTAGAGGAGAACATAGGCAGTAATCTTTTCAATATCAGCCACAGCAACTTTTTCAAGATATGTCTCCAAAGGCAAAGGAAACAAAAACGAAAATAAACTTTTGGGACTTCATCAAAATCAAAAGCTTCTGCACAGCAAAGGAAACAGCCAAAAACAAACAAAGAACAAAGAGGCAACCCACGGAATGGGATAAGATATTTGGAAATGACAGTACAGACAAAAGGTTGATATCCAGGTTCTATAATGAACTCCTCAAAGTCAACACACATGAAACAGGCAAACATATCAAAAAATGGGCAGAAGATATGAACAGACACTTCTCCAATCAAGACATATAAATGGCTATCAAACACATGAAAAAATGTTCATCATCATTAGCCCTCAGGGATATTCATATTAAAAGCACATTGAGATATAACCTTACACCAGTTAGAATGGCCAAAATTAACAAAACAGGAAACAACATGTGTTCGAGAGGATGTGGAGAAAGGGGACCCTCTTCCACTGTTGGTGGGAATGCAAGTTGGTGAAGCCTCTTTGGAGAACACTGTGTAGATTCCTCAAGAAATTAAAAACAGAGCTTCCCTATGACCCTGCTATTGCACTCCTGGGTATTTATCACAAGGATACAGATGCGAAAAGAAGGGCCATCTGTACCCCAATGATTATAACAGCAATGGCCACGGTCGCCCAACTATGGAAAGAACCAAGATGCCCTTAAACGGATGAATGGATAAGGAAGATGTGGTCCATTTACACTATGGAGTATTATGCCTTCATCAGAAAGGGTGAATACCCAACTTTTGTAGCAACATGGACGGGATTGGAAGAGATTATGCTGAGTGAAATAAGTCAAGCAGAGAGAGTCAATTATCATAAGGTCTCACTTATTTGTGGAGCGTAACAAATATCATGGAGGACAAGTGGTGTTAAAGAGGAGAAGGGAGATGGGGGATATTGGAAGGGGAGGTGAATCACGGGAGACTATGGACTCTGAAAATCAATCTGAGGGGTTTGAAGTGGCGGGAGTGGGTGGGAGGTTGGGGTACCAGGTGGTGGGTATTATAGAGGGCACGAATTGCATGGAGCACTGGGTGTGGTGAAAAAATAATGAATACTGTTTTTCTGAAAATAAATCAATTGGTAAACAATAAACACCATATATTGACCTAAAAAAAATTGTTTACCTATGAGGGTAATATTCATTGGGAAAGGGGGATTAATTTGAAGTTTAACTCTATGTGAATATTAGAAAATAAAATAAGAAGGAATAAACTAGACTAAACCAAACTAGAATTAAAAAAAAAAAAGAAATTCAAAAAATAGAAATGCATAAAGAAAAACACAGGTGTATGTATCAAAAAGTTCATGTTAGAAGGTTATTATGGAATTTGATGTATGTGACAGCTCACTGTGACGGTAAATTGGTTAAAAAAATTATCTATGTAAAAAAAATGAACCAGAATAGTGGGGAAGAGTTAAAAATAAATGTAGTCCTATGTAGTCCTATGATGTAGTGGTGGTTGTTCTCTTGCAGTCTTTTATTTTTTTCTTTCTTGGTTTGTTTTCTGGGGGAGTGACCTGCCACATGGATTTTCAGTCAATGATGTTCCCTGAGTTAACTCCTCCAGTTCCCCTCAAGGGGTTGGGCTCAGAGGAAACAGGTTTTTATATAAATATTCTCACTAACCTGCCTTCAAACAAACAAAATATTGCGTGACTTTTAGAGTTGTATTGTTTGTGCCTTTTCCTTGCTTTTTCACATAATACTTGAGTACCATGAGAAAGTGAAGTGATATGTTATTTGTCTTACTGAAACTGATAGATGTGATGTAGCCCAATGCTCTCCACAATTCTGCCACATGAGGCAAGGGGCAAGAATTAATTCTTGCTTATGGCTTGGCAAGAGTCTGTGGTGCTTTTGGAGGACAGTGAGATGGTAGTAGTGTCTGGGAACTCCAGGTTTGTCGTCAGCCAGAAACACAACTGGAAGATTACCCCATCAAGTGCAACAGGTTGGAAATGGGCCTATAGCTAACAAAGCAACTCCACAGCCAAAAAATTAAAGAAGTTGTGGAGATTTTGGGAGAAGAATTGAGGCATGGCTTAGGGGAGATGTAGGAGGTTGGTGCTTCAGAGGGCCGTAAGTCACCGCAAAGGACAAAGGCACAGAAGAGAGGAGCACACTGAGAATCCACAAGGAGCATGTTTCCCAATGCCACTGGCTGCGACCAGCAGTGGCTCTGAATGGCATGAGTTCTTGTCAAAGGGTCTTGAGTCCGGAGATTTCAGATAATCAGGCTTGGCAGACATTGCCTCGAGAGAACACTGTGTTTCTACTGGATAGGACACCAACAAGCAACCAGATGCAGGAAGCATGGGAACCATGATCATAATCAATCCTAGTAGGCAGATTGGGAAGATGGTGGTTTTTGGCAGTGCATCCGTGAAAGGCAGTGTTTGTGGAGATGACTCTATGACTCGATGTGGAGATGACACGAAATTTTGGGCTCTCGCACCAGTAGCATATACATGGAGCTATTCGCCACTAAAGGACGGTGAGGACATTAGCTGCCAAACCTGCAAACATAAAGTCCTTAGTGTGGAACATTGGGAGGACGGACTTCTTTCCTCAGTCCAAGTTGCTTTGTCCCAGGAGAACAGACTCTCCTGTAGGGGACTAGAGAAAAACCCTGCCCACGTGATTTCTCCTGATCACAGCATTCTACAGGCCTTCATTCTGTTGAGTTGGTTGATTTCACAGGCACACCAGAGCCCACCATGCTGAACATCACCATATTCAGCCCAGATACCAAACACTCCAAATGGCGGGCAGGAGAGCCTCTATATGACTGGCCTCAAGGACAGGGGAAAGCCAAAACACACCAGCAGAGGGCATGCATGCCAAACACATCTGAGAGTCCCTCAAGGGCAAGCCCTTGGTCATTCCATGATGTTGTCATCCTAAAGAATTTACTCTCAGGGTAGAAAACAGAATGGGCTTTCTTTTTTTTTAAAGTAGATAAGATATTTTTATGGAAAAGACTAAAACTTTGATGCATAAATATCATTTTTTAAAGATTTTCAGCATAACAGTATTCATTGTTTTTGTACCACACCCAGTGCTCCATGCAATCCATGCCCTCTATAATACCCACCACTTGGTACCCCGGCCTCCTACCCCCCACCCCTTCAAAACCCTCAGATTGATTTTCAGAATCCATTGTCTCTCATAGTTCACCTCTCCTTCCAATTTCCCCCATCTCCCTTCTCCTCTCTATCTCCCCATGTCCTCCATGCTATTTGTAATGCTTCACAAATAAGTGAAACTATATGATAATTGACACTCTCTGCTTGACTTATTTCACTCAGCATAATCTCTTCCATTCCCGTCCATGTTACTACAAAAGTTGGCTATTCCTATTTTCTGATAGAGGCATAATACTCCATAGAGTATATGGACCACATCTACCTTATCCATTCTTCCCTTGAAGGGCATTTTGTTCTTTCCACAATTTGGTGACTGTGGCCATTGCTGCTATAAAGATTGGGGTACAGATGGGCCTTCTTTTTACTACATCTCAATCTTTGTGGTAATACCCTTAGTGCAAATGCAAGGTCATAAGGAAGTTCTATTTTTCATTTCCTCAGGAATCTCCACACTGTTCTTCAAAAAGGCTGCACTAACTTGCATTCCAACCAACAGTGGAAGAGGTTTCCCTTATGTCCACATCCCTTCCAACACGTGTTGTTTCCTGTCTTGCTAATTTTGGCCCTGAAAGGACTTTTTCAATATAGAGAAGACAGAGACTGGGATCCAATGCAAAGGTGGTAGAATCATTGGACGCTGAGGCAAAGAACAAGAAATGATCCTGTCCAGGCCAATCAAAATGAAACGTCTACATGTAACACGCTCGATGGAAGCTTGAAGCAACATCAGGATATTAACTGGGTGCAGGGGAGGGTTTAATTAATTTCGATTTAGGTCCCTATGGAATGCAGCCAGGTTCAGAGCATGTCCCACCATTCTGAAATGCCAGAATGTCGCTCTAATCTCCAAAGTTCATTCAGCTTGTCTCTGTCTTCCTGTATCTCTTCACCAACCTGTAGCATCCACTGTCTGTCTCCTTGTAGGAGCTCCTATTTGTCACGTCCTTCATCCTCTCCTGGTTCCATTAGAACATGCCCATCTTCACAAGGGGCACTGCTTGCTTATCACTTAAACCCATTTGAGGGATCGTCATGAGAGGTTTAAGGCAGGCTTGTGGATCCACATCTCCATTCAGTTCCACAGAGGGTAGCTGCACCAACGTGTAGGAATGCTCAAGTCTCTGCAACATTCGAGACCTCTTTCTTGCATCCATTTGGAGATGCATGTTGACATACTAAAACGGGCACAATAGTCTTTTTCAGATTGTGTCACTTGGACTATGGTTCTCTTCCAACAAGCTCCATGCTTGCTTCTGTGGACTCCAAGCACATGAGTCTGTCCTGGGCCTCAGTTTATCATGTGTAGGTTCTGCCTTTGGCGCTTGGTCACCTTTGAATATTGGGAGACCATTTTGGCATGGTGTCTACACACCCTAGGTTTACTCGTGTCCTCGCTGTTGATGACTCCAGAAATGTCTTTGGCATGGTTGCAGGTGTTCCCTGGGAGCATTCCGTGGTGGCACTTTTCCTGGTCAGAAGTGCTGTGATTGTGTGGGGGAACCATAGACATGTGCGGGGCATGGAGTTCCACCCCTGAGTTATTGTTGGAAGCCTGATTCTTTCTAGGCCAGTCATGGGTAAGATGAAATGCTGAATTCCTGCCTTTTTCCAGAGCCCCGAGGGCTGGTGGTGACAGTCACGACCAAAGACTATAAATTTAGCCATGGAGAAGGTGCCACTGACTCACTTTGTAACTTCCTTGCTCCAGTGATGTGAGAGGGCTTGGGGTCCTCTTGGCCCACCTATGAATACTCAGGCCAAGAGTAGTGATCAGGTGTGTGTTGAGGAGTTGGTGCTATGGCCTCAAGCCTTGGTGACATCACAGAGGTTGTTGGCTTCACTGAAAAAGCAGTCCCTCTTTCATGACCTTTGAGTCCTATGGCTTTAGGTACTAAGCCACGGGATGGAGAAAAAAAAAAAGCCTTCTTAGCCTGACTAAGAACTTAGGTTGTCTTGTGTGTTAATTTCCCACTTTCCCTTTCCAGACAAAAAGAAATGAAAATGACGTTCGGTATACCATCCTTTAGACCAACAATTCTCCAGAGACGGCAAGGATTTCCTATTTCCACTGCAATTTCTAGAGATCTCAAGAAACAGTGAGGCTTCTTGGGTATCATCAGTTCTCTGTGAGATTTGTCATCTGGTGGGTGAGGGAGTTCTTTCTCAGTGTCTTTTCCTTATGGGTCAGGGAAGACTAAGGGATAGAAAGACCCTTCTCAGGGGAAAACATTAGGGCATGGATGTATTGTGCTCTCTGTGTCCTCAATTCCTAGTGTTCTGAAATACGAGTCATAAGGCATTAGGCCTCTGTCTACCTGGTTTACCTTAAACACCTTTGCAAATGTTTAAAGTAGAGTGACATTCTTCATGATAGCTAAACCTTAAGGAAGAGCCTTGGACATCACTCCTTGTCATCTTTAGTTAACTCTACCTGCTGTGGTAATGGGTATAGACATGTTGACCAAGTCTCTTTAATCAGAGGAAAAGGAATAACCTATGTCGGTGGCCTTCAATACCCCCTGGAGCAAGACAGTAGATTGAGATGCAGTGCCTTTGCAAAGTCTAGTGGATAAAGAAAATGTGATTCGTATTGGGAACAGAGTATTCCTCAGGTACCAAGGAGGATGAATCCCTGGTACTTGGCATTGACATGAATGCCACAGGACTGGGTGTTGCAAAATGAAAAAGGCAACAGACAAAGGGAAATGTCATATGGCGTCTCATCTATGGGTCCCAGAAGGAATACCATGGGCCTTAGTAGAAAGAAGGGAAAACTGAAAAGAAAAATGTCAGAGGAGGAGACAACCCAAGAGTTACTCAGGACTCTGAGGAACCAAGCTGAGGGTTACAGAAAAGAGAGACATGCAGGGAATGAGGGAACTGGCTAATGGGTATTGAGGAGTTGTGGAATATATTAGAAGAAGCACTAGGCCGTATATAGAACTAAATAATCCGTGAATACTCTGTCAAAAATGAATGATGGATGATAGGCCTACTTCCTCAACACAACAAAATATTAAGATAAAAACAAACTGGTCCTTTCCAAAGTAGTTGAAGACTGACAGAGAAAAGAAAATAATTATATTTTTATTAACTTTACTTATTAAAATGACATGTAAAATGTTTCCTAAAATGTCCGTATCTGAATTGGTCTTGATATTTGTAAATTAGAGTCTCCCCGCCTGCTTCATTTCTGGAATCGATTAATTGAAATGGCACTGCATTCACTAAATGTCTAGACGAGTTGCCCAGGAAAGTGCTTTGGACCTGGACTTCTCTGTGTTGGTAGGGGTTTGATTACTGCTTCAAATGCTTTAGTCACTAGGAGAGAGTTCAGATGCTGTAGAGTTCCTGACCTAATCTTGGGAGTTGATATGTGTCATGGAATTTATCCTTTATTACAGTTCTTGGATTGGATAGCATAATTGTGTAGAGGGGCTTTTAGGTTATTTTTTTGTTCCTTTATATAAGTTGTCCTGTGGTCTGCTACTTTCAACTATATGCTTGTCTCCCCTTGAATCCAGGTAATGGTTCCACCAGTTAAAGTTTGCAAAACTGATGTGTGAATTCTTTTGAATTTTTCCTATTGGTTTGTCTGTATTTCTTTATTGCAGTGACCATATGTATTATCTCCCTTTTTCTGCTTACTTTGGAGTTTGTTTCACCTTTTTCGATTGCCTTATGCCACCGTTTAGGTTGCTTTTCTTCAGTGTTTTTAATTTTTGGAAATAAACGCATTTAGCCCTATATTCTTTCCTCATAATATATTTTGGTATCATCCCGTAAGTTTCTTGACTTTCCTTTGCTCAAGGTACTTTCTGATTTTCCTTTTGCTTGTCCTTCCTTGACTCTGCTAGTTCGGGAGTGTGTTGTGTTTTCCACCTTTTAGTGTCTGGCTGTGTTTCCCATTCGTAAGTGATTTCTTTTTGTTTTCATATATTCGTGGTCCTAAGTTACAAGATAAGATTTGAATAGTCTATTAATTACGACAGAATTTGGACTCCAGCAGAGGATCTCTGATAGACAATGTTAGGTCTGCCCTTGGGAATATCTTCTCTTATGGTTCTCAGATACACAATCTTATGCATGTTTCCCCAACGCTCAGGTGGACTAGAGAGCCCATGATGACGTCTATTATCCTTACCACCTTTCCCTCTGGATGATCTGTCTTGTGCAGTAAGTGATATCGTAGTCCCCAACAATATTGGAATGTGGTCCCAATCTCCTTTCCTTTCTGTTAATATGCTTCCAACATTTAGAAACACCCACACTGGTTTTGTATCTTTTGGCAATTCTTCCAAGTTTCTGATGTTTTGATGATGCATGAAGACAAAACACCTTCAGGGAATCTTTTGTCTCTTGAAGTGCTAAAATCTCTCTACTTGTCATCGGCACAATCAGTTGATTCTCTTCTCCTTGCCAGTTGCATGAACTATATCTTCCCAATTCCTCCATTTTCACGCTATGTGTATCTTGATAGTCGTAGGAAATCTCCTTATAGTTGAATAAAATCTCCTTCGACTGTATGGCGAACGTAAGTTCAAGCTTGTTTTGTTTTGTTTTGTTTTGTTTTGTTTGACCTTTATTGCCTTTATTTTTTTTTTTATTTTCATGTTTCTAATAATCTGTTTATAGGGATTGGAGAATTTAGTCCTGGACACGTTAACTAATGATTGACAATGAAGGAGTAAACTATCTCATTTTCATTGTTTTCTTACTTGGATTCTCTGTACCTTTACACTTAATGGTATTTTTCGGGGGTTTGCTTCCTTAGATCCACAATTCCTCTGCATAGCTCATGTGTCTTTTCTGTGTGTGTGTGTGTGTGTGTGTGTGTGTGTGTGTGTTTGTTTGTGTCGATGCTGTCTGTGTGTGTTTCACATAACACTTATAGTGAAATTTCAAGAGATGAGAAGTTGGTCTTTTATGGATCGCAATTCAATTGGATATGCCTTTAAAACTCCCATTCCATCACTTGGAAATTGTATGTTATTTGTCTTTCTTAGACTCATAGATGTGACGTAGCCCAATGCTCTCCACAATTCTGCCACATGAGACAAGGGGCAAGAATTTATTCTTGCTTATGGCTGGGCAAGAGTCTGCAGTGCTTTTGGAGGACAGTGAGATGGTAGTAGTGTCTGGGATATCCAGGCTTGTCTTTAGCCAGGAAAACAACTGGGATATTACACCATCAAGTGCAACATGGTGGAAATTGGTCTGAAGCTTACAAAGCAAACTCTACAGCAAAAGAGAATTGAAGTAAAAGAAACTTTGGGAGAAGAATGGAGGCATGGCTTAGGGTAGATGTAAGCGGTTGGTGCTTCAGAGGGCAGTGAGACAATGCAAAGGACAAGGCACAGAAGAGAGGAGCACACTGAGAACCCACAAGGAGCATGTTTTCCAATGCCACTGGCTGCGACCAGCAGTGGCTGTGAATGGCACGAGTTATTGTCAAAAAATTGTTTTGAGTCCTGAGTATTAGATCATCAGGCTTGGCAAACATTGATTCGAGAGAACACTGTGTTTCTCCTGGAGAGGACACCAACAAGCAACCAGGTGCAGGCAGTATGGAAATCTTGATCAGAGACAGTCCCGGGAGACTCGGTGGGAAATGGTCGGTTCTGGCAGTGCATCCGTGAGAGGCAATAATCGTGGAGATGACTCCATGGGGGCACACGAAATTTTGGGCTCTCGCACCAGTAGTATAAACACAGAGCTACTGTGCAAAGATAGTATGGTGAGGACATTAGCTGTTGAACCGGCAAACACGAAGTCCTGGGCGTAGAACACTGGGGGGACTGCTTTCCTCAGTCCAAGTTGCTTTGTCCCAGGAGAACAGACTCTTCTGTAGGGGACTAGAAAAAATCCCTGCCCACATGCTTTCTCATGATCACAGCATTCTACTGGCCTTCATTCTGTCTAGTTAGTTGAAAGTCTCCTTTCACAGGCACGCCAGAGCCCAACAAGATGAACATCACCATATTCAGCCCAGACACCAAACACTCCAAATGGAAGGCAAGGAGAGCATCTAGATGACTGGCCTCAAAGACAGTGGACAGCCACAACAAACCAGCAGAGGGCATGCATGCCACACACATCGTGAATCCTTCAAGGGCCAGCCATTGGCCACTCCATGATGTCATCATCCTAAAGAATTTACTCTCAGGGTAGAAATAGAATGGGTTTTTTGAATAAAGAGAAGATAGAGACCTGGATCCAGTGCAAAGGTGGAAGAATCATTGGACGCTGAGGAAAAAGATTGTCCAGACCAATCAAAATGAAACGTCTACATGTAACTTGCTCGATGGAAGATTGAAAGCAACAGCCAGGATACTTCTGTTCTGTACATCGGAAACACACAGAAGATATCAGGGAGTCTCGAAACACAGAGATCAAAGTGTTTAAAATAATAAAATAAGGAGTCCTTCATGAAAAGATTATGAGCAAACTGGATGCAAAGACCAGGCAGCTGACAGAAGCAGAGGATCAAATTTGTCATCTGGAAGACCAGTAATGAAGAGGAAGGAAGCAAATCCAGAGAGAGAAGGAAGAATGATGGAACATGACAATGAGCTTAGGGAAGTCATCAACTCCAAGGAATGGAAAGTGGTGCCTATTTTAAGAGAACAAGGAGTAAGAGAATAAGAGTGCTAAACATTTCTTAGAGAAATCAAAGCTTCAAATGTCCCTCACCAGGAGCAGAAACAGAGATCTTGATTCAGAGGCAAAGAGGTGTCCCATATATGTCTACAAGAAGCAGTGCAACACAAGGCATAGTGTCACTCCCCCCTGCAAAAGCTAGCAATGGAGGAATTCTCTTTACCCAAATATGCTTGGGAGAGTTGTGTGTCCATAGCCACGTCACTGACTTCAAGACGACAAGCTCTACCAGCTCTTGAAGCAGGTCAGATAGAACAAGCAATACCATCCCAAGCCAAAATCTGGATCCCCTGCATTTCTGTGCAATGACAGAGCAGTGGTACTTGTCTAGAACTAGGAAGGATTAAGAATACAAAGATTGGGTCCTGTGATGTGTCCTTCGGTACAGGGGCGGCTCTCAGCTCAACTCATGATCCCAGGGTCACGGCATCGACTCTGGTCTCAGGTTTCCTGCTCAGGGGCAAGTCTGCTTCTCCCTCTCCAGCTCCATCCCCTGATTGTGATCTCTCTGTCTCTCTGTCAAGTACAAGCTTGTCCTTATTTAGACAAAAAACAAAAACAAACAAACAAAAACAGTGTATAAGGATTGAGTTGGCCCAGAGGATGGTTTATTTAATTTGTATTTAGGTCCCTATGGAATGCAGCCAGGTTCAGAGCACATCCTACCACCCTGAAATGCCAGACTGTCACTCTGAGTTTCCTTGTTCATTCTGATTTTCTTTGTCTTCCTGTATCTCCTCACCAACCTCTAGCATCCACTGTCTATACAACTGTAGTGGCTCCTTTTTATCACGTTCTTCATCCTCTCCAGGTTCCATTAGAACACAACCATCTTCACAAGGGACACTGCTTGCTGATCACAAAAAGCCATTTGGGGGATTTTCATGAGAGGGTTAAGGAAGACTTGTGCTGCCACATCTCCAAAGAGTTCCCCAGAGGGTAGGTGCACCAACCTGTGAGAATGCTCATGGTTCTGTGATATTTGAATCCTCTTCCTTGAGTTCTTTTGGAGATACATGTTTGTATCTCCATGTATACATGTTGTTTGGACAACCTGAAACAGGCACAAAAATCTTTCAAATGGCTTCATTTGGGCTATGGTTCTATTCCAACAACTCAACGCTTGCTCCTGTGGACTCCAAGTACATGAGTCCGTCCTGGGCCTCAGGTTCTCAGGTGAAGGGTCTGCCTTTGGTGCTTTGTCACTTTTGAAAATTGGGAGGTTATTTTGACACGGTGTTTGGAGAAGCGAGGGTCACTCATGTCCTCGCTGTTGAAGACTCCAGACATGTCTTTGGCATGGTTGCCGGTTTTCTCTGGGAGCTTTCCTTGGTGGTACTTTTCCTGTTCAAAAGCGCCAGGATTGAGTGGGAGGATCATAGACATGTGCAGGGCATGGAGTTCCAGCCCTGAGTCATTATTTTATGCCTGATTCTTCCTTGGCCAATCGTGGGTAAGATAGAATGGTAGATTCCGGCCTTTCTCCAGAGTCCAGAGGGCTGGTGGTGACAGTCATAACCAAAGTCTATGAATTCAACCATGGAGAAGCTGCCACCGACTCACTTTGCCACTGCCTTAGTGAGAGGCCCAGGTGGCTCCAGTGGTTTGGGAGGGCTTGGAATCCTTGGACCACCCATGAATACTCCAGCCAATGTTGTGATCAGGCGTGGTTTGGCGAAGAGTAGTTGATATGACCTTAAGCCTTGGTGACATCACAGAAGTTGGCTTCCCTGAATCATCAGTCCCTCTCTCATGATCTTTGAGTACTATGGCTTTAGGTAGGAATCCCCGGGAAGGACAGAAAAAGAGTCTTCTGAAATTGATCAAGAACTCAAGTTGTTTTGTATGTTAATTTCCCACTTCCCTTTTCTAGACAAATAGAAAAGAAAATTATATTCGGTATACTATCCTGTAGGCCAACAATTTTCCAGAGACAGCAATGTTTTCTTATTTCCACTGAAATCTCTAGAGATCTCAAGAAGCAGAGAAGTCTCTTGGCTTTCATCAGCTCTCTGTGAGGTATGTCAGCCTGTGGATGAAAAAGTACTTTTCAGGGTCTTTTCCTTATGTTAAGGGATTACTAAGGGTCGGAAATTATGGGTATAGCCATGTTGACCATGTCTCTTTAGTCAGAGGAAAAGGAACTGCTTATATCCATGGCATGCAATGGCTCCTCCAGTAGAACTGTGGATTGAGCTGCAACTCCCTTGAAAGGACTAATGGATAAAGAAGGTGTGGTCAATATTTCCCATTGGACAAGTGTCTTTTCCTATCTTCTGCCCATTTTTTTTATATGATTGTCTGTTTGTGAGTGTTGAGTTTGAGAATTTCTTTATAGATCCTGGATATCAACCTTTTGTGTGAACTGAGATTTGCAAATATTTTCTCCCATTCCATGGGTTGCGGCTTTGGTTTTTTTTTTTTCCATAATTTTAAATTTATACTTTTATTTATTTTCAGATAACAGTATTCATTATTTTTGAACTACACACAGAGCTCCATGCAATCCTTGCCCTCTATAATCCCGACAACTTCACACCCCCCTCACCACTTCAAACTCCTCAGAATTTTTTCAGAGTCTGTAGTCTCTCATGGTTCACCTCCCCTTCCAATTTCCCCCAACTCCCTTCTTTTCTATAACCCCCATGTCCTCAATGATATTTGATATGCTTCACAAATAAAGGAAACCATATGATAATTGCATCTCTCTGCTTGACTTACTTCACTCAGCATAATCACTTTCAGTCCCGTCCATGTTGCTACAAAAGTTGGGTGTTTATCCTTTTTGATGGAGGCATAGTACTCCATATTGTATATGGACCACATCTTCCTTATTCATTCATCTGTTGAAGGGCATCTTGCTTCTTTCCACAGTTTGCAACTGTGGCCATTGCTTCTATAAACATTGGGGTACAGATGGCTCTTCTTTTCACTACATCTGTATCATTGGTGTACATACCCAGTAGTACAATGGCAGGGTCATAGGGAAGTACTATTTTTCATTTCTTGAGGAATCTACACACTGTTCTCTAAATAGGCTGCACCAACTTGCATTCCAACCAACAGTGTGAGAGGGTTCCTCTTTCTCCACATTCCCTCCAACACATGTTGTTTCCTGTCTTGCTAATTTTGGCCATTCAACTGGCGTAAGGTGGTATCTCAATGTGGTGGTCATTTGAATCTTCCTAGTGGCTAGGAATGTTGAACATATTTTTCATGTGTCTGATAGTTATTTGTATTTCTTCAATGGAGAAGTGTCTGTTTATACATTCTGGCCATTTTTTGATATCGTTGTGTTTTGTCTGTGTTGAGCTTGAGGAGTTCTTTATAGACCTTGGATGTAACCTTTTGTCTATACTGTCATTTGCCAATATCTTCTTACATTCCATGGGTTACCTCTTTGTTTGTTGACTGTTCCCATTGCTGTGCAAAGGCTTTTGATTTTGCTGAAGCCCCAAAAATTCATTTTCACTTTTGTTTCCTTTACCTTTGGAGACATATCTTGAAATAAGTTGCTGTGGCTGATATCGAAAAGATTATTGCCTGTGTTCTCCTCTAGGATTTTGATAAATTCCTGTCTCACATTGAGGTCTTTTATCCATTTTGAGTTTATCTTTATGTACAGTGTAAGAAAATGGTTGAGTTTCATTCTTCTACATATAGCTGTCCAGTTTTCCCAGCACCATTTATTGAAGAGACTGTCTTATTCCACTGTATATTTTTTCCTGTTTTGTCGAAGATTATTTGACCCTAGAGTTGAGGGTCAATATCTGGGCCCTATACTCTGTTCCACTGGTATATCTCTCTGTTTTTATGTTAGGTCCATGCTCTCTTGGTAATCACAGCTCTGTGGTAAAGCTTGAGATCACATAACGTGATGCCCCCAGTTAAATGTTTGTTTTATAAGATTTTCTTAGTGACTCTGGGTCTCTTCTGATTCCATACAAATTTTCGGATTATTTGACCAGCTCTTTGAAAAGAGCTGGAGCATATAATATAAATGTATATTATATTTATTTGTTTGTTTATTTTCTGCTTGAAATTTTTGAAAGAGGCGTGTTAAGATCTTCTTCTATTAGGGAACCTTGGTTGCTCAGTGGGTTAAAGCGTCTGCCTTTGGCTCCAGTCATGATCTCAGGGCCGGGATCGAGTCCCTCATTGGTCTCTCTGCTCAGCAGGGAGCCTGCTTTCTCCCTCTCTCTCTGCCTACTTGTGAACTCTGTCTGTCAAATAAATAAATATTTTAAAAGTTAAAAAAAGATCTCCTACTATTAATGTATTCATATCAATATAACTCTTTATCTAGACTAATAGTTTTCTTATGTAATTGGCTGCTTCCATATTGGGGTCATAGATATTTACCATTGTTAGATCATCTAGGTGTAGAGTTCCTTTAAGAATTATGTAGTGTCCTTCTGTATCTCTGACGACAGTCTTAGTTTAAAATCTAATTTATCTCATTGGGAATTGTTACCCCGACCTTCTATGGGGGGCAATTTTCATGAAATATGCTTCTCAATCCCTTCACTTTCAGTATGGGTGTATCCTTAAGTTCAAAATGGGTCTCTTGTAGGCAACATATGGATGGGTCTTGTCGTTTTATCTATTCTTCAACCCTGTTTCATTTTATGGGTGCATTGAGGCCATTCATATGGAGAGTGATTATTGATAGATAGGTTTTTTATTGACATAGTGTGACCTTTGAAGTCTTTCTTTCTGTAGATTGTCTCTATTTTTCTGTTCAATGCTATTCTTAGAATTTTTCCTCTTTTCTTGAACCTTCCTTAATATTTCCTGCAGTATCAACTTGGTGATTGCATAGTTCTTTTAGCCTTGCCGGTCTTGGGAACTCTTTATCTCTCCATCCATTTTGAATGTCTGTCTTGCTGGGTAAAGTATTTTTGCTGGATAAAGTGTTCTTTTCATTAAGCGCCCTTTCTGGCTTGCCATGTCTCTGTGGACAAGTCTGTTGAGATCCCGATGGGCTTTCCTCTGTACATAAGGAGCCTCTATGTCCTAGCTGCTTCAAGAGATTGTATCTATATTCATTATTTCTCAGTTTTACTCTCAGGTTTCTTAATTTTTTTTTTTGAAATCTATAATCTTGGGGGGAGACCCTTCTGTCTTTAGTACATGAATGCTGGTTCCAATCGTGAGATTGGGAAAATTGTCATGAATAACTTTTTCTACTATATCTTCTAGACTTCTTTCTTTCTCCTCCCCTTCATAGATTCCTATAATTATGGAGTTGGAATTTTTCATGGTATCATTTACTTACCTGATTCTGTTTTCATGTCTTCTAAGCTGTATATGTCAGGCTACCTCCTGATCCTTTCTCTATATCTCTTTGTCCTCAAGATCACTAATTCTATCTTCTGTCTCAGTTATCTAGCTTTTAGAGAATTTAGATTAGACTGGAACTTATTGAGAGCATTGTGAACCTTATCCCTGGTATCTTTCAGGTATTTCCTATTCAATTACATTTGGTCATCCATGGCTTTCTTCAACCTAGCTATTGCCTGGATAATTGTGAGCCTGAATTCTCTTTCCGACATATTACCTATGTTGGTAGCCATTAGCTTTGTTGCAGAAGGCCCGTCCTCTGTATTTTTCTTTTGTTGGGCAATTCTCCTCCTATTCATTTTGATGAGAGATGACTGAACAGATGTAGCTGGATGTATTGAACATGGTGCAGTCAAAATGCACCCTGGAATGCTTCTGAGAAATCAGGATTCCCCACCCAAATGAGAGAAAAACGAAAAGAAAAAGAAAAAAGAGAGAGAGAAAGAAACAGGGAAAAAATGGAAGATAAAAGTGAAGGTTCAGATCAAATGGGCCCTAAGGAAAGATTTATATAGTATACAAACAAAAACAAACAAAAATACTGATAAAATTATATGATGAGATAAAATATATAATATATATATAATTCTTATATATAAGTATGCAAGTATATATGTATATAAGTATATAAGTCTTCTATATAAGTATATTATTGTTATACTTGGGTTTTTTACAGGTTCTTTCTTTATTTGCTTAAATATATATATGTATAAAAGTGTATAACAAGAGAAAAAAATACATATAATATATATTTACATATATTTCTATTATATATATATATATATATATATATATATATATATATATATATATATATATTTGGGTTTTGGTTTTAGGACGTTTAGAGGAAAGCAAACTGCACCCCGATCTCCCTCTCAAAGAGAAGTCTCAGTCATCTCCCCTGTGGTTGCTACAGAGCCATTATAATTCCCCCTTGGCTGCTGGCAGAGCAGATTTTAGTCGTGGTCCCAGGGGATGCAGAATCTTCTGCATGTACCCCAAACTACAGCAGCAGTGGCTTTCTGGGCAGTTCCAGACTGCCAGAGTGGTTCAAAACAGTGATTCCACACTGAGGTTTTCCCGCTGGCCCTGGCTGAGAATGCCTAGCCTTCTGGGTCTAAGAGTGCCTGGCTTGCAAGCAACTCTCTCAGGGGAGTGTGTGGGGTGTCTGCGTGTCTCAGGCTCTGATAGTATGGTGTGGGTCTAAGAGCACTAGGCTGAGTTTTCAAACACCTCTCTCAGAGAATGGTAAGGGGTGCATGCGTCTCAGGCGCTTTTAGCAAGGCTCCACGTTCTGCTGTCTGGCGAGGCTCCCAGGCCCTCACAGGAACCAGACCCCACGCGATTTCAGGCGTGCTGGCGGCTTAGGAACCAAGACCTGTTTTCTCCACCACACTCTCTCTGGCTCCATGCCAGGGGAGGCTATCCTGCATCCAGGGACTTAAGATCCTATTCTTAGCTTCCCCATTTCCCACAATTTATCCCCGTGATCATTTGCACCTTTTGAGTGCTTTCAACCAGAGTCCAAGTTAATGCTGGTCCCCAGATGCAGGGCACTCTCATATTGGGGTATTACTTTCCAACCAGTCGCCTCTGGTAGCTTCCTTCCACTTTTCTTTATCTTTTATAGTAAGTCTGATGTTCCAACTCTGCTTTTCCTGCCCACTGGTGTTTTCTGCCCTTGTTGAGATCCAGATGTTTATAATTCTGATCTCAGGCTTATTTCATGGGTGATCAGAGTTATTTGGTAGGAAATCACATCAATGTAGGGTACAGGTTGAAATGGTACCTCCTCTTACTTCCCCTTCATCTTGTGTCACTTCACATAACACTTACAATAAAATTTCAAGAGATAGGAAGTCAACCTTTTATGGATAGCAATTCAATTTGATAGGCCTTCAAAATTCACATTCTATCACTTTCAGCCATATTTCCTGCAAAGAATGTCCCATTTAGTCCTCTTTTATAAACACATATTCCCACTAACCTGCCTTGAAAGAAACACAAAATTTTGTGGTTCTGGTTAGAGTCGTATTGTTTGTCCCTTTTCCCCTGCTTTTTCACATGTTCCTTTACTACCATGAGAGAGTGAAATTACAGGTTATTTGTCTTTCTGAGACTGAGAGATATGACGTAGCCCAATGCTCTTCCCAACACAGCCACATGTGACAAGTGGCAAGAATTAATTCTCTTTTATGGCTGTGTAAGAGTCTGTGGTGCCTTTGGAGGACAATGAGATGATAGTAATGTCTGGGAACTCCAGGCTTGTCATCAGCCATAAACACAACTGAAATATTAACACAACAACTGCAACTGGGTGGAAATTGACCTGAAACCTACAATTCAATCTCCACATCAAAAGAGAAAGGAAGTCATAGATACTATAGCAGAAAATTGGAGAAATGCTTTAGGGAGTCGTGGGTGATTGGTGTTTAAGAGGGATGTGAGTCAATGCAAAATAAAGGCACAGGATAGAGGAGCAAACACACCAAACAAACCAAAAGGCAGTCAAGGACAGCCTCTGCAGATGATGGTGTTAAGGTCAGGGGACAGCCACAACTCAACAGCAGAGGACATGTATGCCTCACACACCAGAGATTCCCTCAAGAGCCAGCCCGTGGGCACTCCAATATCTCTTCTTCCTAAAGACATTACCCTCAGGGAATAAAACAGAATGTGCTTTGAGAATAAGGAGAAAAAGAAAGAGACCTAGATCCAATGCTAAGATGGAATAAGCAATTGAAATCAAGAAAAATGAATAAGAAATGATTAAGGCAAAGCAATCGAAATGAAACCTCTAATGTTACACACCCTATGGTGGATTTAAAGCAGCAGTGAGGATACTCACTGTACATCAGAAAAACACAGAAGATATCAGAAAGTCTCTAACCACAGAGACAAATGTGATAAAAAAAAGAAAATAAAATATAGGGTCCCTGATGAAAAGATTGGTAGCAGACTCAACGCAACGTCGAGGAAGCCTGCAGAAGAAGATGATCAAATTAGTGACTTAAAAGTAAAAGACTAGAAAATAAAAAAGCAAAGCCAAACAGAGAAGGAAGAATGATGGGCCATAATAATGAGCTTAGGAAAATCATCAAATCCAAGGAATGGAAAGAGGTGCCTACTCTAGGAGATCTAGGAGTGAGAGTATAAAGGCCAAACATGTCTTTGAGAAATCAGAGCTGAAAATGTCTCTCATCTGGGATCAGAAACAGAGATCCAGATTCAGACGCAGAGAGGGCACCCATTACCATCACCCATCACCCATCACCAGAAGGAGCACCACAAGACATAGTGTCATTTCCCCTGCAAAAGCTGGTAGTGGAGGAATTATCTTTACCCAAATATGCGAGGGAGAGTTGTGTGTTCATAACCAAGTCAGTGACTTCAAGACTACAAGCTCTACCAGCTCTTGGAGCAAGTCGGATAGAGCAAGCAACACCAGCCCAAGCCAAAATCTGTATCCCCTGCATTTCTGAACAATGACAGAGCAGTAGTTCTTCTCTAGAACTCTGAGGTATTAAGAGGACAATGATATGATCCTCGATATGATTATCCATTAGTTCAGAGGAGGAATTCAGCTCAACTCATGATCCCAGGCCATGGCGTCAACTTTGGTCTCAGCTTCCCTGCTCAGGTGCAAGTCTGTTTCCCCTCCCCAGCTCCACCCACTCATTGTAAACTTCTGCCTATCTCTCAAGTACGTGCATGTGTATCCTTTGACTAAAAAAACAAAAACAAAAACAAAACCAGTTTACAAGGATTTACTGGTGCCAGAGGACGGTTTATTTAATTTGGACCTATATCTCTGTGGAATGCTGCACCTCTTACCATGATAAAATGCTAGACCGTTGCTCTGAGCTCCATTGTTCATTCTCCTATTCTTTGTCTTCCTATATTTTCTCACCAACCTGTAGCATCTGATGTCTGTCCAGCTGTAAGGGCACTTGGTTTTCACTCTCCTGGCTCCATTAGAACATGCCCATCTTCTACAAGAGGCACTGTTTGGTTATTATATGAAACCATGTAGGGTATGGTCATGAGATGGTTAAGGCAGGCTTCTGCTGCTGTATCTCAATTCAGTTCCCCAGAGGGTGGCTGAACTACCCTGTGGGAATGCTCAAAATTCCTTGACATTCGAATCCCCTTCAACATGTCCTTTTGGAGATACACATTTTCATCTTGAACCGGCAAGAGTGTCATTCAGATCACTTCACTTGTGCTATTAGGTCTCTTGCAACATGTTCCGCGCTTGTTCCTGTGGACTCCAAGTAGATGAGTCAGTCTTGGGCCTCCGGTTCTAGGGTGTAGAGTATGCCTTTGGGACTTGTTTACTTTTGAAATTTGGGTGGCCTTTTTTTCATGATTTCTGGAGACACTAGAGTTACTCGTGTCCTCACTGTTGAAGACAGTATTTCCTTTCAGCTTTACTTGGGTGGCCTTTCCCTAGTCAGAAGCACCCTGATTGGGTGGGAGTATCAAACACATGTGAGGGACATGGATTTCCTCCCCTGAGTCTTTGTTTGAGACCTGCTTCTTTCTTGGACTTTCGTGGTGGTTAAGGTGGAATTGTGGATTCATGCCTTTCTCCGGAATCCAGATGGCAGGTGATGAGACTGTCACAATAAAAGACTACAAATTTGGCCATGGAGAAATTAACACCAACTCACTTCACAGGCAGCTTCAGAAGTTTGGGAGGGCTTGGGATCTTCTTGGCCCACCCATGACTACTACCGCCAAGTGTACATAAGGCGTGGTTTGGGAAGGAGTAGTTGCTAGGAACTCAAATCTTTGTGACATCACAAAAGCTGGCTTCACTAAATTAGCAGTTCCACTCTCATGTCCTTTTTGTCCTATGGCTTTAGGTAGGAAGCATCAGAAAACACAGAAAAAGACCCCGTAGCCTGATCAAGAACTCAGGTTGTCTTTTGTGTTAATGTCCCACTTCCCTTTCTAGACAAAGAGAAAAGAAAATGACGTTTGAGATACCATCCTTTAGACCAGCAATTCTCCATAGAAGGAAAGTTTTACTATTTATACTGAAATTTCTAGAGATCTCAAGAAACAATGAGGCCTCTTGGGTATCATCAGCACTCTGTGAGGTTTGTTATCCTGTGTGTGAGAGAGTCCTTTCTCAGTGTCTTTTCCCTATGGGTCAGTTATGACAAAGAAACGGAAAGTACCTTTTCAAGGAAAAATGATAGGACATGGATGTATTGTGCTATCTTTGTTTTCATCTCGTAGTGTTGGAAAACACTAGTCATAAGGGATTATGGCTCTGTCTACCTACTTTTCCCTTAAACAAATTTGGAAAGGCTTCAAGGAGCGTGACATTCTGCATGAGAGCTAACGCTGAAGGAAGAGCGCTAAACATTACTCCTTGTTATCCTTAGTTAACACTACCTGCTGTGGTAATAGGTATAGCCATGTTGACCAATTCTCTTAAATAAGAGGTAAAGGAATGGCCTATATCTGTGAACTGTAATGCCAACTCGAACAGAACTGTGGATTGAGCTGCAATGTACTTGCAAAAACTATTGGGTAAAGAAGGTGTGGTTTGTATTGACAACAGAGTATCCCTCAGCCACCAGGGAGGATGAACCCCTGGTACTTGCATGGACTTGAGTTTCACATGACTGGGTGTTTAGAAATAAAAAAAAAGGCAAGCAGACAAAGGGGAATTTCTCATGGCTCCCATCCTATGTGCCCCAGGAGGAATATCATGACCCTTCGTAGAAGGAAGGGAAAACTGAAGGGAATAAAGTCAGAGAAGGAGACAAACCAGGAGTGTCTCTGGACTCTGAAGAACCAAGCTGAGGGTTACAGAAAAGAGAAAAATTCAGGGAATGAGGGCACTGGCTAATGGGTATCCAGGAGTTGTGGCATATGTGAGAATGAACACTAAACCATATATGGAACTAAAGCTTTAGTGAATTATTTGTCATAAACAGATGATGGATCATAGGCTGGTTTCCTCAAAAGAACAAAAATATAAAAGGAAATACAGTCTGGCCCTTTCAAAAGCAGATGAAGACACGTAAAGAAAAGGAAAAAATTATATTTTTATTATCTTTACTTATTAAAAAAGGCATGGATTTTTTCCCTTTAATAACCTTATCTTAATTGGGTCTTTATATTTGAAAAGTAGATTTTACCCACCACCTCCATTTCTGGAATCAATGCGAAGAAATGCCATTGCCTTTATTAAATTTATGCAAGTGTTGACTAGGAAAATGATTTGGATGTGGCCTTCTGTGTGTTGGCAGGAGTTTGATTACTCCTTCAAACGATTTAGTCAGTAATAAAAAGCTCAGATATTGTAGGGTTTCTGACCTAAACGTGGGAGTTGATATGTGTCTTGGTATTTATCCTTTTCACTTGTTCTTAGATTTGCTGGCATAATTTTGTAGAGGCATTTTTTTAGTTTAGTTTAGTTTTGTTTTGTTTTCTTTTCTTTTTTTCCCTTTCCATCAGGTGTCAAACTTTCTTCTGGATGCTGCTCTCCTTCAGTAATGGTTTCTTCAGTTTGTTAAAGTTTGTTAAACTTCTTTCTTCTTTTTCTATTTCCTTATGCCGTCATGTTAGGTTGCCTTTTGTGTGTGCGCGCGCGCGCGTGTGTGTGTGTGTGTGTGTGTGTGTGTGTGTTTAATTTTGGTAAATACACACATTTACCCCTATATTCTTTCTTCATAAGATGTTTTGACATCATCCCATAAGTTTCTTGAATTTCCTTTGTTCAAAGTACTTTCTGATTTTCTTTCTTTGATTCATTGCTACTTCAGGAGTGTGTTGTTTTTTCCACCTAGTTGTGCCTGGCTGTGTTTCCCTTTCTTAAGTGATTTCTTTCTGTTTTCATATCTTTGTGGTTATAAGTTACAAGACAGGATTTGAATTATCTTCTAATAATTACGAATGTATTTGGGTCCAGCAGAGGATTTCTGACAATTTTAGGTCTGCCTTTGGGAAAAACTTCTCTTTTGGTCCTCAGAGACACAATCTTATGCATGTTTCCCCAAAGCTCAGGTGGTCTAGAGAGTCCATGATGACATCTGATATTCCTTACCACCTTTCTCTCTGGATGATCTGTCCTGTGCTATAAGTGGATACTGTAGTCTGCAACAATACTGGAATGTGGCCCCCATCTCCTTTTCTTTCTGTTAATATACTTACAACATTTATATACACCCACATGGAGGTGTATCTGTTGGCAACTCTTCCAAGTTTCTGGTGTTTTAATACTCCATAAAGACAAGGCAGCTTCTCGTAACTTTTGTCTCTCAAAGGCAAATAATCTCTCTATCTGCCATAGGCACGATCACTTTTGCTCCCTTCGCTTTGTCAATTGCATAACCTATGTCACCAATTCCTTCACTTTCGAGTTGAAGGAAATCTCTATTGCAACATGAGGTTGAGCTTGTTAAGTTTTTGTTGTTTCCTTGTGGAAATTTTTGCCCTTTTTTCTTTTTCTTTATTTTTTTAATTCTCATTCATTCCAACAATGTGTTTGTACAGAACAAAGAATTTATCCTGAATACTTGAACTAATTATAATAGGTAGGATGTTAACTTTTTATTTTGGTTAGTTTCTGACTTGGAATCTCCATGCCTTTCCCCTTTATGTTACTTCTTGGGGGTTTGCTTTCTTTAGAGTGATTCCTCTCTTCCTCCCCATCTTTGGTGTGTCTCCTTTGTGTGACCATGTGTGTCTGAGTGTGTGTGTGTGTGTGTGTGTGTGTGTTGTTTGTGTGTGTTCACGTAACACTTATAATTAAATTTCAAGAGTAGGAAGTTGTTATTTTATGGTTAGCGATTCAATTTGACATGCCTTGAAAACTCACATTTTATCACTTTCAGCCACATTTCCTACAAATAATGTCACCTTTTATCCACTTTTATAAACACATATTCTCACAAACCTGCCTTCACACAAAAGGCAAATTCTGTGTGCCTTGTTAGAATCATGTAGTTTGTCCCTTTTTCCCTTACTTTTTCCCATGTCTCTTGACTACCATGAGAGAGTGAAATCCTATATTATTTGTCTTTCTGACACTGATAGATGTGACATAACCCAATGATCTCCACAAGTCTGCCACATGAGTCAAGTGGCAAGAATTCATTCTTGCTTATCCTCTGTAAGATTCTGCGGTGCCTTTGAAGACAGTGAGTTGGTAGCAGTGGCTGGGAACTCCAGGCTTGTCCTCAGCCATGAACACAAATGGAAGATTACCACATCAACAGCAACTTGGCAGAAATGACCTGAAGGTTAAAAGCAAACTCCACAGCAAAAGAGAAAAAAATTCGCCGATTCTGTGGGAGAAGATGGAGACATTGATTATGGGATTTATGGGTGTTTGGTGCTTCAGAGGACAGTGAGTCAATGCAGAATACAAAGGCACAGGAGAGAGGATCACACTGGGAACCCATAAGAAGCATGTTTCCCAATGCATTTGCTGTGACCAGCAGAGGGTCCGAATGGCATGAGTTCTTCCCAACAAAGGGTATCGATGCCTGGAGATTTCAATAAGCAGACTTGGCAGACGTCGACACACGAGAACACTGTGTTTCTCCTTCAGAGGACACCAACAAGAAACCAGGTGCAGACAGAGTGGAACCATGCTCAGAGACAATATCAGGAGACACAGTGGGAATATGGTGGGTTCTGGCAGTCTATACATGAGAGTGTGTTTATGGAGATGATTTGGATTTGATGGGGACACAAAAATTTTGGATACTCGCACCATCAGCATCATGACTAAATTTCTGCCAAAGACAGGATGGTGAGGGCATTAGCTGCCTAACCTGCCAACATGAAATCCCAACCATGGAACACTTGTGGGGCTGCCTTCCTCAGTCCAAGTTACTTAGTCCCAGGAGAACAGACTCTCCCATAGGGAACTAGAAGGAAGCCCTGCCCACATGCTCTATCCTGACCGCAGCATTATGTAGGCCTTCATTCTGTTGATTTTGTTGAGCGACTTCTTTCACAGGCACACCAGATCCCAGCAAGCTAAACCTCAGAATATTTACCCCAGACCCCAACCACACAAAACGACAGGAAAGGAGAGCCTTTGCAGATAACTGGTCTCAAGGACAGGGACAGCCACAACACAGCAGCAGAGGGCATGCATGCAACACACAGACGCAAGACTCCATCAAGCACCAGCCATTGGGCAATCCATTATCTCTCCTTCCTAAAGAAGTTAGCCTCAGGTTAGAAAACAAAATGGGCTTTTTCAATACAGGGAAGAAGACAGAGACCTAGATCCAATGAAAAGATAGAAGAGTAATTTGATGCCAAAGAAGAAAACGAAAAAAAAAAAAAAAAGAAATTATCATGGCCAGGCAATCAGAGTGAAACCTGTACTCTTGACTCGCCCAAAGGAGGATTAAAAGCTGGCCAGGATACTCACTGCACATCAGAAAGACACAGAAGATATTAGGTACCCTCGAACCACAGAGATAAAACTGATAAAAATAAAAAATAATATAAAATAATGAGTTCCTGATGAAATGATTGGTAGCAGACTGGATGCAAAGTCCAGGAAGCTTGCAGAAGCAGAGATTCCAATTAGTGATCTGAAGGAAAAAGACTGGAAGATAAAGAAGCAAATCCAAAGAGAGAAGGAAGAATGATGGAACATGACAATGAGTATAGGGCGGTCATCGACTCCAAGGAATGGAAAGAGTTGCCTATTGTAGGAGAACTAAGAGTGAGAGAAAGAAAGAGGGCTGAACATTTCTTTGAGAAATCAGAGCTCAAAATGCCCTTAATCTTGGAGCAGAAACAGGGATCCAAATTTGGAGACACAGAGGTCTCCCATCACCATCAAGAGAAGCAGAGCAACACAAGACACAGGTCGGATAGAGCAAGCGACACCAGCCCAAGCCAAAATCCGTATTCCCTTCATTTCTGAAAAATGGTAGAGCAGTGGTTCTTGCCTAGTACTAGGAGGTATTAAGAAGAGAATGAATGAGTCCTGTGGTGTGTCCATCATTCAGAGGCGGCCTTCAGCTCAACTCATGATCCCAAGGTCAGGGCATCAACTCTGGTCTCAGGTTTCCTGCTCAGGACAAGTCTGAGTCTCCATCTCCAGCTCCACCCCCTCATTGTAATCTCTCTTTCTCTCTCAAATACGTCGAATGCACGTATTTTGACAGAAAACAAAAGTGAAAACAAAAACAGTGTACAAGGATTGACTGGGGCCAGAAGATGGTTTATTTAATTTGGACCTAGGTCCCTATGGAATACAGCCAGGTTCAGAGCACCTCCCACCACCATCCTAAAATGCCAGACCATCGCTCTGAGCTCCCTTGTTAATTCTGCTCTTGTCTTCCTGAATCTCCTCACCAACCTGTAGCATCCACTGTCTGTCCCGCTGTAATGGCCCTTTGTTGCCACATTGTTCATCTTCTCCTGGCTCCAGGAAAACATACCCATCTTCTGCAAGAGGCACTGTTTGGTTATCGCAAGAAGTCATTTGTGGGATGGTCATGAGAGGATTAAGGCAGACTTGTGCTGCCACATCTCCATTCAGTTCCCCAGAGGGTAGCTGCACCACCTTATGGAAATGCTCAAGGTTTTTCGACATTAGAATCTTCTTTAATGCGTCCTTTTGGAGATACACATTTTCATCTTGAAACAGGCAAAAGTGTCTTTCAAATGGCTTCACTTGTGCTACAGTTCTCTTCCAATATGCTTGCTCCTTCGCACTCTTACTCCTTCGGACTCCAAGTGCATAAGTCCGTCCTGGGCCTGAGGTTCTTGGGTGTAGAGTCTGACTATGGTGCTTGGTCAATTTTGAAGTTTGGGAGGCTGTTTTGGCACAGTTTCTTGAGACGCCAGAGGAACTCATGACATCGCTGTTGAAGATTCAAGACATATCTTTTGCAAGGTTGTGGGTGTTCCCTGTGAGGTCTCCTTTGCTGGCCTTTACCTAGTCAGAAGAGCCCTTTTTGGGTAGAAATACCAAAGACATGTGCAGAATATGGAGTTCCTCCCCTGAGTCTTTGTTTGAGACATTATACTTTCTTTGTCTTTTGTTGCTAAGATGGAATGCTGGATTCTTGTCTTTTTCCAGGGTCCAGATGGCTGGTGCTGACTGTCACATCAATAGACTACAAAATTGTCCATGGAGAATGTGACACTGACTAGCTTCACAACTGACATGGTTAGAGACCCAGGTGGCTCCACCAGTTTGGGAGGCCTTGGGATCCTCTTGGTCCACCCATGAGTACTCCAACCAAGTGTAGATCAGGCATGGTTTGGGGAGGAGTGGTTGCTATGTCCTCAAACCTTTGTGACTTCACAGAAACTGACATCACTGAAACATCAGTCACTCTCTCATGATATTTGAGTCCTATGGCTTTAGGGAGGAAGCCCCACGAAGTACTAAAAAGATCCCTCTGATTCTGGTCAAGAACTCAGGTCGTCTTATGTGTTAATTTCCCACTTGCGCTTTCTAGACAAAGAGAAAAGAAAATGACATTTAGTATACCATCCTTTAGGCCAACATTTTCTCAAGAGAGGGAAAGATTTTCCTATTTCCACTACAATTTCTAGAGATCCCAATAAATAGTGAGGCCCCTTGCCTATCATCAGCTCTCTATAAAGTGTTCATCCTGTGGGTGACAGAGTTCTTGCTCACCATCTTACCTGTGAGTCAGTAATGACTAAGGTACAGAAAGATCATTTTCAAGGCAAAATATTAGGGAATGATGTATTGTGCTCTCTGTGTCCTCATCTCCTAGTGTTACGAAATACTACTCATAAGAGATTAGGGCTCTCTCTACCCGGATTTACTTTAAACAACTTTTCAAAGGCTTCAAGGAGGGTGCATTCTGCATAATGGCTAAAGATTAAGGAAGAGCCCTGGAGAGCACACCTTGTCATCATTAGTTAACTCTAACTGCTGTGGTAATGGGTATAACCTTGTTGACCAAGTCTCTTTAATCTGAGGAAAAGGAATGGTCGATATTGATATCCTGCCAAGGTCCAATCGAGCAGAACTGTGGATTGAGCTGCAATGCCCTTGCAAAGTGTAGTGGATAAAGAAGGTGTGGTCCATATTGGCAACAGAGTATTCCTCAGCCATCAGGAAGGACGAACACCTGGTACTTGCTTTGACATGAATGCCCAAAACTGGGCGATGCAAAAAAAATTTTTTTTTTCATCCTTCCAACTATCTGTTTATAGGAATAGGATAATTATTCCCGAATATGTGAACTAATTATTGATATATAAGGACTTAACTTTCTCATTTTGGTTGGCTTCTTACTTGGATTCTCTATGGTATTTTCTTGGAATTTTGCTTCCTTTAGTATGATTCCTAATTCTCCCCATCTTTTGTGTGTCTTATCTGTGTGTGTGTGTGTGTGTGTGTGTGTGTGTGTGTGTGTGTGTGTGTTGTCTGTGTGTGTTTCACATAACACTTCTAATGAAATTACAAGAGATAGCCAGTCGGTTTTTATGGATACCAATTCAATGTGATATGCCTTGAAAACTCACATTCCATCAGTTTCAGCCACATTTCCTGCAAGGAATGTCCCATTTAGTCCTCTTTTATAAGCACATATTCTCACTAACTTGACATCAAGCAAGCAACAAATTTTGGGTGCCTTCTTAGAGTCATATTGCTGGCACCTTTCCCCTTTCTTTTTCCAGGGTCCTTGACTACTATGAGAGAGTGAAATAATATTTATTTGTGTTGCTGAGACTGATATATGTGATGTAGGCCAATGCTCTCCACAACATTGCCATTGGAGGCAAGTGTCAAGAATTCATTCTTGCTTATGTCTGGGTAAGAGTCTGTGGTGCTTTTTGAAGACAGTGAGATGGTAGTGATGTCTGGGAACTCCAGGCTTGTCTTCAGTTATAAACACAACTGGAAAATTACCACATCAGTGCAACATGGCGGAAATAGATGTGAAGCCTACAAAGCAATCTGCACAGAAAAAGAGAAGTCACAGAGAACTTGGTAGATGACTGGAGACATGGATTTGGGAGACATGGGCGATTGTTGCTTAAGATAACAGTGAGACAATGCAAAGGACAAAGGTACAGGAGAGAGAATCACACTCGGAATGCACAAGGAGCACGTTTCCCAAAGTCATTGGCTGTGACCAGCAGAGTGTATGAATGGCATGAGTTATTGCCAACAAAGTGTGTTGAGTCCGGAGTTTTCAGATCATCAGGCTTGGCAGACTCGAGAGAACACTGTGTTTTTTTCTTGGAGAGGACAGCAGCAAGCACCTAGGTGCAGACAGCCTGGAAACCATGATCAGAGATTATATCAGGGGACAGAGTGGGAAGAAGGTGGATTCTAGCAGTGCATCCATGGGAGGCTGTGTTTATGGAGATAAGTTAATGGGGGCACACGAAATTTTGGGCTCTCGCACCAGCAGCATCAAGACCAAGCTACTGGCCAAAGATAGGACGGTGAGGATATTAGATGGGAAACCTGCAAACATGAAATACCAACCGTGAAATACTGGGGGACTTCCTTGCTCAGTCCAAGTTGCTTTGTCCCAGGAGAAAAGACTCTCCCATAGTGGACTAGAAGAAAGCCCTGTCCACAGGCTTTCTCCTGGCCACAGCATTCTACAGGCCTTTGTTCTGTTGAGATGGTTGAAAGTCTCCTTTCACAGGCACGCCAGACCCCAACAAGATGAACATCACCATGTTGACCAAGTCACTTTAATCAGAGGAAAAGGAATGGCCTATATTGATGGCCTGCAATGCCCACTTGAGAATAATTGTGAATTAAGCTGCAATGCCCTTGCAAAAACTAGTGGATATAGAAGGTGTGGTTGATATTGGCAACAGCATATTCCTCAGCCATAAGGGAGGATGAACTCTGGTACTTGCATTGACATGAATGCCACAGGACTGGGTGAAGTAAAATGAAATAGGTAAGCAGACAAAGGGAAATATCATATGTCTTTCCTCGTAAATGTCTCAGGAGGAATACCATGGCCCCTAGTAAAAGAAAGGAAAACTGAAGGGGAAGAAGTCAGAGAATGAGACTAAACAGGAGTGACTCAGGATTCTGAGAACCAAGCTGAGGGTAACAAAAAAGAGACACATGCAGGGAATGATACAACTGGCTAATGGGCGTTGAGGAGTTGTGGCATATATTAGGGTGAGCACTAGGTTGTATAAGGAACTAAAGCATCCGTGAATACTCTGTCAAAAAACAGAGGCAACCTACAGAATGGGAGAAGTTATTTGCAAATGACAGTACAAAAGGTTGATATTCAGGATCTATCAAGGACTCCTCAAACTCAACACACACAAAACAGACAATCATATCAAAAACTGGGCAGAAGATATAAACAGACACTTGTCCAATGAATATATACAAATGACTATCAGACACATGAAAAAATGTTCATCATCACTAGCCGTCAGGGAGATTCAAATAAAAACCACAATGATATATCACCTTACACCAGGTAGAATGGCCAAAATTAGCAAGACAGAAACAACATGTGTTGGGGGGGGGGGATGTGGTGAAAGGGAATCCCTCTTCCACAGTTGGTGGGAATGCAAGTTGATGCAGCTTCTTTGGAGATCAGTATGTAGATTCTTCAAGAAATTAAAAATAGAGCTTCCCTATGACCCTGCAATTACACTACTGGGTATTTACCCCAAAGATACAGATGTAGTGAAAAGAAGGGCCATCTCTACCCCCAACGTTTATAGCAGCATTGGCCACGGTCACCACACTGTGGAAATAAGAGCCAAGATGCTCTTCAACAGACGAATGAATAAGAAAGATGTGGTCCATATACACTATGGAGTGTTATGCCTCCATGAGAAAGGACGAATACCCAATTTTTTTAAGAACATGGACAGGACTGGAAGGGATTATGCTGAGTGAAATATGTCAAGCAGAAATAGTCAATTATCATATGGTTTCACTTATTTGTGGAGCATAACAAATAGCATGGATGACATGGGGAGATAGAGAGAAGAAGGGAGTTGGGGGAAATTGGAATGGGAGGGGAACCATGAGAGACTATGGACTCTAAAAAACAATCTGTGGGTTTTGAAGGGGCAGGGAGTGGGAGGTTGGAAGATCCAAGTGGTGGGTATTGGAGAGGGCAAGGTTTGCATGGAGCACTGCGTGTGGTGAAAAAATAATGAATACTGTTACCCTGAAAATAAAAAAAAATAAATTAAAGAAAAACGGATGATAGATGACAGGCTGGTTTTCTCAACAGAACAAAAAATTAAAAGAAAACAATCTTCCCCTTTCTAAACCAGATGAAGACAAAGAGAAAAAAGAAAAGAATTATATTTTTACTATCTTCAATTACAAAAATGGCATGGAATTTGTTTCCTAAAATGTCGTAATCTTAATTGGGTCTTTATCCTTGTAAATTAGAGTATATCTGCCTCCTCCATTTCTGGAATCGATGAGAAGAAATGACATTGCCTTCAATACATGTCTAGAATAGTGGCCCAGGAAAATGATTTGGACCTGCCTTATGTGTGTTGGCAGGTGTTTGATTACTGCTTCAAACCCTTCGTCACTACTAGAGAGCTGAGATTTTGTAGGTTTCCTGACCTTATCTTGGGAGTTGATAGGTGTCTTGGAATTTATTCTTTTCTCTCAGTACTTGGATGTGGCATAATTGTGCAACAGGTCTTTAGGATTTTTTTTTCCTTTCTATATGTTGTCATGTGGTCTAATAAATTCAGCTGTGTAGTTGTTTTCCTGATTTATCCAGGTAAGGGCTCCAGTTTCTTAATGTTTTCAGAAATGACGTGTGAGATCTCCTTATTTTTTTCCTATTTCCTTGTATTTCTTTTATTTTGATAATCATAAATATTATTTAATTTTTTCTGTTAACTTTGAAGTTTGTTTCTTCATTTTATAGTTCCTTATGGCGTCCAGATTGGTTGCATTTTTTCAGTGCTTTTGATTTTTGGAAACACACACATTTAAACCTATATTGTTTCCCCATAAAATGTTTGGCATCATCCCGTAAGTTTCTTTATTTTCCATTTTTCTTGGCACTTTTGAATTTTCCTTTTTGATTTTCATTCTTTGAATCATTGCTAGCTCACTAGTGTGTTCTGTTTTCCACATATTAGTGTCTGGCTGTGTTTCCCCTTTGTAAGTGATTTCTTTCGGTTTTCCTATCCTTGTGGTCATAAGTATACAAGAGAGGATTTGAATTCACTACCATTAATTATGACTTGTTTTGGGCTCCAACAACAATCTCTGATAGACAATGTTAGGTCTCCCCTTGGAAAGAACTTATCTTATGGTCCTCAGAGACACAATATTACACATGTATCCCCAAAGCTCAGATGGTCTAGAGAGCCCAAGGTGATGTATGTTTTTCCTTACCACATTTTCATCTGGATGATCTGTCCTGTGCTGAAAGTGAATATCGTCATCCCCAAAAATATTGGATTGAGGTCCCCATCTCCCTTCCTTTCTGTTCATATGCTTCCAACATTTAGATACACCCATGTAGGTGGTGTATGTATTGGTAATTCTTCCAAGTTTCTGATGTCTTGATGCTCCATTAAGACAAAACACTTTCCAGTAATCCTTTGACTCTCAAAGGCATAAAGGCTCTCTATCTGCCATAGGAACAATCACTTTTGCTATTTCTCCTTGCCAATTGCATAAACTATGTATTCCAAATTCCTTCACATTCAAACTATGTGTATCTTTATAGTAAAACGAAATCTCCTGTGGACAACAAAAGGTCGAGCTTGTTTAGTTTTTGTTTTTTTCTTGTGGACCGTTTGTGCCATTTTTTAAAAGTTTTTATTTATTTATTTGACAGACAGAAATCACAAGTAGGCCGAGTAGCAGGCAGACAGATAAGAAGGAAAGCTGGCCCCCTGCTGAGCAGCGAGCCTGATATGATACTCTATCCCTGGACCCTGAAATCATGTCCTGAAATGTAGGCAGCAGCTTAACCCACTGAGCCACACAGGCGCATTCTGCCAATTTTCTTTTTTTATTTCATCCAATCAAAAATCTGCAGTGACGATTGAATTTGGTCCTGAATACTTCAACTAATTATTGATAGGTAAGAAGGTAACTTTCTAATTTTGGTTGGTTTCTGACTTAGATTCTCTGTGCCTTTCCACTATACGGTTTTTTCTTTGAGGTTTGGTTTTTTAGTGCATTTCTTCAATTCCTCCCCAAATTTTGTGTGTTGTGTGTTTGTGTGTGTGTGTGTGTGTGTGTGTGTGTGTGTGTGTGTGTTATCTTTGATTGTTTTACATAACGCTTATAATTAAATTTCAAGAGATAGGGAGTCAGTATTTTAAAAATAGCAATTCATTTTGAAAACTCACTTTTCAAAACTTTCAGCCACATTTCGTAGAAGGAATATCACTTTTAGTCCTCTTTGATAAACATGTATTCTCAAAAATGTGTCTTCAAACAAACACCAAATATTTTGTGCCTGGTTAGAGTCGTATTCTTTGTCCCCTTTTTCCTTGCTTTTTCATATGTCTTTTGACTGTTATGAGACAGTGAAATCGTCTCTTATTTATCTTTCTGAGACTGATAGATATGACATAGCCCATGCTCTCCACAGCACTGCCATATGAAGTAAGTGGATGAATTCATTCTTGCTTATGCCTCGGTAAGGATTTGCAGTGATTTGGAGGACAGTTAGATGGTAGTACTGTCTGAGAACCCCTGGCTTGTCTTCAGCCAAGAACACAACTGGAAGATTACCACATTAACTGCAACTTAATGGAAATTGACCTGAAGCCTACAAAGTAAACTCCAAGCAATAGAGAAAAAATGTCACAGAGACTATAGGAGAAGATTGGAGACATGGTTCAGGGTAGAAGTGGGCATTGGTTCATTAGGGGGCAGTTAGCTAATGCAAAAGACAAAGTCACAGGAGAGTGCAGCACACTGGGAATTCAGAAGGAACATGTTTCCAAATGCCATTGTCTTTGACGAGCAAAGGGTCTGAATGGCACGACTTCTTGCCAACAAATGGTCTTGAGGCCTGGAGATTTCTGATCTGCAGGCTTGGTAGACATCAAATCGAGAGAACACAGGGTTTCTCCTGTAGAGGACACCATCAAGCAACCAGGTACAGACAGCCTGGAAACCATGATCAGAGACAATACCAGGAGACGCAGTGGGAATAGAGTGGGTTGTGGCACTTCATCCATGAGAGGCAGTGTCCGTGGAGATTACTCAATGGTGGCATAATAAATTTTGTGATCTCGCACCAGCAGCATAAAGACTGAGCTACTGGCCAAAGATAAGATGGTTAGGACATTAGCTGCCTAACCTGCCAACATGAAATCACAATCGTGGAACATTTGGGGGATTTCCTTCCTCAGTCCAATTTGCTTAGTCCCAGGAGAACAGACTCTCCCATACAGGACTAGAAGAAAGCCTTGACCACATGCTCTTTTCTGAACACAGCATTCTGAAAGCAGGCATTCTGTTGAGTTGGTGGAATGTCTCCTTTAACAGGCACACCAGAGCCTACCAAGATAAACCTCAGCATACTCAACCCAGACCCCAAAAACACCAAATGGCATGTAAGGAGAACCTATGCAGATGACTAGCCTCAAGGACAGGGGACACCACAACACAAAACCAGAAAACATGTGTGCCACAAACACACACACACACACACACACACACACACACACACACACCTGAGACTCCCACAAGTGCTAGCCCTTGGGCATTCAATGATTCCTTCTTCCTAAAGAAATTATCCTTAGGCTAGACAACAGATTGGGCTTTTCGAATACAGAGGAGGGCAAGACCTAGATCCAATGCAAAAAGGAAGAATCAAATAATGCCCAGAAAAAACAACAAGAAATTATCAAGGCCAGGCATTTGGAGTGAAACCTACATAGAACACGCCTTATGGAGGATTGAAAGCAGCATCCAGGATACTTGCTGTACATCAGAAAATACAGAAGATTTCAGGGAGACTCGAACCAAACATTTAAAACTGATAAGAATAAAAGAAAATAAAGAGTTCCTGATGAGAATATTGGTAGCAAACTGGATGCAAAGTCCGAGAAGCTGGCAGAAGTAGAGGGTCCATTTAGTGACCTGGAAAAACGAGATTATAAAATAAGGAAGGAAATCCAAAGAGAAAAGAAAGAATGATGGAACATGACAATGATCTTAGAGAAGTCATCGTCTCCAAGGAATGGAAATAAGTGCCTATTGTAGGAGAGTAGGAGTGAGAGAAAAAAAGAGGGCTGAACATGGATTTGAAAATCGGGCCTGAAAATGTCCCTTGTCTGGGAGCAGAAGCAGAGAGCCAGATTCAGAGACACAGAGGACTTCCATCACCTTCCACAGAAGCAGAGCACCAAAAGACATAGTGTCATTCCCCCTGAAAAAGCTATAAATGGAGGATATCTCTTCACACAAATATGCTTGGGAGAGTAGTTTGTCCATAGCCCAGTCACTGACTTCAAGAGGACAAGCTTGACCAGTTCTCCAAATAGGGCAGATAGTTCAACCAACACCAGCCCAAGCCAAAATCCTTATCCCTTATATTTCAGAACAATGACAGAGCAGTGGTTCTTGTATAGAACTAGGAGGTAATCAGAAGTCAAAGCTGTGTCCCAGGGTGTGTCCATCAGTTCAAAGGCGGACTTCAGCTCAACTCATGATCCCAGGGTCATGTCATCAACTCTGGTCTCAGGTTCCCAGCTCAGGGACAAGTCAGTTTCTCCCTCTCCAGCTCCAGCCCCTGATTGTGATCTTTGTTTCTCTGTCCAATAAATGCATGTGCATCATTTGACAAAAAAAAAATTGCAGTGCACAATAAAGGATGGGGGTCAGAGGATATTTTATTTAATTTGGACATAGGTTCCTATAGAAGGAAGCCAGGTTCAGAGAACCTCCCACCATCCTAAAATGCCAGACCTTTGCTCTGAGATCCATTGTTCTTTGTCTTCCTGGATCTCTTCACCAACCTGAAGCATCCACTGTCTGTCACACTGTACTGGCCCCTTTTGTCACATTGTTTATCCTCTCCTGGTTCCATTAGAACATGTCCATCTTCTGCAAGAGGCACTGTTTGCTTATCGCATGAAACCATTTGGGGGATGGTCATGAGAGGGTGAAGGCAGGATTGTGCTGCCACATTTCCATTCAGTTCTATATTGGGTAGCTGCACAACCCTATGGGAATGCTCAAACTTCTTAAATATTTGAATCCTCTTCAATGCATCTTTTTGGAGATTCAGTTGTCATCATGATATATGCATTAAAGTATTTCAGATGGCTTCATATGGGCTATGGGTCTCTTCCAACATGCTCCATGCTTGCTCCTGGGTACTCCAAGTACATGAGTCCATCCTGGACCTAAGGTTCTAAGGTGTAGAGTCTGCCTTTGTTGTTTTGTCTCTTTTGAAGATTGGGAGGCCGTTCTTGCACAATTTCTGGAGACCCTAGAGGTACTCATGCCATCACTGTTGAGGACCCCAGACGTGTCTTTCATGGTTGTGGGTGTTACCTTTGAGCTATCCTTGGGTGGCACTTTTCCTGGTCAGAAGCGCCCTAATTGGGTGGGAAGACCAACCCATGTGCAGGGCAGGATTTCTTACCCCGAGGCTCTGTTTGAGGCATGTTTATTTCTTGGTCTTTCGTGGGTAGGATGGAATGGTGGATTCTTGAATTAATCTGGAGTCTAGAGGGCTAGTGCTAACAGTCACGACCAAAGACTATGAATTTAGCCATGGCTAAGGTGACACTAACTCATGTCACATACTCTTGGTGAGAGACCCTGGCAGCTCCAGCGGTTTGGGAGGGCTAGGGAACCTCTTGGTCCACCCATGACTGATCCAGCCAAGTGTAGATATCAGTCGTGGGTTGATGAGGAGCGGTTGCTATGACCTCAAAGCTTTGTGCATCACAGAAGCTGGCTTCACATAAGAAGAAGTCCCTCTCTCATGACATTTGAGTCCTATGGCTATAGGTAGGAAGCCCAGTGAAGGACAGAAAAAAAATCCCTCTAGCCTGATTAAGAACTCAGGTTGTTTTGTGTTTTAATGTCCCTCTTTTCCTTTCTAGACAAAGATAAAAGAAAATGATATTTGGCATACCATCCTCTAGGCCAGCATTTATCCAAAGATGGCAAGGTTTTCCTATTTCCACTGCAACTTCGAGAGATCTCAAGAAACAGTGAGGACTTTTGGGTATCAAGAGTTCTCTATGGGGTTTGACATCCTTTGGGAGAGTCCTTTCTCAGCATCTTGTCCCTATGGCACAGTGATGATTAAAGGATCATAAGTCCCTTTACAAAGAAAAATGTTAGGGCATGAATGTACTGTGCTGTCTGTGACCTCAACACCTAGTGTTCTGAAACACGAGTCATAAGGGATTAGGGCTCTGTCTTTCTGGTTTTCCCTTAAACCCCATTGCAAAGTCTTCAGGAGAATAACTTTGTGCCTCAGAGCTAACTCTTAAGGAAGAGCCATAGACTGCACCCCTTGTCATTTTAGTTTACTCTACCTGCTGTGGCAATGGGTATAGCTGTGTTGACCAAGTCTTTAAATAAGAAATAAAAAAAGAATGGCCTTATCGATGGTCTGTAATGCCCACTTTAGTAGAACTGTGGATTGAGCCACAATACCCTTGCAAAGACTAGTGGATAAGGAAGGCGTGGTCCATCTTGGCAACAGAGTATTCCTCAGGCGTCAGGGAGGATGAACCCCTTCTACTTGCACTGACATAAATGCCACAGTACTGGGTGATGCAAAGTGAAAAAGGGAAGCAGGCAAAGAAAAATATCATATGTCTTACTTCGTATGTGCCCCAGGAGGAATACCATGGCCTTTAGTAAAGAAAGGGAAAACTGAAGGAGAAGAAGTCAGAGAAGGAGACAAACCATGACTGACTCAGGATTCTTAGAACCAAGCTGAGGGTATCAGAAAAGAGACACATGCAGTGAATGAGGGAACTGGTTCATGGGTGTTCAGGAGTTGTTGTAGCACTAGGTCGTATATGGAAATAACACATCCATGAATACTCTGTCAAAAACCGATGATGGAGGAGACACTGGCTTCCACAGCATAACAAAAAAATTAAGAGAAAAACAATCTGGCCTTTTCAAAACAAGATCAAGACACAGAGAGAAAAGGAAAGAACTATATTTTTTATTATCTTTACTTATTAAAGTGCCTTAGAGTTTGTGTCCTATAATGTCATTATCTGAATTGGGTCCTTAAATTTCGAAATTGGAGTATCCCTACCTCCTCCATTTTTGGAATTGATGAGAAGAAACAACATTGCCTTCATTAAATGTGTAGAAGAGGTGACCAGGACACTGATGTGGTTCTGGCATTTTGTGTTTTGGCATGAATTTGATTACGGCTTCAACCGCTTTATTCATTACTAGAGAGCACAAATTTTGTCAGTTTCCTGACCTAATCTTTGGGAATTGATATGTGTCTTGTAATTTATCCTTATATCTCAGTTCTTGGATTTGGTGGTATAATAGTGTAGAGGTGCTTTAAGTTATTTTTTTTCTCCATTCTATCAGTTGTCATGTGGTCTCATATTTTCAACTGTGTGCTTGTCTCCATGTTTTTTGCAGGTAATGGCTCCTCCAGTTTGTTAACGTTTTCAGTACTGACGTGTGAGTTCACCTGATTATTTCCTATGTGTTTGTTTGTATTTCTTTTATTTTGATGACAATATGTATTATTTCTTTTTTTTAATTGGATAAGTGTGGAGTTTGTTTCTTCTTTTCCTAGTTCTTTATGGCATCCAGATTGTTTGCTTTTTTTCAGTGTTTTTAATTTTTGAAAATACATGCATTTAAATATATATTCCTCCTCGTATTATGTTTTGGCATCACCCCATAAGTTTCTTGACTTTCCTTTTTTTGTTCATGGCACTTTCTGATTTTCCTTTTAATTTTCTTTCTTTGATTCATTACTATTTTGCGAGTGTGTTTGCTTTCCAGCTATTAGTGTCTGGCTGTGTTTCGATTTGAAAATGATTTCTTTCCATTTTCATACCTTCGTGGTCATAAGTATACAAGATAAGATTTGAATTCTCTTCCATTAATTACGGTCTGATTTGGACACCAGCACACGATCTGTGATAGACAAAAATAAGTCTGCCCTTGGGAAAAACTTGTCTTATGATTTTCAGTGACATAATCTTATGCATGTTTCCCCAAAGCTTAGGTGTTCTAGAGAGCCCATGAGGACGTCTGTTATTTCTTACCACCTTTCCATCCGGATGATCTGTCCTGTGCTGAATGTGGGTATCGTAGCCCCAACAATATTAGATTGGGGTCCCCGTCTCCCTACCTTTCTGTTAATACGCTTCCAATATTTAGATACACCCATATTGGTGGTATATATATTGGCAATTTTTCCAAGTTTCTGATGTTTTGATGTTCCATCTAGACAAAACACCTTCCGATAATCTTTTGTCTCTCGAAGGCAGAAAATCTCTCTATCTGCCATAGGCACAATCACATTGGCTTTCTTCTCCTTGCCAATTGCATAACCAATGTCTTCCAGATTTGTTCACTTTCAAGCGAAGTATATCTTTAGAGTTGAAGGAAATCTCCTATGGGCAACAGAAGGTCGAGCTTGTAAAGTTTTTGTTGTTTTCTTGTGGACCTTTTTTGCCCTTTTTTTCCTTTTCTTAAAAATTCTCATCCAGTACAACAATCTGTTTGTAGTGACAGAAGAATTTTGTCCTGAATACCTGAACTAATCATTGATAGTTAAGAACTTAACTTTCTCATTTTGGTATGTTTCTGACTTGAATTCTCTGTGCCTTTCCCCTTTATGATATTTTCTGCGTGTTTTTTGACCCTTATTATGATTCCTCACATGATCCCCATCTTTTGTGTGTTTCATGTGTGTGTGTGTGTGTGTGTTGTCTGATTAGGTTTCACATAACACTAATAATTAAATTTCGAGAGATAGGGAGTCAGGCTTTTATGGAGAGCAGTTCAATTTGACATGCCTTAAGAACTCACATTCCTTCAGTTTCAGCCAAATTTCCTACAAAGGATGTCATCTCTTGTCCTCTTTGATAATCTCGTATTCTCACAAATCTGCCTTTAAACAAACACCAGATTTTTGGTGCCTGGTTAGAATCGTATTATTTGTCCCTTTTTCCCTTACTTTTTCACATGTTTCTTGTTAAATGAAAGAGTGAAATCGTATGCTATTTGTCTTTCTGAGACTGATAGATGTGACGTAGCCCATTTCTCTGCACAACACTGTCATAGAAGGCAAGTGGCAAGAATACATTCTTGCTTATGCCTCACTAAGAATCTGTGGTGCCTTTGGAAGACACTGAGATGGTAGTAGTATCTGAGAACTCCAGATTTGTCCTCAGCCATGACACAACTGGAAGATTACCACATCGACTGCAACTTGGCAGAAATTGACCTGAAGCCTGCAAAGTAAACTGCACAGTGAAAGAAAAAAGAAGTCACAGAGACTATAGGAGAAATTGGAGACATTCCTTGGGGAAAAGTTGGTGGTTGGTGCTGCAGAGTGCAGGGAGCCAATGCAAAAGACCAAGGCACAGGAAAGCAGAGCACACTGGGAACCAACAAGGAACCAACCCATAGGCTGTGACCAGCAGAGTGTCTGAATGGCATGAGTTCTTGCGAACAAATAGTCTTGAGGCCTGGAGATTTAAGATCAGTAGACTTGGCAGACATCAAATCGAAAGAACACTGTGTTTCTCTTGCAGAGGACAACAGCAAGCAACTAGGTTCCGACAGCTTGAATATCATGATCAGAAACAATAGAAGGAGACACAGTGGGAATTTGGTGGTTTCTGTCAGTGCATCCGTGAGAGGCTGTGTTTGTGATGTTTTGATGGTAGCACAATAAATTTTGTGCTCTCGCACCAGCAGCATAAAGACTGAGCTATGGGCCAAAGACGGGATGGTGAGGACATTACTGCCTAACGTGCCAACATAAAATCCCAACCATTGAACACAGGGTCGACTGCATTTCTCTGTGAAGTAGCTTAGTCCCAGGAGAACAGACTCTCCCATAGGGGACTAGAAGAAAGCCCTGCCCAAATGCTCTCTCCTGACCACAACCATTCTTCGTGCTTTTGTTCTTTTGAGTTGGTTAAACATGTCCTTTCACAGGCACACCAGACGCCACAAGGCTAAACCAGAGCATATTCAGCGCAGAACCCAAATACACCAACAGCAGGCAAGGAGAGCCTGTGAAGATGACTTTCCTCAATCATGGGGATAGCAACAACACAACAACAGAGGGAATGCATGCCACACACACACCCGAGACTCCCACAAGGGCCAGCTCTTGGACTCTCCATGATCTCTTCCTCCTAACGATATTTCCCTCAGTGCAGAAAACAGAATGCCCTTTCTAAATACAGAGAGGAATACAGAGACCTAGATACAATGCAAAGATGGAATAACCAATTGATGCTGAGGAAAAAGAACAAGAAATGATCATGGATAGGCAATCGTAGTGAAACTCTATATATTACACACCCAATGGAGGATTGAAAGCAGTGGACAGGATACTCCCTGTATATATGAAAACATAAAAGATATCAGAGAATCTCAAACCACAGAGATAAAAATGATAAAAATAAAATAAAATAAGATTATAAATAAAATAAAATAGTTTCTGATGAAAAGTGGGGAGCATACTAGATACAAAATCCAGGAAGCTGGCAGAAGCAGATGATCAAATTAGTGACCCGGGGTAAAAAGACTCGAAAATAAGGAAGCAAATCCAAAGAGAGTAGGAAGAATGTTGGAACATGACAATGAGCTTAGGGAATTAATCTATTCCAAGGAATGGGTATTCTTGGAGAACGAGAAGTAAAGAAAAAAAAGGGATAAGCATTTATTTGCAAAATCAGAGCTGAAACAGTCCCTCATCTGGGAGCAGAAACAGATATTTAGATTCAGAGGCACAGATGACTCCCATCACCATCCACAGAAGCATAGCACCACAAGACATAGTGTCATTTCCCCTGAAAAAATCTATCAAAGGAGGAATTCTCTTTACCCAAATATGTGTGGGAGAGTAGTTTGTCTATAGCCAAATCACTGACTTCAAGAGGACAAGCTATAGTAGCTCTTGAAGCAGGACGGATAGAGCAAGCAACACCAGCCCAAGCCAAAATCCATATACCCTGCATTTCTGAACAATGACAGAGCAGTGGTTCTTGTCAAAGACTAGGAGGTATTAAGAAGATAAAGTTTGGGTCATGGGGTATGTCCATCAGTTCAGAAGTGGCCTTCAGCTCAACTCAGGATCCCAGGGTCATGACATTGACTCTGGTCTCAGGTTTCCTGCTCAGTGGCAAGTCTGCTTCTCCTGCCCCAAATCCATCCCCTGATTGTGATCTCTCTGTATCTCTGTCAAATACGTGCATGTGCACCGTTTGACAAAAAACAGAAACAAAACCAGTGTACAGGATTCCCTGGTGCCAGAGGGTGTTTTATTTAACTTCGATCTAGGACCCTGTGGTATACAGCTAAGTACAGAGCACCTCCCACCATCCCGCTATGCCAGACCTTTGATCGGAGGTCAATTGTTCATTATCCTCTTCTTTGTCTTCCTGTATCTCCTGACCAAACTGTAGCATCCACTGTCTGTTGCGCTGTAATGGCCCCTGGTTCAGATATTGTTATCCTCTCCTGGCTCCCTAAGAACATGCCCATCTTATGCGAGAGGCACTGTTTGGTTATTGCATGAAATCATTTTGGGGATGGTAATGTGATGTTTAAAGCAGGCTTGTGCTGTAACTTCTCCTTTCAGTTTCCCAGAGGGTATCTGCAGAACCCTGAGGGAATGCTCACAGTTCTTCAACATTCGAATCCTCTTCCTTATGTCATGTTGGAGATACAAGTTGTCATCCTTAAAATGGCATGTATTCTTTCAGATGGTTTCACTTGTTCTATGGGTCTCTTTCAAAATGCTTCATGCTTGCTTCTGTGGACTCCAAGTTCATGAGTCTGTCCTGGACCTAATGTGTAGAGTGTAGAGTCTGCCTATGTTGTTTGGTCAGTTTTGAAGTTTGGGAGGCCGTTTTGACATGATTTTCAAAGCTGCAATAGGTACTAGTGTCTCGCTGTAGAAGACTCTAGACATGTATTTAGCATGGTTGTGGGTGTTCCTTTAAGCTTTCCTTGGGTGACCCTTTTCCTGGTCAGAAGAGACCTGATTGGGTTGGAGGACCCTAGCCACGTGCAGGGTGTGGATTTCCTCTCCTGAGGCTTTGTTTGAGACTTTATTGTTTTTTGGTCTTTCGTGGCTAAGATGGAATGGTGGATTCTTGCCTTTCTCCGGAGTAGAGGGATGGTGCTGACAGTCACAAGGAAAGACTACAATTTGGCCATGGAAAAGGTGACACTTACTCACTTTACACACTGCCATGGTGAGAGACCCAGGCGTCTCCAACACTTTTGGAGGTCTTGGGATCCTCTTGGCCCACCCATGACTATCCCAGCCAAGTGTAGTGTGTATTGATGAGGCGTGGGTTGATAAGGAGTGGTTGCTTTGACCTCAAATCTTCGTGACATCACAGAAGCTGGAGTCACTGAAGCAGCAGTCCCACTCTCAGAAACTTTCAGTCCTATGGCTTAAGGTAGGAAGCTCCAGGATGGACAGAAAAAGGGCCCTCTGAGCCTGGTCAATAACTCAGGTTGTCTTGTGTGTTAATGTCCCACTTCGCCTTTCTAGACAAAGGGAAAAGAAAAGAACATTTGGTATACCATCCTTTACGCCAACTTTTCTCTGGAGACGGCAAGGTTTTCATATTTCCACTGGAATTTCTAGAGATATCAAGAAACAGTGAGGCTCCTTGAGTATCAACTGCTATCTGTGGGGTTTGTCATCCTGTGGTTGAGAGAGTCCCTCTCAACGTATTTTCCTTATGGGTCAGAGATGACTAAGGAATGGGAAGGAAAAATGTTAGGGCATGGATGTATTGTGCTTTTTGTGTCCTCATGTCCTAGTGTTTGAAACATGTGTCATGAGGGGTTAGGGCTCTCTCTATCTGGCTTTACCTTAAACACCTTTGCAAAGGCTTCAAGGAGAGTAACATTCTGCATGAGAACCAATCTTAAGAGGAGCCCTGGACAGGAACCCTTGTCAACTAATTAACTCTACCTTCTGTGGTAATGGGTATAGCCATGTTAACCACATCTCTTTAATCAGAGGAAAAGAAACAGCCTATATCGATGGTCTGTGTGTTTCAATCAAGCAGAACTGTGGATTGAGCTTCAATTTCCTTGCAAAGACTAGTAGATAAAAAAAGCAGTGGTCCTATTGGCCACACAGTATTCCACAGACATCAGGGACGATGAACCCCTGGTACTTGCATTGTCATGAATGCCACCGGACTGAGTGATGCAAAGTGAAAAAGGCAAGAGACAAATAAAAATATCATATGGCTTCTCTCGTATGTGCCCCAGGAGGAATACCATGACCCTTAGTAAAGGCAAGGAAAACTGAAAGGGAAGAAGTCAGAGAAGGAGTCAAACTGGGTGTGACTCGGGACTCTGAGAATAAAGCTGAGGGTTACAGAAAATATAGAAATGCAGGGAATGAGGGAAGAGGATAATTGGTATTAAGGATTCGTGGCAGGTATTAGAATGAGCACGAGATCTTATATGGAGCCAAAGAATCCTTGAATACTCTGTAAAAAACGGATGATGGATGGGGCTAGATGGCGGGGAAGTAGGAGGAGGCGCACTTTCAACCTGTACCCTAAAGCAATTGATTATCTACCAAAGAACTTCGATCACCCATGAAATCAGCCCAAGATTAGAATTATACACATCTAGATCTCTCCAGGGGCAGAAGTCACCAGTGGGCAGGTAAAGTGGTATGAGAAGTGCTGACTGATATTGGAAGATGGTGGGGAGCCTCCAGAGGTAACGAGTTGGAAAATAATACACCAATCCGTGAGTGCCCTGCGTCTGGAGACCAGCATTAACTTGGAGACTGGTTGAAAGCACTCCAAAAGAGCGAAGGATTGTGGGGAGAGGGGGTTGTGGGAATCGGGGCAGCTAGGAACAGGGGCTTAAGTCCCCAGTCCCAGGGCACTGAGCCAGTGTGGGTGGAGAAACCAGGCCTTGTTCCCTGAGCCACCAGCATGCCGAGTTTGTGTGGGGTCTGGATCCTGTGAAGGAATGGGTGCCATGCCAAATGGCAGAATGCACGAGCCCTGCTACAGAGCTTGAGATGTGAACCCCTCAACCTCCCTTGAGAGATGTATTAAGGCCCAGCTAGCGCTCTTTGACCTGTGCCATTGTTTCAGAGCCTAAGATATTCGCCACAATCTCTCCCCTATGAGAGGTTCACCAAGGCCCAGCCTGTGCCATCTTTGCAGAGCTAGAGACGCGTGAACAACCCACAACTTCCTCTGAAAGAGGAGACTTCCATCTATGAGTGCTCGCCTGGTGCTCTTAGACCCAGAAAGAACAGGCACTCCAAGCCCAGGCCATCGGGAAAATCTCAGTGTGCGATCGCTGCTTGGAACATCTCTGCCCAGACAGCTGTCGCTGCCATGGTTTTGGGTACAAGTGAAAGATCCTGCACACCCAGGGACCACGACTTGGAACCTGCTTTGCCGAAGGCCAAGGGGAAATTTATATGGGCTCTTCAGCCACACTGAGGCTTCTCTCTGAGAGGGAGGTCAGGGTGCAATTTGCTTTCCTCTAAACTTACAAAAAACATCAAATGTGATCATACAAAAGGAAAAATAATAGTGAAAAAACATAAAACCACCAGAGAACAAAATCCAGAAAAAAATGATTTCCTCAGAGCCCACTCCATTGAGGGGGACTGGAGCAATTAACTCAGGGAGCATCATTGACTGAAAACTCACGTGGCAGCCCCTCCCACAGAAACCAAACCAGTAAAGAAAAAAAATAAAAAAGTCTACAAAAGAATAACCACCACTATTTTATAGGACAACTTTTATTTTTAATTTATTCCCACTATTCTGGCTCATTTTTTAAATATAGATAATTTTTTAACCTAGTTACCATTACAGTGACCTGTCCAGTACATCAAATTCATTAATAATCTTCTAACCTGAACTACATACACCTCTGTTTCCCTTTTGCAATTCTATTTTTTGAATTTCTTGTTTTTACTTTATTTTAGTTTAGTCTTGCTCATTCCTTTCTTATTTTTATTTTCTAATATTCATATAGAGTTAAATTTCAAAGTAATACCCTTTCCCCAATCAATATTATCCCTATAGCTAAACCAATTTTTAATCCCCTTTATCTTAGGAAAGATGAAGCCTTTAACAAAGATGTCAAGATACATCCAGGAAGAATCAGAACAACCTTCCTCACCCATACTGAGAATTTATAACCACTCTCCCATCTTTTTCTTCTGCCATTGTTTCTGTGTTTTTGTTTTTGTCTTCATAGTATATAAATCTTACACTTTGGGTTCTTTTCAAAGATATTCTTCCTTTATTTGCATGTTTTTTCTCTTATTATATACTTTTATCAGTCTTTTTGTTTGTCTGTTTTTGTTTGTATACCTCATAAATCTTACCATGGGGACCATTTGGGCTGAACCTTCTCTTTCATCTTCCCTTTCTTTCCTCTCTCTCCCTCTCTCTCTCTTCTTTTTTTTTTTTTTCTTTTATTTTTTCTCTCACTTGGGTGGGGAATCCTAATTGCTCATAAATGTTCCAGGGTGCACCTTGACTGCACCACAATCGATACATCCAGCTATATCTGTTCAGTCATCTCTCACCAAAATGACTAGAAAAAGGAAGGCCCAACAGACGAAAAATACAGAGGATGGACTTTCTGCAACACAGCTAACAGCTATTAACATAGACAATATATCAGAAAGAGAATTCAGGAGAACAATTATCCAGGCAATAGCTAGGTTGGAGAAATCCATGAATGACAAAATGAAATTTATAAGGACTGAGCTGAAAGCAACCAGACAGGATGTTCACAATGTTAGGGAGGTGCTAACACCTACCAGGGATGAGGTTCACAATGCTACCACTGAGTTCCAATTTAATATAAATACTCTCAAAGCTAGGATAACTGAGACAGAAGATAGAATTAGTGATCCAGATGACAAAACAGATAGAGAGGAAGGATCAAGAGGATGCTTGGAACAAACAGCTTAGAAACCACGAAAAAAGAATCACGACATAAATGATGCTATGAAACCGTCCAACGTCAGAGTTATTGGAATCCCTGAAAGCGAGGAGAAAAAAAGAAGTCTAGAAGATATAGTGGAACAAGTTCTTTATTAAAATTTTCCCAGTCTCGAGAATGGAACCAGTATTCAGGTACTAGAGATCGATCGGTCTCCAACCAAGATTATAGATTCAAAAAAACAAACAAAACAAAACAAAACAAAAAACTATCAAGGCACCTGATAGTCAAACTGAAGAATCATAATTGTAGGTATAATTTCTTGAAAGCCACTAGTACATAGAGGCTTCTTACTTACAGAGCAAGCCCATCAGAATAAAATCAGACCTGTTCACAGAGACCTCTTAAGCCAGAAAGGGCTGGTAAGATATATTCAGGGCACTTAATGAGAAGAACATGCAGTCAACAATAATTTATCCAGCAAGAATGACATTCAAAATTGGTGGAGAGATAAAGAGTTTCCATGACTGGCAAGGCATAAAAGACTGTTCCACCACCAAGGCAGCACTGCATGAAATATTAAGGGGGATTCTATAAAAGAGGAAAAATCCTAAGAAGAGCATTGAATAGAAATATAGAGACAATCTACAGAAAGAAAGCCCTCAAAGATCACACGATGTCAATAAAAACATATATATCAATAATCACTCTCAATGTGAATGGTCTAAATGCACCAATAAAATAGCACAGGGTTGCAGATTGGATAAAACCACAGAGCCCATCCATATGTTGTCTACAAGAGACCCATTTTAAACCTAAAGATACACCCAGACTCAAAGTGAAGGGATGGAGAAGAATCATTCATGTCAATGGGCCTCAAAAGAAGAAGCAATTCTCATATTATATAAATTAGATTTTAAATTAAAGACTGTAGTCAGAGATACTGCAACATTTTTAAAGGGACTATCCACCAAGATGTTCTAACAATTGTAAATATGTATGCCTTCAATATGGGAGCAGTCAATTACATAAGAAAACTGTTAATCAAGATAAAGAGGCATACTGATATGGATATATTAATAGTAGGAGATCTTAACACGCCTCCCTCAGAAATAGAACATCCAAGCAGAAAATCAAAAAGGAAACAAGAGCATTGAATGACACATTGGACTAGATGGTCCTCATAGATATATACAGAACATCCCACCCTAACAACAGAATACTCATTCTTCTCAAATTCACATAGAACCTCCTCCAGAATAACCACATACTGGGTCACAAATCAGGACTAAACTGATATCAAAATAGTGATATTTTTTGCTGCATATTCTCAGATCACAAAGCTTTGAAACTGGATCTCAACCACAAGGAAAAATCACAAGGTACTCAACCACCTGAATGCTAAAGAATGCTTAAGAATGCTTGGATCAACAAGGAGATCAAAGTAGAAGTGAAACAATTTATGGAAACCAATGAGAATGAAGACACTTCATTACAAAACCTATGGGATACAGCAAAGGCAGTCCTAAGGGGGAAATACACAGCCATCCAAGCCTTCCTCAAAAAATAGTGTAGGGCGCCTGGGTGGCTCAGTGGGTTAAGCCACTGCCTTCGGCTCAGGTCATGATCTCAGAGTCCTGGGATCGAGTCCCGCATCAGGCTCTCAGAGAGCCTGCTTTCCTCTCTCTCTCTGCCTGCCTCTCCATCTACTTGTGATTTCTCTCTGTCAAATAAATAAATAAATAAAATATTTAAAAAAATATTGTAAAATACAGAATACAGCAGCTGTCTCGACACCTTAAAGAACTGGATAATCAACAACAAACCAAACCAACTCCACACAGAAGAAGGGAAATAATCAAGATTAAATCTGAGATCCATGAGGTAGAAATCGGAGATACAGGAGAATGTATCAATGAAACTACAAGATGTTTTTTTGAAAGAACCAAAAAGATCGATAACCATTGGCCACACTAATTGAAAAGAAAAGAGAGAAAGCCCAAATTAATAAAATTATTAATGAAAAGGAAGAGATCACACCGAACACCAAGGCAGTAGAATCAACCATCAAAAGTTATTATCAACAGTTACATGCCAATAAGCTAAGCAACCTAGATGAAATGGATTCATTCCTGGGAAACTATTAACTCCCAAAATAGAACCAGGAAGAATTTGACAACTTGATTAGACAGATATGTAGTAACAATATTGTAGCAGTGTTCAAAAACCTACTAAAAAACAAAAGCTCAGGTCCTGAAGGATTCCTTGGGGAATCCTTGCAAACTTTCAAAGAAGAAATAACACCTATTCTCCTGAAGAAGTTTCAAAAAATTGAAGCAGAAGAATAACTTCCAGACTCTTTCTATGGATCCAGCATTACCCTGATCCCCAAACCAGACAAAGACCCTACAAAAAAGGAGAATTTCATGCCAATGTCACTGATGAATATGGATGCTAAGATTCTCAACAAGATTCTAGCATACAAGACCCAACAGCACATTAAAAGATTATTCAACATGAACAAGTGGGATTAATTCCTGGGTTACAAGGGTGGTTCAACATTCACAAATCAATCAATTTGATAGAACAAATTCCTAAGAAAAGAGAGAAGAACTACATGGTTTTATCAATGGATGCAGAAAAAGCATTTGACAAAATACAGCATCCGTTCCTGATTAAAACTCTTCAAAGTATAGGGATAGAGGGAGCATTCCTGAACTTTATAAAATCTATCTATGAAAGACCCACAGAAAATATCATCCTCAATTGGAAAAATCTTGTAGATTTCCCATTGATATCAGGAACAGATGGATGCCCACTGTCACCACTCTTGTTTAATATAGTATAAGGAGGGTTATTAATAAATATATAAATATTTATGAGGTATAAAAACAAGAACAGCCAAATAAAAAGACTGATAAAAATATATGACAAGAGGAAAAAAATATATATGCAAATAATGAAAGAAATTCGTCAAAAAGAACCCCAAGTATGAGATTTATATACTATGAGGATAAACACAAAAACACAGAAACACTGGAGGAAGAAAAAGAAGGAAGAGTGTTTATAAATTTTCAGTGTGGGCAAGGAAGGTTGTTTTAGTTCTTCCTTGATGTATCTTGATATCTTTGTTAAAGGACTCATCATTTGTGAGATATAAGGGGATTAAAAATTGGTTTTCCCATAGGGGTAGGATTGATTGGGGACGTGGGATTTCCTTGAAGTTGACTCTATATGAATAATAGAAAATTAAAATAAAAATGAGTAAACTAGACTAAACTAAAATTTAAAAAAAATAAAAATAGAAATGCAAAAGAAAAATGCAAGTGTATGTATCAAAAATTTTATGTTAGAAGGTTATTATGGAATTTGATGTACTGGACATCTTACTGTGATGGTAAATAGGTGAAAAATGATCTATATTAAAAAATTAACCAGAATAGTGGATGCATGTTAAAAATGAAAGTTGTATCTATGAAGTAGTGGTGGTTTTTCTCTTGTAGTCTTTTTTTTTTTTCCCTTCCTGGTTGGTTTTCTGGCGGAGGGACCTGCCAGGTGGGTTTTCAGTCAATGGAGTTCCCTAAGTTAAGTCCTCCTGCCCCCCTCAAGGGCTATGAGGAAACTGGTGTTTTCAGGCTTTTGTTCTCTGGAGATTTAATGTTGTTAACTTTATTTTTTCTCTTGCCTTGACCACTTTTGATGTTTTTTGGAGGTTTAGAGAAAAGCAAACTGAACCCTGACTTCCCTCTCAGAGAAAAGCCTCAGTCTGGACCCCTGTGGGTGCTGCAGAGCTCATGTAAGGTGTTCTGCCTGTGCCCAAATGCACCGCAGCAGCGGCTGTCTGGGCATCTCCAGACCACAAGAGAGGTTCCAAGCAGCGATTGCACAATGAGATTTTTCTGCTGGCCTGGGCTGGGATTGCCTGGTCTTTCTGGATCTAAGAGCACTGGGCTTGCGTGCTCTCAGGGGATGGTGTGGGTCGCCTGCACAAGTCTCAGGCTCTGATAGCAGGGTGCAGGTACAAGATTACCAGTCTGTGCATTCACACATCTCTCTCATGGGAGGGTTTGGAGCGTGCACTGGTCTCTGTCTCTGATACAATGGCGTGGGTCTAGGATTGCCAGCTGAGCCTTCACCCACCTCTCTCAGGGGAGGGTGAGGGGCATGCATGTCTCAGGCTCTGTAGCTCATCTTGGCATTCTGCAGTCTGGCGAAGCTCCCAGCATTTCACAGGAGCCAGACCCCATACATTCTCGGGTGTGAAGGCGGCTTAGAGACCAAGAGCTTGTTTCTCTGCCACACTCTCTCTGGCTCAGTGCCAGGGGTCTGTCCTGGGTCTGGGGACTTAAGCCCCTGTTCCTAGCTGCTCCAAATCCCACAATTACCCCCCACAATCCTTTGCCTTCTTTGATTGCTTTCAACCAGTCTCCAAGTTTATGATGGTCCCCAGATTCAGGGCATTCTCATATTAGGGGTATGCTTTCCAATCAGTCGCCTCTGGTGGCTCACTCCCCCTTTGGTTTATCTTCCAATATCAGTATCAGTCTGATGTTCCACTCTGCTTTACCTGACCTCTGATGTCTTCTGTCCCTGTAGAGATCCAGATGGGTATAATTCTGATCTCAGGCTAATTTCATGGATGATCAGAGTTCATGAGTAGGTAAATAGCTCATTTAAAGGTACAGGTTGAAATGCCTCCTACAGCTACTTTCATGCCATCTTGTCTCCCTAAATATTTGTCCTCTTAATACTTCATAGTTCTAGACAAAAACCAGTGCTCTACCATTGTTCAGAAAAATGGATTTTGGCTTGGGCAGGTATAGCTTCCTCTATCTGACCTGCTTCAAAAGGTGGTTTAGCTTATTCTTTGAAGTCAGTGACTTGGCTATGGACAAACTATTCTCCCACACATATTTGGGTAAAAAGAATCACTGCATTGCTAACAGGGGAATGGCACTATGTCTTGAATTGCTCTGCTTCTGTGAATCGTGATGGGAGTCCTCTGTGCCTAGAATCTGGATCTCTGTTTCTGTTCCCGAATGAGAGACATTTTCAGCTCTGATTTCTCAATGACATATTCAGCCCTATATTTTCTCTCCCTCTTAGTTATCTTACAATAGGCACCTCTTTCCATTACTTAAAGTCGATGATTTTCCTAAGCTCATTTTATGTTCCATCATTCTTCCTTCTCTCTCAGACTTTGCTTACTTTTTTCCCAGTGTTTTTTTTTTTTTTTTTTTTTTTTTTTCCCCTCCAGGTCACTAATTTGATCCGGTGCTTTTGCCAGCTTCCTGCTATTTTCATCCAGTCAGCTATCAATCTTTTCATCAGTAACACTTTATTTTATTTTATTTTATTTTATTTTTATCAGTTTTATTCCTGTGGTTCAAACTCCCTGATATCTTCTGTGTTTTCTGATGTACACGAAGTATCAAAGCCACTGCTTTCAATCCTCCATTGGGCGTGTTATATGTAGAGTTTTTACTCCAACTGCCTGGCCATGATCATGTCTTCTTCTTTTTTTTTTTCCCCCTTGGTATCAATTCACTCTTCCATCATTTAACTGGATCTAGGTCTCTGTCTTCTTCTCTGTATTAGAAAAGCCCATTCTGTTTTCTAGCCAGACGGTAATTTATTTAGAAAGAAGAGATCTTGCAGTGCCCACGGGCTGGCCCTTGAGAGAGTCACAGGTGTCTGTATGTGGCATGCATGCCCTCTATTGTTGTGTCGAGGATGTCCCCTGTTCTTGAGGCCAGTCTTCTGCAGAGGCTCTCCTTGTCTGCCATTTGGTGTGTTTTGGGTCTGGGCTGAATATGCTGAGGTTTAGCTTGGTGGGCTCTGGTGTCCCTGTGAAAGGATATGTTCAACCCACTCAATAGAATGAAGTCCTGCAGCATGCTGTGGTCAGGAGAGAGCATGTAGGCAGGGTTTTATTCTAGTCCTCTAGGGTAGAGTTTTTTCTCCTGGGACAGAGCAACTCGGACTGAGGAAGGCAGTCCCCCATGTGTTACATGGTTGGGATTTCGTGTTTGCCGGTTAGGCAGCTAATTTCCTCAGTGTCCCGTCTTTGGCCAGTAGCTCAGTCTTCATGCTGCTGGCCAAGAGCCCATAATTTCCTGGACCCCATCGAGTCATCTCCACGAACACTGCCTCTCACGGATGCACTGCCAGAACCCACCATCTTCCCACAGTGTCTCCTGGTATTGTCTCTGATCATGGTTTTCAGACTCTCTGCACAAGGGTGCTTTTTGGTGTCCTCTGCAGGAAAGACACAGTGTTCTCTCGAGTCAATGTCTGCCAAGCCTGTTGATCTGAAATCTCTAGGCCTCAAGACCTTTTGTTGGCAAGAATTCGGGCCCTTGAGACCCTCTCCTGGTCACAGTCAATGTCATTGGGAAATAGGCTCCTTGTGGGTTCCCAGTGTGCTCTGGTCTTATGTGCCTTTTTCTTTTGCATTGTCTCACTGCCCTCTGATGAACTAACCGCCCACATCTCCCCTGCGCCATGTCTCCAATCTTCTCCCATAATCTCTGAGACTACTTTTCTCTTTTGCTGTGGAGTTTACTTTGTAGTCTTCAGGTTAATTTATGCCATTTTGCTGTTGATGTAGTAATCTTCCTCTTGTGTTCAAGGCTGAAGACAAGCCTGGAGTTCTCAAACACTACTACCATCTCACTGTCCTTCAAAGGCACCACAGATTCCTACCGATGCATATACAAGAATAAATTCTTGCCACTTGCCTCATGTGGCAGTGCTGTTTAGAGCATTAGGCTACATCACATCTGCCAGTCTCAGAAAAGCGAATAACAATTGATTTTATTCTCTCATGATAGTCAAGAGACATTTGAAAAAGAAAGGGAAAAAGTGACAAACAATATGACTCTAAGCAGGCACAAAAAATGTGATGTTTGTTTGAAGGCAGGTTTGTGAGAATATGTGTTTATCAAAGAGGACAAAAGTTGACATTCTTTGTAGGAAATGTTCCTGAAAGTGATCGAATGTGAGTTTTCAAGGCATGTCAAATTGAATTCCTATCCATAAAAGATAGACTTCCTATATCTTTAAGTTCAATTATAAGTGTTATGTGAAAAAACACAGACAACACACACACATGCTCACACACACACACACACACACAGAAGATTTGCAAAAGTTGCAGAAGAAGTGAGGAATCACACTAATGGAAGCAACCCCCAAAGAAAATATTGTAAAGGTGAAAGGCACAGAGTATCCAATCAGAAAGCAAACAAAATGAGAAAGTTAACTACTTATCTATCAATAATTCATTCAAGTATTCAGGAATAAATTTTCCCATCACTGCAAACCTATTGTTGGTCTGAATGAAAGTTTTAAAAAAAGGCAAAAAATGTCCACAAGAATAAAACAAAAATGAAACAAGCCTGACCTTTTGTTGCCCAGAGGTTATTTCTTTTTACTATAAAGATACACAAAGCTTGGATGTGCGGTAATTGGGAAGACATAGGTTATGCAATTGGCAAGGAGAAGAGAGCCAAAGTGAGTGTGTCTATAACAGATAGAGAAATTTTATGCCTTCTAGAGACAAAAGATTACCGGAAGGTGTTTTGTCTTAAAGGAGCATCAAAACATCGAAACTTGGAAGAATTACCAACATATAAACCACCAACATGACTATATCTAAAGATTGGAAACATATGAACACAAAGGAAAGAAGGTGGGGACCTCAATCCAATATTTTCTGAACTATGATATCCACTTTCAGTACAGGACCAATCATCTGGATGGAAAGGCTGTAAGGAATAGCAGACGTCATCATAGCCTCCCTAGACCACCTGAGCTTTGGGGATCCATGTGAAAGTTTGTGTCTCTGAGGAGCATAAGAGAAGTTCTTCCCAAGGGCAGACTGAACTTTGACTATCAGAGATTGTGTGCTGGAGTCCAAATCATGTCATAATGAATGGAAGAGAATTCAAATCCTATCTTGTATACTTATGACCACAAAGGTATGAAATCTTATAGAAAAATTTGTGAATGGGAAACACAGCTACACAGTGATAGGTGGAAAAAACAACATAATTGTGAACTAGTTTTGAATCAAAGATGGAAAATACAAAGGAAAATGAAAGTGCCATGAACAAAGGAAAGTCAAGAAAATTATGGGATGAAGCCAAACATTTTATGGAGAAACAATATAGGGTTAAGTGAGTGTATTTCCAAAAATTCAAAACACCTAAAAAAAGCATCCTAACTGGATGCCAGAGGGAACAAGAATAAGAATAGAACTCCAAAGTTAACAGAAAAAATTAAATAATAAATATGATAATCGAAATAAAGGAAATACAAACAAACCAATAGTAAAAAATCAGTAGAACTTGCACGTCTGTTTTGAAAATGTTAACAAACAGGACAAGTCATTACCTGGAGAAAACAGGGAGATAAGCACAGAGCTGAAAGTAGGAAACCACATGGCAACTGATAGAAAGGGAAAATAAGTAACCTAAAAGATCAGTCTACGCAATTATACTAGCACATACAAGAACTAAGAAAAAAGGATAAATTCACAGACACATATCAGCTCCCAAGATTAGATCAGGAGACCTACAAACTCTGAGATCTCTTCCAGTGACTAAAGTGTTTGAAGCAGTAATTGAACACCTGCAGAAACACAAAATTCCAGGTCCAAATCATTTTCCTGGGCAACTCTTCTATACATTTAGTGAAGGCAATGTCATTTCTTCTCATTAATTCCAGAAAGGGAAAAGGCGGGAAAACTAATTGACAGATATAAAGACCCAATTCAGATAAGGACAATTTAGTAAAGAAATTCCATGCCATTTCAATAATTAACTACCCTCTGGGGAACTGCAGGAAGATGTGGCAGCACAACCTTGCTTTCACACTCTCATGACCACCCCCCAAATCACTTCATGCAATAAGCAGACAGTGCGTCATATAGAATATGGGCATGTTCTAATGGGGCCTAGAGAGGATGAACAATGTGTCAACAAGGGCCATTACAGCAGGACCAACAGTGGATGCTACAGTTTGGTGAGGAAATCCAGGAAGACAAAGAACAGGAGAATGAACAAGGGGGCTCAGAGTAAAGGCCTAGTTTTGTAGGATGGTGGGAGGTGCTTTGAACCTGGCTGCCTTCCATAGGGACCTAGGTCCAAATTAAATAAAACATCCTCTGGCCCCAGTCAATCCTTGTACACTGGTTTTGGTTTTGGTTTTTTGTTAAACGATGCACATGCATGTATTTGACAGAGAGACAGAGAGATCACAATAAGGGAGTGGAGCTGGAGAGGGAGAAGCTGACTTGCCCTTGAGCAGGTAACCTGAGACCAGAGTCGATGCTATGACCCTGGGATCATAAGTTGAGCTGAAGGCCCTCTCTGAACTGATGGACACACCCTGGGACCCAATCTTTGTCTTCTGAATACCTGCTAGTTCTAGACAATAACTGCTGCTCTATCATTGTTCAGAAATGCAGGGGATATGGATTTCAGCTTGGGCTGGTGTTGCTTGAGCTATCTGACCTGCTTTAAGAGCTGGTCTAGCTTATCCTCCTGAAGTCAGAGATTTGGCTATGGACAAACTATTCTCCCATGCATATTTGTGTAAAGAGAATCCCTCCATTGCTTGCTTTTGCAGAGGCAATGATATTATGTCTTTTGGTGCTCTGCTTCTATGGATAATGATGGGATTCCTCTTTGCCTTTGAATCTGGATCTCTGTTTCTGCTCCCAGATGAGGGACATTTTCAATCCCTATTTCACAAATCCATGTTCTACCCTCTTTTTTCTTTCCCTCCATGTTCTCCTACAATAGGCATCTCTTTCCATTCCATGATTTCCTTAAGCTTTTTTTTTATTTTTTATTTTTTATAAACATATATTTTTATCCCCAGGGGTACAGGTCTGTGAATCACCAGGTTTACACACTTCACAGCACTCACCAAAGCACATACCCTCCCCAATGTCCATACTCCCACCCCCTTCTCCCAAACCCCCTCCCCCCAGCAACCCTCAGTTTGTTTTGTGAGATTAAGAGTCACTTATGGTTTGTCTCCTTCCCAATTCCATCTTGTTTCATTTATTCTTCTCCTTCCCACTTAAGCCCCCATGTTGCATCACCACTTTCTCATATCAGGGAGATCATATGATAGTTGTCTTTCTCTGCTTGACTTATTTTGCTAAGCATAATACGCTCTAGTTCCATCCATGTTGTCGCAGATGGCAAGATTTCATTTCTTTTGATGGCTGCATAGTATTCCATTGTGTATATATACCACTCTTCTTCATCCATTCATCCGTTGATGGACATCTAGGTTCTTTCCATAGTTTGGCTATTGTGGACATTGCTGCTATAAACATTCGGGTGCACGTGCCTCTTTGGATCACTACGTTTGTATCTTTAGGGTAAATACCCAATAGTGCAATTGCTGTGTCATAGGGCAGTTCTATTTTCAACATTTTGAGGAACCTCCATGCTGTTTTCCAGAGTGGCTGCACCAGCTTGCATTCCCACCAACAGTGTAGGAGGGTTCCCCTTTCTCCGCATCCTCGCCAGCATCTATCATTTCCTGTCTTGTTGATTTAGGACCTCAATGTGTGAAAGGAATCCATCCAAATCCTTGAGGAGAACACAGGCAGCAACCTCTTCGACCTCTGCCGCAGCAACATCTTCCTAGGAACAACGCCAAAGGCAAGGGAAGCAAGGGCAAAAATGAATTATTGCGATTTCATCAAGTTAAAAGCTTTTGCACAGCAAAGGAAACAGTTAACAAAATCAAAAGACAACTGACAGAATGAGAGAAGATATTTGCAAACGACATATCAGATAAAGGACTAGTGTCCAGAATCTATAAAGAACTTAGCAAACTCAACACCCAAGAACAAATAATCCAATGAAGAAACGGACATTTCTGCAAGGAAGACATCCAGATGGCCAACAGACACATGAAAAAGTGCTCCATATCACTCGGCATCAGGGAAATACAAATCAAAACCACAATGAGATATCACGTCACACCAGTCAGAATGGCTAACTTCCTTAAGCTTTTTGTAACGTTCCATCATTCTTCCTTCTCTCTTTGGATTTGATTCCTTATTTTCAAGTCTTTTTACTCCGGGTCACTAACTAGATCCTCTGCTTCTGCCTGCTTCTTGGATGTTGCTTCAAGTCTGCTACCAATCTTTTCATCGGGAATTTTATTTATTTATTTATTTATTTATTTATTTATTTATTTATTTATCTATTTTATTTTATTATATTTTATTTTATTTTATTTTATTTTATTTATCAGTTTTATCTCTGTGGTTCTCGACTCTCCCTGATACCTTCTGTGTTTTCTTATGTACACAGAGTATCCTGGCCGCTGCTTTCAATCCTCCATCAGGCGTGTTATATGTAGAGGTTTCACTCCGATATCTGGCTGTGATTATCTCTTGTTCTTTTTCCTTGGCTCAATTTATTCTTTATCTTTGCCTTGGATATAGGACTCTTCTTCTTCTCTATATTCGAAAAGCCCATCCTGTTTTCTAGCCAGAGGGTAATATATTTAGGAAAAAGAGATCATGGAGTTCCCAAGGGCTGGCCCTTGAGGGAGTCTCTGGTGTGTGTGTGTGTGTGTGTGTGTGTGTGTGTGTGTGTGTGCACATGTGTGACACATGCCCTCTGTTGTGTTGTGGCTGTCCCCTTTCTTTGAGACCAGTCATTTGACAAGGTTCTCCTTGTCTGCCATTTATGTGTTTGTGTTTGTGCTGAATACACTGAGGTTTAGCTTGGTCGGCTCTGGCGTGCCTGTAAAAGGAGATGTTCAACCCACGCAACAGAATAAAGGCTTGCAGAATGCTTTGATCAGGAAAGAACATGTAGGAGGGCTTTCTTCTAGTTTCATAGGGAGAGTCTGGTCTCCTGGGACAGAGCAACTTGGACTGAGAAAGGTAGTCCCCCAAGGGTTCCATTTCAGGGATATCGTGTTTCAGATTAGGCAGCTACTGTGCTCACTGTCCTGTCTTTGGTCAGTAGCTCGGTTTTGATGCTGCTGGTGCAAGAGCCCCAAATTTTTGGGGGTCCGCATCGAGTCATCTCCATGAACACTGCCTCTTACGGAAGCATTGCCAGAACCCATGATCATCCCACTGTCTCTCATGGTATTGTCTCTGATCATAGTTTCCAGGTTGTCTGCACCTGGTTGCTTGTTGGTGTCTTCTCAAGGAGTAACAGTGTTCTCTCAAGTCAATGACTCCCAAACCTGGCAGAGAGATCTGAAATCTCCAGGCCTTAAGACCCTTTGTTGGCAAGAACTCTTGCCCTTCAGACCCTATGCTGGTCACAGCCAATGCCATTGGGAAACAGGCTCTATGTGGATTTCCAATGTGCTCTGCTCTCCTGTGTCTTTGTCTTTTGCATTGGCTCACTTCCCTCTGACGCACCAACCGCCCACATCTCCCTGTGCCATGTCTCCAATCTTCTCCCATAGTCTCTGTGACTTCTACTTTCTTTTTCTGTGGAGTTTACTTTGTATGCTTCAGGTCAATTTCCACCAAGGTGTAGTTATTGTGGTCATCCTCCAGTGTATTCATGGATGAAGGCAAGCCTGGAGTTCTAAGATACTACTACTTTTTCACTGTCCTCCAAAGGTACCACAGATTCTTACCAAGGCATAAGAAAAAATGAATTTTTGCCACTTGCCTCATATTATAGAATGTTCCCAGGATTAACCACCCTGAGGGCTTTCAGGAATACTTTAGCAATATTAGAAGGATCTATGATGTCCAAGTGTGATTGTCCGATAGCATTAATCTGCAATTGTAGCTCAGCTAGGTCCAGGCTCAAATTGGTATGATGTCAGATGCCACACAAATGTCTCTGAACATTTTCCCAGGAGTGGTTACCCACGGTTAAGGGCGTAGCACATATGTTGATATCCTCCATAACATATGAATGACATTTGAGTCCAGAGCAAAGATAATTGATTTCCAAAATATTCTACTGCTTTTTTAAGGCCATGTAGTCTACTCAATTTCTTTATGTCAATGGTCTCCTGATTGGATAAAGCATGAGATATATTTTTAGACAAAGTATTATCATGTTTTGCAGTGTGAAGGCTCTGAGATAAAGCCAAAGAAGAGACAGAGGCTGTGGCTGTTATAAATAATACCTGTTATAAGTAACCCAACAAATCGACGTGTTCACCTAACTGTTTTTCTAATTCCAAAGTGAACTGGTATCCATAGTTAGCATACCAAGGTCCTGTAACTTCTACAGGCAATAAAACACAAGGCGGCTGCATATCTAAAAATAACACTGTAGGCTGATCAGACCTATGTAAACTGAAAGCAAGCAAACAATTAGTCAATATACAGTGAGGACAGCGAAACTTATACATAATAGTTCCATTAACTGTATATCTTGATATTATTCCTGCCCCAACAACCAATAGGATGGTCGAGGGACACAAGCTCTTCGTCAGCTTTCCAGTTCCTGGGTAATAAGCAGACAGAGGTGCATCTGTGGTAACAGGTCCCATAGCAGCCACAAGCTTCCAAACCTTTAATACCCTGTGGTGTAGAAAACATGCTATCAGGGATAGCATTAAGATGAACATTAAGAGAATCAATAACAGCAATCTGAGACATTTGGGAGTTAAGACTTTTGCTCTTAGACCAATCAGTAATAGTGACATCAGTGATAATGACATGGGGAGTAAGAACCTATGGATGTCTCTACAAACATTCTACCCACGGAGATGAATTGGTGCGCCAGGTACTAGAAGTAGCACAATAAGGATGATCTAATGGAGTCATGCTGACCACCAGATGAATGGGAAAAGTTCCTGATTGTACTTCCAGCAGGGTCCAGTGTTCTTCCTTAGCTCCTGGTTTAGCTATGGAAGTCTCTGCCTCCTCATCATAATTCATGCTGAAACCATCTAAGTATTTTAAAGTGTGTGAAGACTTAGAAACAGTCAGGCTCCCATATACTGGTTGTTGAATATCTCGGGGAAACTGAAAACAAATGGGAGGGCCTGAGGTGAGGCCCGTGAATTAAATTAATGAGCAGCAGTATCAAGTGAGAAACTATCACTTATGCCTTAAAAACCCAGGTAAAATTTGTCTGGATCCTTGGAGACGGATCACTCCAAGTAACCGCCTGAAAAGCAGGTGAATAGGGTATGTAGGCCCAATAAGGGCGAGTCTCTGAGGCAGCAGTTAACAAAGCAATAAATGCTAAGACCAAATTGGTTGGGGTAACAGGCTTATCTGTGGATTTTACTAACGCCACAGCCCGAGAAGAAAGGGCTTTCATGGTGCCCCAAGTTGATGTTGCTTGACATCGAGAACATCATCTCCTGGGCTCACTCAGCCGAAGTTTGACCATCTTCCACTTTATCAGGGAGAAATCATACCCCTCTTGCCAGGAGCCAGCGTGGCGCTTCCTCATCCTGTGGGAAAATACAAATAAAACCCTGACCCCTCCTAAGGACAGGATCAGGCCCACGCCACATGTGAGTGAGGGGATCCTTCCACTTGGCATATGGAAGTGGTGATAAATCAGGAGTCCAGAAGTGCTCAGCTGCAGTCTTCACCATAGTATCTACATTCAAAAAAATTTAAAACATATAAAGCTAGAGATAAATGAACATGAGTTTTATATTTAAGTTTACCCTGTAAGATTTCCCCCTCTTTTAATTTTTTCAGAGCATTTTTGAGATTAGCATGACTTTGGTTCACAATGGCTTGACCTGTAGAATTATATGGAATAGCTGTAGAATGAGCAATGTGGAAAGTAAAACAGGATTGTTAAAAGGCCATAGAAGTGTATGCAGAGCCATTGTCAGTCATAATGATCCAGGTGTGCAAATGCCTGAAAAAAAAAAGATTCTGCACATCTGTAAAAGATTCTCCTGAATGTGCAGTAGCAAAAGTATATTCTGAAAAGGTGTCCATAGAAACATACAAATACGATAACTGACCAAAGGGTTTATATAAAGTAATATCCATCTGCCAGAGAGAATTAAGAGTTAGCGTACAAAAAGTTGGACAGGTTTGACATGATTTAACAACTTGTCCAGCTTGTTCTATAACAATCTTAAATTTCCCTTGTAATGCTTGTGCATTTTGGTTAAACATTTTGTGACTTCTCTTTGCTTTTTCTAAGGGAGTAAAAATAGCAGCATGAGTTGAAGCATCTGCTAGAGTATTACCTTCGGAAAGTGGACCTGGAAGGGCTGTGTGAGCATGAATATGGAAAATGAAAAGAGATTCAGTTCTGGTTGTCAGTAAATGTTGAATCTGTGAAAATAAATGAACTAATTTTTTATCATTGCTAAGAATAAACGCAGAAATTCATCGAGAAATAATTTTAGCCACATATTGACCATCTGTGTATATATTGAAGAGCATATTGGAAGGCTTTTAATTCAGTGTTCTGCACTCAAGAGGTTTTATAATGTAGTTTAGTACTAATACAACGTAAGGTGGAAATGAAAATGATTCCAATGTCTCCAGTTTTACTTGCATCTATAAAAACAGTCGGCACATGAATAATTGGGGTTGTCTGGAAAGGCTAGGAAAAATGACAGCAGTCATATTTAGAAATTGTAAAAGTTTATTATTAGGTAAGTGGAATATAATCTGTCCTGGGTATGTGGCCAAAGCAACTTGCCATTCACTATCTTTCATTTATAGACTGGATAATTGTTCTTTTGTAATTATTGGCACAATGATAAAGTCAGGTTCTTGTCCCAATAACTGAAACAACCATGTGTGTCCCTTGGTTATCAATTGTACTACCATTTGTAAAGTTGGATTGATAACTTTTTAAAATTTATTTCTTTATTTTCAGCATAACAGTATTCATTTTTTCACCACACCCAGTGTTCCATGCAATCCGTGCCCTCTATAAACCCACCACCTGGTACCCCAACCTCCCACCCCCCATCACTTCAAGACTCTCAGATTGTTTTTCAGAGTCTAGAGTCTCTCATGGTTCACCTCCCCTTCCAATTTTCCCCAACTCTTTTCACCTTACACCCCATGTCCTCCATGATTTGTGTTATGCTCCACAAGTAAGTGAAACCATATGATAATTGACTCTCTCTGCTTGACTTATTTCACTCAGAATATCTCTTCCAGTCCCATACATGCTGCTACAAAAGTTGGGTATTCATCCTTTCTGATGGAGGCATAATACTCCATAGTGTATATGGACCATAACTTTTAAATAATGAAAGGAAGATGAATCCATTCAAAAATTCCTGAAAATTGCCACAAAATAGCAATAGGTAAAATTTGTGGACATAATATATTCTAATATATTGATTGGTTGTGTAAACTTGAGTTAATTGTGCTTGTGAGATAGCCTGTTATACCAGAGATAGAGCAATTTTAGCTGCCTCAGTTAGTTGCCATGGTGAACTTGGAAGAGAATCATCTTTTAATATCTGACATAGTGGTTGTAATTGTTTATCAGTAAGGGCTAAAGATGGGCGAAGCCAATTAATATCACCTAATAATTTTTGGAAATCATTAAGAGTTGTAAAATGCTGTGTTCTAATTTGGATGTTTTGTGGTCTTATTTTCTTATTATGAATGACATATCCTAGATATTCAAAAGGTTGCTTTCTTTGAATTTTTAATGGTGCCACAACTAGACCGTACAGATCCAAAAACTGTAACAAATTTTTTAAAGCCTGTTGCAACGATATCTCAGTTTTTGCTGAAAGAAAAATGTTATCTATGTAATGTATACAGTATATTTGATTCTGATATTTTTTCCTCTAAAATGGAGTCAGGGCCAGAGAAACATATTGTTGACCCAAAGTAGGACTGTTAGCCATCCCTTGAGGTAAAAAAGTCCTTTGATATCTATCATGAGGTTCTAAAAAATTTGTACTTGGCACTGAAAAGGCAAATCTATCAATATACACTGGGGCTAGCAGAATGATAAAAAAGGAGTCTTTCAGATCTATAACTAACATTTAATGATCAAGTGGAATACTAGTTGGAGATGGTAGTCCAGGTTGCAGGGCTCCCATTGTTTGTAGCACAGCACTACTTGCCCTGAGATCTTGTAATAATCTCCATTTCCCAGATTTCTTTTTAATAACAAATATTGGGCTATTCCAAGGATGAGTAGATTTCTGTAAATAACCAAAAGCATATTGTTCATCCATTAACAATTTTGTTGCCTCTAACTTCTCTTTAGATAAGGGCCATTGATCAACCCACACAGGAGTAGAGGCATAGCATGTGGTCTAGTCAATGGCCCTTATGAAAACCCATGCCATGTCTATCACTTTTTGGTGTTATTGATAGAGGTTCAATAGGGCCTTGTAAAGTCTTTCCAAGGCCTTTGCCTTTTTCATACCCCGTTCTGTGCATGATTTGAATAACTTTAGGAGATTGTGATTCTTTAGGAATGGGAGGTGTCTCTAACACTAGTCCCATATCAAATGGTATATTTCTGCCCCAAAGGTTCAAATCTATATCTAATATAAAAGGTTGAAAATTTCCATGATGGCCTTCAAAAGTTTGCCAAGGTGAGTGGTTAGAGCTAATTTTTGGAGCTGATGCATTACCTACTCCCTTTATGTGAGTGGTAGTGCTTTTGAAGGGCCATTGAGAGGGCCAATCCTTGAGTGCTATGACTGACATATCAGCTCCGGTATCAATCAAGCACTGAAATGGATGACCATGGATATATAGGGTCAAAACTGGTTTATCAGAGGTAATAATTCTCATCCAATAGGCATCTGTTGAGCCAAATCCTTGTTCCCCTCGTTGAGGTTTCACAATTTGGTTCTGTGATTGTACTCTAGATAACAAGATTAATTGTGCTATAGATATTTTAGGTTGCAAGGCCATGATCCCAGAAGAGAGGGAAATTATTATTTTAATTTCTCCTGTGTAATCCTCATCTATAAATCCAGGATGAAAATTTAACCCCTTCATAGTCCAGCTAGAATTGCTTAATAAAAGCCCCAAATTCCTTTTGGCAAGGGGCCCCATATTCCAGTAGTGATTCCTTTAGAGGGTTCCCAAGCCTCAAGATAAACAGCAACATTTGGGGCTAAGTCGAGTCCAGCACTGGAGGGAGTACCTCAGAATAATTTGTTCACTCTGGGCAAGTCTGCACTGTTTGCTTGGGGAATTGTGGTAGGAGGGATGCTATTGTTTGGCGGGGCAGCATTGGGGCCCTTTTAAAGTTTCCCTGAAGGGGTTGGCCAAATTTATCTGTTTTGGATAGACAGTCATTTGCCCAATGATAACCTGTCTGACAATGGGGACATAAAGATCGAGGCTTACTCTTTTGATTATTGGGAGGAGTAGGCAAAACTTTACTTTGCCTTTGTTTAGATAATTGGGGGCATTGAGCAAGAAAGTGTCCCAAATTTCCACATTGAAAACATACTCGATTATTAAATTGTCCTCCCTTAGATTTAATAAGGTGTTGCTGCATTTCTTGAGGGGAAATTACTTTTAATATTACAGCCATGGGAACTCCTTGAATATAAGAAGGCCCGATGTCAGCACACAATCGAATGTAATCCTCTAAAGTGCCTGTTTTACTCCAAGGGCTTATAGCAGCCTGACACGAAGTGTTAGCATTCTCAGAAGCCAATTGTTTGACTATAATAGTCCCAGCTTCACCATCCAATACAATCTTACCTACAGCCTTTAAGAGAGGGGCTACAAAGTCCTGACACAGCTCATCATGTCCCTGTTGAATTTTAGATAATTCCTCAGTTTGGGCCCTATAGTAGGTAATCTCTTCCAAGCCTTCAGAGCACATTCATTAATTTGATTGAATACAATCTCTGGATAATCTATTTGAATGCCAACATCATAATAAGGTCCAGCTCCTACTAATATATCATAAGTAATAGGAATCTGTGATCTTCTATTATACAAGGCCATTTCATTAGCTCTTTCAATAAATTAAGCCTTCTATAATAAGAAATCTTTACCAGATAAACATGCATGAGCTATGACCTTCCAATCACAAGGACACAAAGCTTCCATTCCCAAATTATCTAGTAGAGGTAAATTAAAAAGAGCAGTAGGATCATACTGAGGAGTGGCGGTTTTAATTTCTTTTAAGACTTTGAAATTTAGAGCTGTGTAAATTCTTTGTCCTTGCTGGTTGGCAGTAACAGGGAATGCAGAAAACTCTGCAACATTTCCCCTTTTTGCTGTGCTTGATACAAAGCACGCTGTAACGGCGTTACTCCTGATAAAGAAAGTAACTGTGCACTCTGTTGTGCAGCCATTACAGGAAAAGCCGCACGTTTAGGTCTTACTTTCTCTTTATGACTTGGCGCCTGCCATCCAGTATCCGGGATTTATAGGCCGATTTTTTTGTAGATTCACCCCCTAAGGATGGAGTAGTATTAACCCCAACATGAGTACACTGTGGCACTAAAGTATTATTCAGTACCAGCTGTTTACATGGTGTATCAAAAAAGAGTGCAATGGAGCTGGAGAATAGGAACCATAAGACATTATCATCATCAAGATAAACATCATCCTTTTCAATTTCATCATCTTCTGAAGTTATCAATGCCGGGGGCGGTAAACAAACCACTCTGGGAGGATTCTCAGACATATGACTTTTATTGAATAATTTCTCCAAAGAGGGGAGAGACAGCGCTGATGCCATCATGCAATCTCCGCCATGAGAAGGGCTTAAACTGCACATTAGAAAATCCTCACCTTCTTCTCCCACTGAATGAGATTTTAAAGACAATAAATCAATAGAATGTTTAGGGTCCAAAAGGTCCCTAATCTGGGACCAGAGGTTCATTGTATCCTCTGGAACTGTTGCAGCACCGTGAACAAAATTTGATTCTTAATTTCTTGACCCACATGGTGCCAAAGTTTAAGATTTGCACTCCCTCCCTTAGGAAACCAGGGGCATAAATCACTAACAACCTCAAAAAATCCCTGAAGAGTCTCGTGAGAAACTCCTGACCCTCTCTCCTTTAGAAGAGCTTGCAGGGCTTGCAAAAAATGACGCTCTTAGGTTGACTGAACTGTCCCCATATTTTACCCCTGTTGTTCCAGATCACCTGGATTTTCCTCCCTGATATAAAGTCCTCAACTGAGATGCCACTGGTCTTCAGGTCCCTGTTGGGGCACCACCTCTCGTGGCCAGCGTGAAAAGATGGAGCTGGGTTGAAGGGTAGGAGAATGAATAAAGGGAATGTGGGGAATAGGAAGGACACAGGCAAATGTGTCAAGCAGGTGCCAAAGTTTATCTTGCAGAGCTCTGATTTATACCACACAGTAAGGGAATCACTTCCTGTACATCTGGTGATAGTTTCTATTTTGGCCTGAGAGTAGCTGGACATACAGAGATATCAGACAGCCTTGACCTTCATTGTTTGGACACTTAGGCAATATCTAAATATTCACAAAACACAGGAGCCTTATTATCTTAGTCTTGAGTGAGCAGCTTTAATGGCAACAAGCCTAACCTCACAATGTTCTCATAACAATCACCAGGGAACAGGGTGTCACTCTATCTTGCCACCTGTGAAGGTCCTCAGATTAAGAGTTTCCAAGAACTGTTGCTCTATTGGGTTAACCCCTTCTAGGCACTAGGCCCCCAAACTTGATGGTGCATCAATACAACAAAAACTTGGAGGAGTTACCAACATATACACCACCAACATGGAAGCATATGAACAGAAAGGAAGGGATATGGGCACCTCAATCCAATATTTCTAGGGACTATGATATCCATTTTCAGCACAGTACAGATAATACAGATGGAAAAGTGGTAAGGAATAACAGATGTCATCAGGATCTCTCTAGACCACCTGAGTTCTGGGGATACAACCATTAGATTGTGTCTCTGTGGATCATAAGAGGAGTTCTTCCTAAAGGTAGACCTAACTTTATCATCACAGATAGTGTGCTGAAGTAAAAATCAAAATGTAACTAATGGAAGAGAATTCAAATACTCTCTTGTATACTTATGACCATGAAGGTATGAAAACGGAAAGAAATCACTTACGAATGGGAAACACAGGCAGACACTAATAGGTGGAAAACACAAAACACTCGCAAACTAGCAAGGAATCAAAAAAAGAACATTCAAAGGAAAATCATAAAGTGCCATGAGCAAAAGAAAGTCAAGAAAATTATGAGATGATGCCAAAATATTTTATGGGGAAACAATAAGGGGTTAAATGCGTTGCATTTCCAAAAATTAAAAACACCGAAAATAAGCAACCTAACTGGACGCCAGAAGGAAAAAATAGAAAATACGAACTCCAAAGTTAACACAAAAATTAACATAATACATATGATTATCTAATGAAAGGAAATACAAGCAAACCAAAGGAAAAAAATCATGGGAACTCACACGTCAGTTTTGAAAACATTAACAAACTGGAGGAGCCGTTACTTGGATAAAACAGGGAGACAAGCACACAGGTGAAAGTATGAAACCACATGACAACTGATAGAGAAGAAAAAAATAACCTAAAAGACCCTTCTACACAAGTATGCTAGCTAATCCAAGAACTGAGAGGAAAGGATAAATTCCAAGACCATATCAGCTCCTAAGATTAGGTCAGGAAATCTACAAAATCTGAGCTCTCTACTATTGGCTAAAGAGTTTGAGCAGTAATCAAATACCTGCCAACAAACAGAAGGCCAGCTCCAAATCCATTTCCTGGGCAACTCTTCTAGACATGTAGTGCAAGCAATGCCATTTTTTCTCATCGATTCTGGAAATGGAATGAGGTGGGTAGACTCTACTTTAGAAGGATAAAGACCTTGTGCAGATAAGGACATTTTAGGAAACAAATTCCATGCCATTCCCATAATTAAAAATAATAAAAATATAATTTTTTCCTTTTCTTTCTGTGTCTTCATCTGGATTGAAATTGTTTTTTCTTTGAATTGTTTTGTTCTTTTGAAGAAGCCAGCCTATCATCCATCATCCGTTTTAGACTAAGTATCCACAGATGCTTTAGTTCCATATACGACCTAGTGCGTCTCCTAATATATGCCACCACTCCTGAACACCCATTAAGCAGTTTCTTCCTTCCCTGCATGTCTCTCTTTTCTGTATCCCTCAGCTTGGTTTTCAAGTCCTGAGTCACTCCTGGATTTCCTCCTTCTCTGACTTCTTCCACTTCAGTTTCTCTTATTTTATTACGGATTATGGTATTCGTCCTGGGGCACATATGAGGGACGACATATGATATTTCCCTTGGTCTGCTTGCCTTTTTCATTTTGCATTACCCAGTCATGGGACATTCATGTCAATGCAAGGACCAGAGGTTCATCCTCCCTGATTCTTGAGGAATATTCTGTTACCAAGATGGACCACAACTTCTTTATCCACTAGGTTGTGCTAGGTACTGTGGCTCAATCCACAGTTATTCTCATGTGGACATTGCAGGCCATGGATATAGGCCATCCCTTTCCTCTGACTAAAGAGACTTGTTCAACATGTCTATAACCATTACCACAAAAAGTGGAGTTAACTAATAATGACAAGGAGTGCTGTCCAGGCCTCTTCTTAAGAGTTAGCTCTGATGCAGAAAGTCACTTTCCTTGAAGACTTGAAAAGGTGTTTAAGGGAAAACCAGGTAGAAAGACCCCTAATCCCTTAAAACTCATGTTTCAAAACACAAGGAGATGAGGACACAGACAGCACAATAAATCCATGCCCAAAACTTTTTCCTTGAAAAGGGACTTTCCATCCCTTCATCATCACTGACCCATAGGGAAACGACATTGAGAAAAAACTCTCTCACCCACAGGATGAACAAACCCATGGAGAGATGTTTATATCCAAGAGGCCTCATTGATTCTTGAGATCTCTAGAAATTTTAGTTGAAATAGGAACACATTGTAGTCTCTGGGGAAATGTTGGGTTAAAGAATGGTTTACAGAACATCATTTTCTTTTCTCTTTGTCTAGAAAGGGGACGAGGGACATTGACACACAAGACAACCTGCGTTCTTGATCAGGCTCATAGGGCTCTTTCTCTGTCCTTCCCAGGCTTCCTACCTAAAGCCATAGGACTCCAAGGTCATGGGCGAGGGATGGCTGCTTCAGTGAATCCAGCAACTGTGATGTCACAAAGCTTTGATGACAAAGCAACCACTCCACAGCAACCCACGCCTGATATCTTACACTTGGCTGGAGTAGTCATGGGTGTGCCAAGAGGATCCCAAGTCTCCCAAACCACAGGTGCCACCTGGATCTCTCACCAAGGCAGTTTGCAAAGGGATTCGGTTTCACCTTCTCCATGGCCGACTTCATAATCTTAAGAACCTTGAGCATTCCCACAGGGTGGAGCAACTACTCTCTGGGGATCTGCATGGAGATGTGGCAGCACAAGCTTGCCTTAATCCTCCCATGGCCATCCCCCAAATGGTTTCATGGGATAAGCAAACAGTGCCTCTTGTGGAAGATGGGCATGTTCTAATGGAGCCAGGAGATGATGAACAATGTGTCAACAAGAGGCCATTACAGTGTGACAGACAGCAGATGCTACAGGTTGGTGATGAGATCCAGGAAGACAAAGAACAGGAGAATGAACTAGGGAGCTCGGAGCGAAGGTCGGGCATTTTAGGATGGTGGGGGGTGCTCTGTACCTGACTGCATTTTAAAGGAACCTAAGTTCAAATTAAATAAAACATCCTATGGCCACAGTCAATCCTTGTACACTGGTTTTGGTTTATGTTTTTTGTCAAATAATGCACATGCACATATTTGACAGAGAGACAGAGTGATCACAATCAGGTGGTGGAGCCACAGGGGAGAAGATGACTTGCCCATGAGCAGGTAACCTGAGACCAGAGAGAATGCCATGACCCTGGGATCATGAGTTGAGCTGAAGGCCACCTCTGAACTGATGGACAAACACCGAGACTCAACCTTTGACTTCTGAATACCTTCTCGTTCTCGATAAGAGCCGCTGCTCTGTCATTGTTCAGAAATGCAGGGGATATGGATTTTGGCTTGGGCTGGTGTTGCTTTAGCTGTCCTACCTAATTCGAGAGCTGGCATAGCTTGTCCTCTTGAAGTCAGTGACTTGGCCATGGACAAAGTACGCTCCAATGCATATTTGGGTAATGGCAATTCCTCCATTTCTGGCTTTTGCAGGGAAATGACACTATGTCTTTTGGTGCCCTGCTTCTGTGGATGGTGATGGGATTCCTCTGTGCCTCTGAATCTGGATCTCTTTTTCTGCTCCCAGTTGAAAGCCATTTCAGCGCTGATTTCTCAAAGACAAGTTCAGCACTTTTTTTTTTTCTCTCATTCCTAGTTCTTTTACAATAGGCACCTATTTCCATTCCTTGGATTCGATGGATTCCCTAAGCTCTTTGTCATGTTCAATCACTCTTCCTTCTCTCTTTGGACTTGTTCCTTATTTTCTAGTCTTGTTCTTCCAGATCACTTGGATCCTCGGCTTCTGACAGCTTCCTGGACTTTTCATCAGTCTGCTTCCAATCTTTTCATCAGGAACATTTAATTTTTTTTTAATTTTTTATTTTTTATAAACATATATTTTTATCCCAAGGGGTACAGGTCTGTGAATCACCAGGTTTACACACTTCACAGCACTCACCAAAGCACATACTCTCCCCAATTCCATAATCCGACCCCCTTCTCCCAAACCCCCTCCCCCCAGCAACCCTCAGTTTGTTTTGTGAGATTAAGAGTCACTTATGGTTTGTCTCCTTCCCAATTCCATCTTGTTTCATTTATTCTTCTCCTACCCACTTAAGCCTCCATGTTGCATCACCACTTTCTCATATCAGGGAGATCATATGATAGTTGTCTTTCTCTGCTTGACTTATTTCGTTAAGCATGATACGCTCTAGTTCCATCCATGTTGTCGCAAATGGCAAGATTTCATTTTTTTGATGGCTGCATAGTATTCCATTCTGTATATATACCACATCTTCTTGATCCACTCATCTGTTAATGGACATCTAGGTTCTTTCCATAGTTTGGCTATTGTGGACATTGCTGCTATAAACATTCGGGTGCACGTGCCCCTTTGGTCACTACGTTTGTATCTTTAGGGTAAATACCCAATAGTGCAATTGCTGGGTCATAGGGAAGTTCTATTTTCAACATTTTGAGGAACCTCCATGCTGTTTTCCAGAGTGGCTGCACCAGCTTGCATTCCCACCAACAGTGTAGGAGGGTTCCCCTTTCTCCGCATCCACGCCAGCATCTGTCATTTCCTGACTTGTTGATTTTAGCCATTCTGACTGGTGTGAGGTGATATCTCATTGTGGTTTTGATTTGTATTTCCCTGATGCCGAGTGATATGGAGCACTTTTTCATGTGTCTGTTGGCCATCTGGATGTCTTCTTTGCAGAAATGTCTGTTCATGTCCTCTGCCCATTTCTTGATTGGATATTTGTTCTTTGGGTGTTGATTTTGCTAGGTTCTTTATAGATTCTGGACACTAGTCCTTTATCTGATATGTCGTTTGCAAAAATCTTCTCCCATTCTGTCAGTTGTCTTTTGATTTTGTTAACTGTTTCCTTTGCTGTGCAAAAGCTTTTGATCTTGATGAAATCCCAATAGTTCATTTTTGCCCTTGCTGCCCTTGCCGTTTGCGTTGTTGTAGGAAGATGTTGCTGTGGCAGAGGTCGAAGCGGTTGCTGCCCGTGATCTTCTCAAGGATTTTGATGGATTCCTTTCGCACATTGAGGTCCTTCATCCATTTTGAGTCTATTTTCGTGTGTGGTATAAGGAAATGGTCCAATTTCATTTTTCTGCATGTGGCTGTCCAATTTTCCCAGCACCATTTATTGAAGAGGCTGTCTTTTTTCCATTGGACATTCTTTCCTGCTTTGTCGAAAATTAGTTGATCATAGATTTGAGGGTCTATTTCTGGGCTCTCTATTCTGTTCCATTGATCTATGTGTCTCTTTTTGTGCCAGTACCATGCTGTCTTGATAATGACAGCTTTGTAATAGAGCTTGAAGTCCGGAATTGTGATGCCACCAACGTTGGATTTCTTTTTCAATATCCCTTTGGCTATTCGAGGTCTTTTCTGGTTCCATATAAATTTTAGCATTATTTGTTCCATTTCTTTGAAAAGATGGATGGTACTTTGATAGGAATTGCATTAAATGTGTAGATCCCTTTAGGTAGCATAGACACTTTCACAATATTTATTCTATAATCCAGGAGCATGGAATATTTTTCCATTTCTTTGTGTCTTCCTCAATTTCTTTCATGAGTACTTTATAGTTTTCTGAGTATAGATTCTGTGTCTCTTTTGTTAGGTTTATTGCTAGGTATCTTATGGTTTTGGATGCAATTGTAAATTGGATTGACTCCTTAATATCTCTTTCTTTTGTCTTGCTGTTGGTGTAGAGAAATGCAACTGATTTCTGTGCATTGATTTTATATCCTGACACTTTACTGAATTCCTGTATAAGTTCTAGCAGATTTGGAGTGGAGTCTTTTGGGTTTTCCACATATAGTATCATATCATCTGCAAAGAGTGATAATTTGACTTCTTCTTTGCTGATTTGGATGCCTTTAATTTCCTTTTGTTGTCTGATTGCTGAGGCTAGGACCTCTAGTACTCTGTTGAATAGCAGTGGTGATAATGGACATCCCTGCCGTGTTCCTGACCTGAGCGGGAAAGCTTTCAGGTTTTATTCATTGAGAATGATATTTGCGGTGGGTTTTTCATAGATGGCTTTGATGATATTGAGGTATGTGCCCTCTATCACTACGCTTTGAAGAGTTTTGATCAGGAAGGGATTCTGTACTTTGTCAAATGCTTTTTCAGCATCTATTGAGAGTATCTATATGGTTCTTGTTCTTTCTTTTATTGATGTGTTGTTTCACATTGACTGATTTGCGGATGTTGAACCAACCTTGCAGCCCTGCAATAAATCCCACTTGGTCGTGGTGAATAATCTTTTTAATGTACTGTTGAATCCTATTGGCTAGTATTTTGTTGAGTATTTTCGCATCTGTGTTCATCAAGGATATCGGTCTATAGCTCTCTTTTTTGGTGGGATCCTTGTCTGGTTTGGGGATCAAGGTGATGCTGGCCTCATAAAATGAGTTTGGAAGTTTTCCTTCCATTTCTATTTTTTGGAACAGTTTCAGGAGAATAGGAATTAGTTCTTCTTTAAATGTTTGTTAGAATTCCCCCGGAAGCCGTCTGGCCCTGGGCTTTTGTTTGTTTGGAGATTTTTAATGAATGTTTCAATCTCCTTACAGGTTATGGGTCTGTTCAGACTTTCTATTTCTTCCTGGTTAAGTTGTGGAAGTTTATATGTTTCTAGGAATGCATCCATTTCTTCCAGATTGTCAAATTTATTGCCATAGAGATGCTCATAATATGTTCTTATAATAGTTTGTATTTCTTTGGTGTTAGTTGTGATCTCTCCTCTTTCATTCATGATTTTATGTATTTGGGTCCTTTCTCTTTTCTTTTTGATAAGTTAGGCCAGGGGTTTATCAATTTTATTAATTCTTTCAAAGAACCAGCTCCTAGTTTCGTTGATTTGTTCTATTGTTTTTTTGGTTTCTATTTCCTTAATTTCTGCTCTGATCTTTATGATTTCTCTTCTCCTGCTGGGCTTAGGGTTTCTTTCTTGTTCTTTCTCGAGCTTCTGTAGGGTTAGGTTGTGTACCTGAGACCTTTCTTGTTTCTTGAGAAAGGCTTGTACCGCTATATATTTTCCTCTCAGGACTGCCTTTGTTGTGTCCCACAGATTTTGAACCGTTGTACTTTCATTATCATTTGTTTCCATGAATTTTTTCAATTCTTCTTTAATTTCCTGGTTGACACATTCATTATTTAGAAGGATACTCTTTAGTCTCCATATATTTGGGTTCTTTCCAAACTTCCTTTTGTGGTTGAGTTCTACCTTTAGAGCATTGTGGTCTGAAAATATGCAGGGAATGATCCCAATCTTTTGATACCGGTTGAGTCCTGATTTAGGACCAAGGATGTGATCTACTCTGGAGAATGTTCCATGTGCACTAGAGAAGAATGTGTATTCTGTTGCTTTGGGATGAAATATTCTGAATATATCTGTGATGTCCATCTTGTCTATATAGATGGGTTTTGTTTTTTTATCCATTCTGATACCCTGTGTCTTTTGACAGGGGCATTTAGCCCATTCACATTCAGGGTAACTATTGAGAGATTTGAATTTAGTGCCTTTGTATTGCCTGTAAGGTGACTGTTACTGTATATGGTCTCTTTACCTTTCTTATCTACCACTTGTAGGCTCTCTCTTTGCTTAGAGAACCCCTTTCAATATTTCCTGTAGAGCTGGTTTGATATTTGCAAATTCTTTCATTTTTTGTTTGTCCTGGAAGCTTTTAATCTCTCCTTCTATTTTCAATGATAGCCTAGCTGGATATAGTATTCTTGGCTGCATTTTTTTCTCCTTTAGTGCTCTGAAAATATCATGCCAGCTCTTTCTGGCCTGCCAGGTCTCTGTGGATAAGTCAGCTGCCAATCTAATATTTTTACCATTGTATGTTACAGACTTCTTTTCCCGGGCTGCTTTCAGGATTTTCTCTTTGTCACTGAGACTTGTAAATTTTACTATTAGGTGACGGGGTGTGGGCCTATTCTTATTGATTTTGAGGGACGTTCTCTGAACCTCCTGAATTTTGATGCTCAATTCCTTTGCCATATTGGGGAATTTCTCCCCAATAATTCTCTCGAGTATACCTTCTGCTCCCCTCTCTCTTTCTTCTTCTTCTGGAATCCCAATTATTCTAATGTTGTTTCGTCTTATGGTGTCACTTATCTCTCGAATTCTCCCCTCGTGGTCCAGTAGCTGTTTGTCCCTCTTTTGCTCAGCTTCTTTATTCTCTGTCATTTGGTCTTCTATATCACTAATTCTTTCTTCTGCCTCATTTATCCTAGCAGTTAGAGCCTCCATTTTTGATTGCACCTCATTAGTAGCTTTTTTAATTTCAACTTGGTTAGATTTTAGTTCTTTTATTTCTCCAGAAAGGGCTGTTATATCTCTCAAGAGGGTTTCTCTAATATCTTTCATGCCTTTTTCGAGCCCGGCTAGATCCTTGAGAATTGTCATTCTGAACTCTAGATCTGATATATTACCGATGTTAGTATTGATTAAGTCCCTAGCCTTCGGTACTGCCTCTTGTTCTTTTTTTTGTGTTGAATGTTTACGTCTTGTCATTTTGTCCAGATAAGAGTAAATGAAGGGGCAAGTAAAATACTAAAAGGGTGGCAACAACCCCAGGAAAATATGCTTTAACCAAATCAGAAGAGATCCAAAATCGTGAGTGGGGAGATAGGGGATAAAAAGAGGTTCAAAAAGGAAGAAAAAAAAAGAATAAAGAAAAGAAAAAAAAAAGAAAAGTATTTTTAAAAAAAGGAAACACCTAAGAAAAAATATATATATTAGATAAACTGGTAAAAAATCGTTAAAAAAGAAAAGGGTAACAGTTAAAAAAAAAAAAAAATTACCCGAAGGCGAGAAGAAAAAAAAAATGAAAAAGAAAAAATTAAATTAACTGCAAGACTAAAAAAAATCACAGGAAAAAAGCCATAAGTCCGTGCTTGGCTTTCTCCTCCTCTGGAATTCTGCTGCTCTCCTTGCTATTGAAACCGTACTCCTTGGTAGGTGAACTTGGTTTCGGCTGGATTTCTTGTTGATCTTCTGGGGGAGGGGCCTGTTGTAGTGATTCTCAAGTGTCTTTGCCCCAGGCGGAATTACACCCCCTTACCCAGGCCCGGGGTGAGCAATCCGCTCGGGTTTGCTTTCAGGAGCTTTTGTTCCCTTAGCGCTTTCCGTAGAGTTCTGGAGGACGGGAATACAAATGGGGGCCTCCTGGTCTCCTGCCCAGAGGAGCCGAGAGCCCAGGGCCCCACTCCTCAGTGGGCCCTCAGAGAACAGAGCCCTGTTACTCCCATCTGCCTGACCTCTGCTGTTCACAGACAATGGCTTTGGGAAACAGGCTTCTTGTGTATTCCCAGTGTGCTCCTTTCTCCTGTGCCTTTGTCTTTTGCATTGGCTTACTGGCCTCTGACACACCAGTTGCAATCTTCTCCCATAGTCTCTGTGACTTCTTTTCTCTTTTGCTGTGGAGTTAATTTGTAGGTTCAGGTCAATTTCTGCCGAGTTCCAGTTGATGTATTCATCTTCCTGTTGTGTTCATGGCTGAAGACAAGCCTGGAGTTCTCAGACACTACTACCATCTCACTGTTCTCCCAAGGCACCAAAAGTTCTTACTGAGGTAAGGAAGAATAAATTCTTGCCACTTGCCTCATGTTTTGGAGAACATTGGGCTAGGTAATATTTATCATTCAGAAAAACAAATAACGTACAGTTTCACTTTCTCGTTGTTGTCAAGAGATACAGGAAAAAGCAAGGGAAAAAGGGAAAAACCACACGGTTCTAACCAGGCACACAAAATTTGGTGTTTGTTAGAAGACAGGTTTGTGAGAATACGTGTTTATCAAAGAGGACAAAAGGCGACATTCTTTGTAGGAAATGTGGTTGGAAGTGATGGAATGTGAGGTTCAAGTCATGTCAAATTGAATTGCTATCCATAAAAGAACAACTTCCTATCTCTTGAAATTTAATTATAAGTCTAAGTGAACACACACAGAAAACATCCAGAAACACACACACACACACACACACACACACACACACACACAAAGGAGACACACAAAAGAAGGAGACAAAGTGAGGAATAACACTAAAGGAAGAAACACTCCCAAATAATACCATAAAAAGGAAAGGTACAGAGAATCCAAGTCAGAAACCAACCAAAATAGAAAGTCAATCTCCTACCTATCAATATTCAGTTCAAGTATTCTGGATAAATTCTTCCATCAGTATAACAGGTACTGGACTGAATAAAAATTTTTAAAAAAGGCAAAAATTGTCCACAAGAAAACAATAAAAACTTAACAAACTTGACCTTATGTCATGAATAGAGATTTTCTCCAACTATAAAGATACATATAGCTTGAAAGTGAAGGAATTGGGAAGACATAGTTTATGCAATTGGCAAGGAGAAGAGAGCCAAAGAGATGGTGCTTATCCAGATAGAGAGATTTAAGCCTTCCAGAGACAAAAGATTACCGGAAGGAGTTTTGGCTTGATGGAACATCAAAACATCAGAAACTTGGAAGGATTGCCAACATATACACCACCAACATGGGTGTATCTAAATGTTGGAAGCATTTACAGAAAGTAAAGGAGGTGGGGACCTCAATCCAGTATTGTTGGGGACTACGATATCCACTTTCAGCACAGGAAAGATCATCCAGATGGAAAGGTGGTAAGGAATAATAGAAGTCATTAAGTGCTGTCTAGATCACATGAACTTTGGGGATCCATGCATAAGATTGTGTCTCTGAGGACCATAAGATAAGTTCTTCCTAAGGGCAGACCAAACTTTGTCTATCACAGATCATGTGCTGGAATCCAAATCAAGTCATAATTAATGAGAGAGAATTCAGATTATATCTTGTACACTTATGACCACAAAGTATGAAAATGGAAAGAAGTCACTTATAAGTGTGAAGAGATGGGAGTTGGGGTATCAGATGGTGGGTATGAAGAACCTCATCAAAAAGAACACCGAGTATAAGAATTGTATACTATCAGGACAAACACAAAAATACAGAAACACTGGCGAAGATAAAGATAGGAGATTGATTATAAATTCTGTGTGGGTGAGGAAGTTTATTTTCATTTTTCCTGGATGTATCTTGATATTTTTGATATCTTTGTTAAAAAACTCAACTTTCCTAGATAAAGGGGGATTAAAAATTGGTTTACCTATAGGGGTAGCATTGATTGGGGAAAGGGAATTACCTTGAAGTTTAACTCTATATTAACATTAAAAAATAAAAATTAAAAAAATAAACCAGACTAAACTATACTAAATTAAAAAAAATTAAAAATAGAATGCATATACTATATGCATATAGTATTTACTATACTAAATTAAAAAAATTAAAAATAGAATGCAAAAGAAAAACCAAGGTGTATGATTCAAAAAGTTCAGGTTAGAAGGTTAATATGGAATTTGATGTACTGGACATCTCAGTGTGATAGGAAATAGGTTAAAAATTATCAATATATAACAAATGAACCAGAATAGTGGGAAAGGGTTAAAAATCAAAGATGTGTCTCTGAAGTAGTGGTGGTTGTTCTCTTGTAGTCTTTTTTTTTTTCTGGTTGGTATTTTGGGGGGAGGGGTCTGCCATGTGGTTTTCACTCAATGATGTTCCCTGATTTAAGTCCTCCCACCTCTCTCAAGGGGGTGGGCTTTGTGGAAACTTATTTTTTAAGCCTTTCTTCTCTGAATGTTTTGTTTGTTCAGTTTTTTTTTCTCTTGCCTTGACTGCTTTTCATAGTTTTTGCAGGTTTAGAGGAAAGCAAACTGCACCCCGACCTCCCTCTCAGAGAGAAGCCTCAGTCTGGACCCCTGCGGGTGCTGCAGTTTCCATATAAATTTCCCCTTGGCTGTTGGCAGAGCAGATTTTGAGTCACGGTCGTGGGGTACGCAAGATCTTCTGCTTGTAGACAAACCATGGCAGCAGCCATTCTCCTCGCAGCTCCAGACCGCCAGAGAAGTTAAAATGAGTGAAGGCACACTGAGATTTTCATTTTTGCCCATGCTGGGAGAGCCTGGCATTTCATGGTCTAAGATTGCCTGGCTTGCAAGCACCTCTCTCAGGGAAGGGTCTGGGTCACATCCATATCAAGTTCTAATAGCAGGGCACGGGTCCAAGAGCACAAGCCTGGGCCTTCGCACACCGCTTTCAGAGTGTGTGAGGCACACACGCATCTCAGGCTCTGATGGTATGGCGTTCGTCTAAAAGCACGGGGCAGGGCCTTCGCACAACTTTCTCAGTTGAAGTAAGGGGTGCATGTGTCTCAGACTCTGTTAGCAAGGCTCACTTTTCTGCTGACTGGTGAGGCTCCCAGCCAATCACAGGAGCCAGATCCCACACGATCTTGGGCTCACTGGTGGTTCAGGGACCAAGACCTGCTTTCCCCAAAACACTCCCTCTGGCTCAGTGTCAGGGGAGGCTGTCCTGGTTTCAGGGACTTAAGCCCCTGTCTTTAGCCACCTGATTCCCACAATTTACCACCATGATGCTTTGCTCTTTTCAAGTGCTGTCAAACAGTCCAAGTTAAAGCTGGTCCCCACATGCAGGACACTCTAGTATGGGGGTATTACTTTTCAACTGGCCACCTTGGGTGGCTCCCTTCCATTTTTGTTTGTCTTTTAATCTCAGTCTGATGTTCTCACTCCGCTTTTCCTGCCCACTTGTGTCTTCTGCCCCTGTATAGATCCAGACATGTACAATTCGGATCTCAGGCTGATGTCTTGGGTTATTGGAGTTTTTTGGTAGGAAATCACCATCCTATGGGGTAAAGGCTGAGACGGTGCCTTTTCCTACTTTCCCGTTATCTTGTCTCATCTCACATAACAATTATTGTGAAATTTGAAGAGATAAGAGGTCGGCCATTATGGATAGCAAATCAAATTTATATGCCTTGAAAACTCATATTTTATCACGTTCAACATTTTCTTGAAATTATGTCCAATTTAGTCTTCTTTTATAAACACGTATTCCCACTAACCTGCCTTAAACACAAAATTTTGTGTGTCTGGGGAAAGTCGTATTTTTTGTCCCTTTACCCCTGCTTTTTCACATGTTTCATTACTACCATGAGAGAGTAAAATCATATATTATTTGTCTTTTGGAGACTGAGAGATGCAAAGTAGACCAATGCTCTCCATAACTATGCCACATGAGGCAAGTGGCAAGAATTCATTATTCCGTAAGGCTGGGTAAGAGTCTGTGGTGTCTTTGGAGATAGTAGTAGTGTCTGGGCTTGTCATTAGCCATGAAAACAAAAGGAAGATGACTACATCAACTGCACATGGCAGAAATTCACCTGAAGCCTACAAAGTAAGTGCTACATCAAAAGAGAAAAAAGTTGCAGAGTCTATGGAAGAAGATTGGAGCATGGCTTAGGGACGTTTGGTGCTTCAGAGGGCAGTAAGCTAATGCAAAAGACAAAAATACAGGAGAGAGGAGAACACTGGGGAAACCCCTAAGGAGCAAGTTTGTCAATGCCATTGGCTGTTGCCAGCAGGGGATCTGGAGGGCACAAGTTACTGCCAAAAAAATGTATTGAGGTTGGATTGTTCAGATCAGCAGGCTTGGCAGATATCAATTTCAGACAACATGAGACAACACTGTTTTGCTCCTAGAGATGACACTAACAAGCAACCTGGAGATGACACGAACAAGACAGCCTGGAAACCATGATCAGAGACAGTACGAGGGGTCACAGTGGGAAGATGGTGTGTTCTGGCAGTGCATCTGAGAGAGGCAGTGTTCGTAGAGATGACTTAATGGGGGTACAAGAAATTTGGAGCTCTTGCACAATCAGCATAAAGACCAAACTACTGGCAAAGACTTGACGGTGAGGACATTAGCTGCCTCATGTACAAAAATCAAGTCCCAACCTTGGAACACTGGGGGACTGCCTTGCTAAGTCAAAGTTGCTTAGTTAAAGGAGAAGAGATTTTCTATTAGGGGACTAGAAGAAACCCTGCTCACAAGCTCTCTACTGACCAAAGCATTCCGCAGGCCTTCTTTCTGTTGAATTGTTGAACAATTCATTTCACAGGCAAACCAGTGCATACCAAGGTAAACCTCACCATATTCAGCACAGAAACCAAACACTCGAAATTTCAGGCAATGAGAGCCTCTGCAGATGACTGTCTTTAAGGACAGGGGACAGCCACAACACAACAGCAAAGGGCATGCATGCCACGCTCAACCGAGTCTCCCTCAAGGGCCAGCCCTTGGACACTCCATGATCTCTTCTTCCTAAAGCCATTAACCTAAGGGGGTAGAAAACAGAATGGGCTTTTTGAATAGAGAGAAGAAGACAGAGACCTAGATACAATGCAAAGATGGAAGAGTCAACTGATGCTGAGGAAAAAGAATAAGAATTGATCAATGCCAGGCAATCAAAGTGAAACCTCTACATGTAACACGCCCAATGGAGGATTAAAAGCAACAAACAGGATACTCACTGTATATCAGAAACACACAGAAGACATCAGGGAGTCTCGAATCACAGAGATAAAACTGATAAAAAAATATAATAAAGTATTGGGTCCCTGATGAAAAGATTTGTAGCAGACTGGATGCAAAGTCAAAAAAGCTGGCAGAAGCATAGGATCAAATTAGTGACCTGTAAGACAAATACTGTAAGAGAAGGAAGAAAAAAGAAAGAGAGAAGGAAGAATGATGGAAGATGACAATGAGCTTGGGAAATCATCAACTCCAAAGAATGGAAAGAGGTGCCTATTGTAGGAAACCTAGGAGCAAGAGAATGTAGAAGGCCAAACATTTCTTTGAGAAATCAGAGCTGAAAATGTCCTTCATCTGGGAGATGATACAGAGATCCAGATTCAGAGGCACAGAGGACTCCCATCACCATCAACAGAAGCAGAGCACCAAAAGACATAGTGTCATTCCCCTTGCAAAAGCTACCAATGGAGTAATTCCTTTTACCCAAATTCGTGTGGGAGAGTAGTGTGTCCATAGCCAAGTCATTGACTTCAAGATGATAAGTCATACCAGCTCTTGAAGCAGGTTGGATAGAGCAAGCCAAGCTAGTTCAAGACAAAATCCTTACCCCCTGCATTTCTGAACAATGACAGAGCAGAGGTTCTTGTCTAGAACTCTGAGCTATTAAGAAGACAAAAATTGGGTCCTGTGGTTGTCCACCAGTTCAGAGGCAGCCTTCAGCTCATATCTATGATCCCAGGGCCATAGCCTTGACTGTGATCTCAGCTTCCTTGCTCAAGGGCAAGTGTGATTCTCCTCCCAATCTCCACCCTCTGAATGTGATATTTCTGTCTCTCTCTCAAATACGTGCCTGTGCATTTTTTGACGAAAAACAAACAAGCGAACAAACAGATTACAATGATTCCAATTTAATTGGACCTTGGACCCTAAGAAATGCAGTCAGATACAGAGCACCTCCCACTATCCTAAAATGCCAGACCTTCGTTCTGTGCTCCCTGTTCATTCTCCTCTTCTTTGTCTTTCTGTACTTCCTCACCAACCTGTAGCATCTGCTCTGTGTCCCGCTGGTGTGGCCTTTGGTTGTCACATTGTTCTTCCTCTCTTGGCTCCATTAGAACATGCATATCTTCTGCAAGAGACACTGGTTATCCCATGAAGGCAATAGGGGGATTTTCATGAGAGGGTTAAGGCAGGCTTGTGCTGCCATATCTCCATCTGTTCCTCCAGGGTAGCTGTATCACCCTCTGGGAATGCTCAAGGTTCTTCAACATTTGAATCCTCTTCCATGTTTCCTTTTTGAAATACACGTTTTCTTCTTGAAACGGGGATGAGTGTCTTTCAGATGGCTTTCCTTCTGCAATATGTCTCTTCCAACATACTTCACACTTGCTCCTGTGGACTCTAAGTACATGATCTCGTCCTGGGACTCATGTTCTAGTGTGTAGAGTCTGACTTTCATGCTTGGTAACTTTGAAGATCTGGAAGCCCTCTTGGCATGATTTCTTGAGATGCTAGAAGAACTCATGTCTTGCTGATAAAAAACTCCAGGCTTACCTTTGGCAAGGTTGTGGGTGCTTCCTGTGAAGTTTCCTTGGATGCGCTTTCCCTAGTCAGAAGTGCCCTGATTGGGTGGGAGGTCCACATACATGTTGGGGACATGGAGTTCCTCCCAAGTCTCTGTTCAATACCTGATTCTTTCTTCGCCTATCGTGGATAAGATGGAATGGTGCATTCTTGTCTTTTGCTGTAGTCCAGAGGACTGGTGCTGACTGTCACGACAATAGACTGAAAGTGGCCTTGGGGAGTGACACTGACTCGCTTTGCAAACTGTTTTAGTGAGAGACCCAGGCAGCTCCAGTGGATTGGGAGGACTTGGAATTCTCTTGGCCCACCCATGACTAATCCAGCAAAGTGTAGATCAGGTGTGGTTTGGGGAGGAGTGGTTTCTATGACTTAAAAGCTTGGTGACATCACAGAAGTTGGCTTCACTGAAGCAGCCATCACTTTCCCATGACCTTTGAGTCCTATGGATTTAGGTAGAAAGCCGGGGGAAGGACAGAAAAAGAACCCTCTGAGTATTACCAAGAACTCAGGATGTCCTGGGTGTTAATGTCCCACTACCCTTTTCTAGACAAAGAGAAAAGAAAATGATGTCTGATATAGTGACCTGTAAAAAGAAAAGACTGGAAAATAAGGAAGGAAATCCAAAGAGAGAAGGAAAAATGATGGAACATGGCAATGAGATTAAGGAAGTCATTGACTCCAAGGAATGGAAAAAAGGTGCCTATTGTAGGAGAACTAGGAGTGAGAGGAAAAAAAAAAAAAAAAAAAGAGGGCCGAACCTGTCTTTGATAAATTAGATTTAGATCTGAAAATGTCCTCATCTGGGAGCAGAAAAAGAGATCCAGATTCAGAGGCACAGAGAACTCCCATCACCTTCCACAGAAGCAGAGCACCAAAAGACATAGTGTCAATCTCCCTGCAATATCTAACAGTGGAGGAATTATCTTTACCTAAATATGCATAGGAGTGTATTGTCTCCATAGCCATGTCACTTACTTCAAGAGGACAAGCTATACCAGCTCTCAAAGCAGGTGGATAGCTCAAGCAACACCAGCCCAAGCCAAAATCGGTATCCTTTGCATTTCTGAACAATGACAGGGCAGCGGCTCTTGTCTAGAACAAGGATGTATTCAGAGGTCAAAAGTTGGGTCTCCGGTGTGTCCATCAGTTCAGAGGCGGCTTTAAGCTCAACTCATGATCCCAGGGTCTTGGCATCGACTCTGGTCTCAGGTTCTCTGCTCAGGGAGAAGCCAGCTTCTCCCTCTCCTTATCCACCCCCTGATTGTTATCTCTCTGTCTCTCTGTCCAATATGGGCATGTGAATTGTTTGACAAAAACAAAACAAACAACAACAACAACAACAACAACAACAACACAACAAATTCAGTGTGCAAGGATTGACTGGGCCAGAGAATGTTTTATTTAATTTGAACCTAGTTCCCTCGGTCTCTTATGGGTAGCAATTCAATTTGATATGCTTTGAAAACTCACATCCCATCCATTTCAGGAAAATCTTCTGTGAGGAATGTCATCTCTTGTCCTCTTTGAGAAACACGTGTTCTCACAAAACTGCCTTCAAACAAACAACAGCATTTGAGTCCTCATTAGAGTCGTACCGTTCGTCCCAATACCCTTGCTTTTTCATATGTTTTTTGATTGTCATGAGGGAGTGAAATCTCTGTTTGTTGTCTTTCTGAGAATGATAGATGTGACGAAGCACAATGCTCTCCGCAACACTGCCATATGAGACAAGTGGAATAATTCATTCTTGCTTATGTCCCAGTACTAATTTGCGGTGACATGGAGGATAGTGAAATGGTAGTAGTGTCTAATAACTTTATGCTTGTATTCTGCCATGAAGGAAACAGGAAGGTAACGGGTATAGACATGTGGACCAAGTCTCTTTAGTCAGAAGGAATGGGACGGCGTATACCGACGGCTTGCAAGGCCCATTCGAGCAGACCGTTGGAGTGAGCCACAATGCCCTTGCAAGGACTAGTGGATCAGGAAGTTTGGGTCCATTTCGGCACCACAGTATTCCTCTGCCATCGAAGTACATGAACCCCTGGACCTTGCCTTGACATGAATGTCCCATGCCCTGCTGTTGGGAAATGGAAAAGTCAAGCAGACAAAGGGAAATATCATATGGCTTCCAACAATATGTGCCTCGGGAGGAATACCTTGGCCCTAGTAAAGGAAGGGAATAATGAAGGGCAAGAAGTCAGAGAAGGAGACACACCAGGAGTGACTCAGGACTCTGAGAATCGAGCTGAGGGTTACCGAAAAGAGAACTGCTTAATGGGTGGTCAGGAGTTGTGGCATACATTAGGAGGAGCACCAGTATGTACATGCAACTAAAGCATGCATGAATACTCTGTCAAAAACGGATGATGGATGATAGGCAGGCTTTCTCAACATAACAGCAACAACAACATCATCACTTCACAGGAAAACAATGTGGCCCTCTCAAAACCAAAGGAAGTCACAGGGAGAAAAGAAAAGAATTATATTGTTTATTATCTTTCCTTATTGAAATGACATGGGTGGGTTTCCTAAAATGTCCTTCTTTGAATTGGGTCTTTATCCTTGTGAATTAGAGTTTACCCGCCTCTTCCATCTCTGGATTTGATGAGAGGACATGACAATGCCTTCACTAAATACCTAGAAGAGTGGCCCAAGTAAATGACTTGTCCTGGCCTTCTGTGTGTTGGCAGGGCTTGGATTACTGCTTCAAAAGCTTCCGTCACTACTAGAGAGCTGAGATTTTGTAGGTTTCCTGACCTAATCTTGGAAGTTTCTATGTTTCTGGGAATTTATCCTTTTCTCTCAGTTCTTGGATTTGCTAGCATAAATGTGTGGATATGCCTTTTCGGTTATTCTTTTTTCCTTGCTACCAGTTGTCATGTGGTTTCATACTTGCAGCTGTGTGCTTGTCTCCCTGTTTTATCCCAGTAATGGCTTCTGTGGTTTGTTCGTGTTGTCAAAACTCAAGTGTGAGATCTCCTGATTTTTTTCCTATTGGTTTGTTTGTATTTCCTTCATTTTGATAATCACACGTCTGATTCCAATTTCTCTGTTAACTTTGGAGTTCGGCTTTTCTTCATCTTGTTCCTTCAGTCGCCCCTTAAGGTGGCTTTCTTTTTCGGTGTTTTTAAATTTTGGAAATGCATGCATTTAATCTCATATGATTTCCCCATAAAATGTTTCGGCATCCTCCTCTAAGTTTCTTAGAATTCCTTCGTTCATGGCACCTTCTGCTTTTCCTTTGGATTTTCTTTCTTGCATTCATTGTAATTCGTGAGTGTGTTGTGTGTTCCACTTTTAGTGTCTGGCTGTATTTCCAATTTGAAAGTGATATCTTCCTGTTTTCATACCTTCGTGATCATAAGTGCACTGTATAGGTTTTGACTTCTCTTCCATGAATTACGACTGGATTTGTACTCGAGCTCATGACCTGCAATAGACAAAGTTAGGTCTGCCGCTGGGAAGAGCATATCTTATTGTCCTCAGAGACGCAATCTTACTCATGGATCTCTTTAGGCAAATAGGCATCGGAGAATAGTTTGTTCATAGTCCAGTCACTGACTTCAAGAAGAACAGCTATACCAGCTCTCAAAGCAGGCCAGATATCTCAAGCAACACCAGCCCAAGCCAAAATCTTTATCCCCTGCAGTTCTGAACAATGACAGAGCAGCAGTTCTTGTCTAGAACCAGGAGGTTTTCAGAAGCCAATGGTTGGGTCCCGGTTTTTGTCCAGCAGTTCAGAGGCGGCCTTCAGATCAACTCATGATTCCTGGGTCTAGGCATTGAATCTGGTCTCAAGTAAGCTTCTCCCTCTCCAGCTCCACCCCCTGACTGGGATTTCTTTGCCTTTATGTCCAGTACGAGTATGCGCATCATTGGACAATATAACAAAACAAAACCAGTGCACAATAATTGACTGAGGCCTGAGGATGTTTTATTGAATTTTGACCTAGCTTCCTATGGAGGGCAGCCAGGTACAGAGAGCCTCCCACCATCCTAAAATGCCTGACATGCGCTCAGAGCTCCTTGTTAATTCTCCTGTTGTTTGTCATTCTGGATTTCCTCACCAAACTGCAGCATCCGATGACTGTCGTGCTGTACTGACCCCGTTTTGACACATTGTCCATCCTCTCGGGGCTCCATTGGAACATGCCCATCTTCCACAAGAAGCACTGTTTGCTTATCGCATGAAGCCAATGGGGGATGGTCATGAGAGATGAAGGAAGGCTGGTGCTTCCACATCTCCATGCAGTTTCACAAAGGTTAGCTGCTCCACCCTGAGGGGGTGCACCAGGTTCTTCCACAGTCGAATCCTCTTCAATGCGTCCTTTTACAAGTTGTCTTCCTGAAACGGGCATGGAAGTGTCTCAGATGGCTCCACTTGGGCTTAGGGTCTCTTCCAACACTGTCTTCGTTGGCTCCTATGGACTCCAAGTACATGAGTCCATCCTGGACCTAAGGTTCTAGGGTGTAGATTCTGCCTTGGATACATGGTTTTTGGAAGATTGGGATGCCTTTTGGCACCGTTTCTGGAGAAGCTCGAGGTACTCGTGTCTTCGCTGTGAAAGAATCTAGACATGCCTTTGGCACGGTTCCGTGGGTTCACTTTGATCTTTCCTTCGGTGGCCTTTGTCCTGTTCAGGAGCTCCGAATTTGGGTGTAAAGGCCTCACCCTTGCACAGGGCTCGGATTTCCTTCCCTGAGGTTTTGCTGGCAGTCTTGTTTCTTGGCATTTTATGGCTAAGATGGAATGAAGGACGCTTGCCTTTATCCGGAGTCCAGAGTGTTGCTGCTGACAGTCACGACCACACATTACGAATTGGGCCATGGAGAATGTGAAACCTACTCACTTTGCACACTACCTTGGTGAGGGACCCAGGCGGCTCCAGCAGTTAGGGAGGGCTTGAGGTGCACTTGGCGCACCCATGAATGCTCCAGGCACGTGTCGTAATCTGGTGTGGGCTGATGAGGAGTGGTTGCTATGACCTCAAAACTTTGTGACATCACAGATGCTGGCTTCACTGAAGCAGCTGTCCCTCTCCCATGACCTTGGTGTCCTATGGCTTATGTCAGAAGCCCCCCAACATGGACAGAACAAGAGCCCTCTGAGCTGGAACAAGAACTCAGGTTGTCTTGTGGGATAATGTCCCACTTCCCCTTTCTAGAGACAAAGAGGAAAGAAAATGACATTCCGTATACCTTCCTTTAGGCCAACATATCTCCCGAGACGTCAAGGTGTCCTTTTCCACTACAACTTGTAGAGATCTCTAGAAACGGTGAGGCCTCCCATGTTGAGCGCTCTACGTGGGGTTTGTCATACTGTAAGTGAGAGCCTCCTTTGTCCGCCTCTTTTGCCTATGGGACAGTAATAACAAAGGAGCTTAAAGACCCTTTTCGAGGTAAAAGTTGAGGGCATCGATATATGGTGCCGTCTGTGGCCTCGTCTCCTAGTGTTCTGAAACACTCGGCTAAGGGATGTGTCCTCTGTCTACCCGGCTTTCACTTAAAAAGCTTTGCAAAGTCTTCGAGGAGAGTGATATTCTGCATCAGAGCTAACTCTTAAGGAAGAGGCCTGGACCGCACCCATTGTCATCATTAGTTAATGGTACTTGTTGTGGTAATGGGTATAGATATGTTGACCAAGTCTCTTTAGTCAGAAGGAAAGGGACGGCCTATACCAATGGCTTGCAAGGTCCATTTGAGCAGACCTTTGCAGTGAGCCACAATGCCCTTGCAAGGACTAGTGGTTCAGGAAGTTTGGGTCCATTTCGGCACCACAGTATTCCTCAGCCATCGAAGTGAATGAAACCCGGGGCATTGCCTTGACATGAATGTCCCATTTCCTGCTGAGGGGAAATGGAAAAGGCAAGCAGACAAAGGGAAATATCATATGTCTTCCTCAATATGTGCCTCGGGAGGAAAACCTTAGGAAGGGATAACTGAAGGGGAAGAAGTCAGAGAAGGAGACCCACCAGGAGTGACTCAGGACTCTGAGAACCAAGCTGAGGGTTACAGAAAAGAGAACTGCTTAATGGGTGTTCAGGAGTTGTGGCATATATTAGGAGGAGCACTAGGACATACATGCAACTAAAGCATCCGCGAATACTCTTTCAATAGGTTGATGGATGATAGGCAGGCTTTCCAAACAGAACAGCAACAACAACAACAAAAATTCAGAGAAAAACAATCTGGCCCTCTCAAAACCAAAGGTAGTCACAGGGAGAAAAGGATAGCATTATATTTGTTATTATCTTTCCTTATTGAAATGACATGGGATTGGTTTCCGAAAATGTCCTTCTCTGAATTAGGTCTTTATCCTTTTGAATATGAGTCTACCCACCTCTTCCATCTCTGGAATCGATGAGAGGACATGACAAGGCATTCGCTAAATACTTAGAAGAGTGGCCCAGGAAGATGACTTGGACCTGGCCTTCTGTGTGTTGGCAACTGTTGGATTACTGCTTCAAACGCTTCAGTCACTACTAGAGAGCTGAGATTTTGTAAGTTTCCTGATTTAATCGTGGGAGTTTCTATGAGTATGGGATTTATCCTTTTCTCTCAGTTCTTGGATTTGCTAGCATAAATGTGTGGATATGCCTCTTAGGTTATTCTTTTTTCATTTCTACCACTTATCATTTTGTCTCATACTGTGAGCTGTGTGCTCGTCTCCCTGTTTTTTCCCAAAATGGCTTTGGAGTTTGTTCTTACTTTCAAACCGAAGTGTCGGATCTCCTGATTTATTTTCCTATTGGTTTGTATTTCCTTCATTTTGATAATCACATGTATGATTTCTATTTTTCTTTTAACCCTGGAGTTCGGTTTTTCTTCATTCTGTTCCTTCAGTCGTCCAGTTAGGTGGCTTTCTTTTTGGTGTTTTTAAATTTTGGAAATGCATGCATTTAACCCTATATGGTTTCCCCATAAAATGTTTTGGCATCATCCCATAAGTTTCTTGGCATTCCTTTTTCATGGCTCTTTCTGCTTTTCCTTTGGATTTTCTTTCTTGCATTCATTGTAGCTCGTGAGTGTTGTGTTTTCCAACTTTTAGTGTCTGGCTGTATTTCCATTTGAAAGTGATATCTTCCTGTTTTCATACCTTCGTGATCATAAGTGCACAGGATAGGTTTTGAGTTCTCTTCCATGAATTACGACTGGATTTGGACTCGAGCTCATGACCTGTGATAGACAAAGTTAGGTCTGCCGCTGGGAAGAACATATGTTATTGTCCTCAGAGACACAATCTTTCTCATGGATCCCCAAAGTTCAGGTGGTTTTGAGAGATCATGTTGACGTCTCTTATTCCTTAGCACCTTCCCAACCAGATAATCTGTCCTGTGCTTAACGTGGATATCCTAGTTCCCAACAGTATTGGATTAAAGTCGCCATCTCCCTTCCTGTCTGTTCATAGGCTTCCAAAGTTTAGATACACACTTGTTCGTGGTGTATATGTTGGCAATTCTTCCAGGTTTCTGTTGTTTTGATGCTCCATCAAGACAAAACACCTTCCGCTTAGCTTTTGTCTCTCGAAGGCATAAAATCACTCTCGCTGACTTAGGCACAAACACTTTGGCTCTCTTCTCCTTGGCTATAGCATAACCTACGTCTTCCCGATTTCTTCATTTGCAAGCTATGACTACCTTTATAGTGAGGAAAATCTACTATGGGTAACAGAAGGTCGAGCTTGTTTAATATTTGTTGTTTTCTTATGGATGGTTTCTACCTTATTTTGTTTGTTTGTTTTGGAATTTCAACTACTCCTACAAACTGTTTGTATTAACAGGAGACTTTGGTTCTGAATACTGAATGAATTATTGATAGGTAATAGTTCCTTTTCTCATTTTGGTTGGCTTCTCACTTGGATTCCATTTGCTTTTCCCCTTTATGGTATTTTCTTTGGGTTTGCTTCATTGGTATGATTCCTCGCTTCCTCCCCACCTCTTGCATGTCTTTTCCTTTTGTGTTTTCATGTGTGTGTGCATAAACATTTGTTAATGTTTGTGTTGTCTGTATTTTATATCTAAAATACGAGAGATAAGAATTCTGTCTCTTATGGGTAGCAATTCAATTTGATATGCCTTGAAAACTCACAATCCATCAGTTTCAGGACAATCTCCTACGAGGAATGTCATCTCTTGTCGTCTTTGAGAAACACGTGTTTTCACAATCTGCCTACAAACAAACACCACCATTTCAGTTCCTCATTAGTTCTGACTGTTTATCCTGATACCCTTGCTTTTTTCTATTGAATTCGGACCTAGATTCATATGGAAGGCAGCCAGGTACAGAGAGCCTCCCACCATCCTTAAATGCCCGACCTTCCCTCCGAGCTCCTTATTCATTCTCCTGTTCTTTGTCATCATGGATTTCATTCTCCTGTTCTTTGTCATCATGGGTATCCTCACCAAACTGCAGCATCTGATGTCTGTCGTGCTGTACTGACCATGTTGACACATTGTGCATCCTCTTGGGGCTCCATTGGAACATGCCTATCTTACACAAGAGGCACTGCTTGCTTATCACATGAAACCATTTGGGGGATGGTCATGAGAGGTGAAGGCAAGCTGGGCTGCCACATCTCCATGCAGTTCCACAGAGGGTAGCTGCTCCACCCTGAGGAGTGCTCCAGGTTCTTTCACATTCGAATCTTCTTCAATGTGTCCCTTCAAGTTGTCTTCCTGAAACAGGCATGGAAGTCTTTCAGATGGCTTCACTTGGGCTAAGTCTCTCTTCCAACACACTCTCTGTTGGCTCCTGTGGACTCCAAGTACATGAGTCTATCCTGGACCTAAGGTTCTAGGTTGTAGATTCTGTCTTGGATGCATGGTTTTTGGAAGATTGGGATGTCTTTTTGGCACCATTTCTGGAGAAGCTCCAGGTACTCGTGTCCTCACTGTGGAATAATCCAGACATGTCTTTGGACATGGCACAGTTGCAGGGTTCACTTTGAGCTTTCCTTGGGTGGCCCTTTTCCTGTTCAGGAGCTCCGAATTTGGGTGTAAAGTCCTCGCCCTTGCACAGGGCTCGGATTTCCTCCCCTGAGGTTTTGCAGGCAATATGATTGTTTCTTGGCCTGTCATGGCTAAGATGGAATAAAGGATGCTTGCCGTTATCCAGAGTCCAGGGTGTTGGTGCTGATAGTCACGACCACACACCACAAATTGTGCCAGGGAGAATGTGACCACAACTCACTTCGCAAACTACCTTGGTGAGGGACCCAGGCGGGTCCAACGGTTAGGGAGGGCTTGAGGTCCTCTTGGCACACCCATGAATACTCCAGTCTAGTGTCGTGATCAGGCGTGGGTTGATAAGGAGTGGTTGCTATGACCTCAAAGCTTTGTGACATCACAGATGCTGGCTTCACTGAAGCAGCTGTCCCTCTCCCATGACCTTGGTGTCCTATGGCTTTAGATATGAAGCCCCAGGAAGGACAGAACAAGAGCCCTCTGAGCCTGAACAAGAACTCAGGTTGTCTTGTGGGATAATGTCCCACTTCCCCTTTCTAGAGACAAAGAGGAAAGAAAATGACATTCAGTATAGCTTCCTTTAGGCCAACATATCATCGGAGATGGCAAGGTGTCCTATTTCCACTACAATTTCTAGAGACTTCAAGAAACGGTGAGGCCTCATGGGTATGAGAGCTCCATGTGAGGTTTGTCATCCTGTCGGTAAGAGCTTCCTTTGTCAGCGTCGTTAGCCTATGGGTCAGTGATGACTAAAGGGCGGAAAGTCCCTTTTCGAGGAAAAAGTTGAGGGCATCGATATATTGTGCCGTCTGTGGCCTCATCTCCTAGTGTTCTAAAACACGCGACCTAGGGATTTGTCTTTTGTCTACCCGGCTTTTACTTAACAAACTTTGCAAAGTCTTTGAGGAGAATGACATTTTGCATCAGAGCTAACTCTTAAGTAAGAGGCCTTGACCGCACCCACCATCATTATTAGTTAACTGTACTTGTTGTGGAAATGGGTATAGACATGTTGATCAAGTCTCTTTAGTCAGAAGGAAAGGAACGGCGTATACTGACGGCTTGCAAGGCCATTCGAGCAGACCTTTGGAATGAGCCACAATGCCCTTGTAATGACTAGTGTATCAGGAAGTTTGGGTCCATTTCGGCACCACAGTATACCTCAGCCATCGAAGTAAATGAAACCCTGGACCTTGCCTTGACATGAATGTCCCTTGCCTGGGTGAGGGGTAATGGAAAGGGCAAGCAGACAAAGGGAAATATAATATGGCTTCCCTCAATATGTGCCTCGGGAAGAATACCTTGCACTTATTAAAGGAAGGGAAAACTAAAGGAGAAGAAGTCAGAGAAGGAGACCCACCAGGAGTGACTCAGGACTCTGAGAACCAAGCTGAGGGTTACATAAAATAGAACTGCTTAATGGGTGTTCAAGAGTTGTGGCATATATTAGGTGGAGCACGATGACGTCCATGCAACTAAAGCATCCATGAATACTCTGTCAATAATGTAATATGGATGATAGGCAGGCTTTTTCAACAGAAGAGCAACAACAACAACAAAAATTCAAAGGAAAACATTCTGGCCCTCTGAAAACCAAAGGAAATCACAGGGAGAAAAGAAAAGAATTATATTGTTTATTATCTTTCCTTATTGAAATGACATGGGTGGGTTTCCTAAAATGTCATTCTTTGAATTGGGTCTTTATCCTTGTGAATTAGAGTTTACCCGCCTTTTCCATCACTAGATTTGATGAGAGGACATGACAATACCTTCACTAAATACCTAGAAGAGTGGCCCAAAAAAATGACTTGACCTGGCCTTCTGTGTGTTGGCAAAGGTTGGATTACTGCTTCAAATGCTTCCGTCACTACTAGAGAGCTGAGAATTTGTAGATTTCCAGACCTAATCTTGGAAGTTTCTATGTGTCTGGGAATATATCCTATTTTCTCAGTTCTTGGATTTGATAGCATAAATGTGTGGATATGCCTTTTCGGTTATTCTTTTTTTCCTTGCTACCAGTTGTCATGTGCTTTCAACTTGCAGCTGTGTGCTTGTCTTCCCTGTTTTACCCCAGTAATGGCTTCTGTGGTTTGTTCCTGTTGTCAAAACTGAAGTGTAAAATCTCCTGATTTTTTTCCTATTTGTTTGTTTGTATTTCCTTAATTTTGATAATCACATCTATGATTTCAATTTTTCTGTTAACTTTGGAGATTGGTATTTTATCATCTTGTTCCTTCAGTCGTCCTTTTAGTTGGCATTCTTTCCAGTGTTTTTAAATGTTGGAAAGGCATGCACTTAACCCTCTATGGTTTCCTCATAAAATGTTTTGACATCATCATCTAACTTTCTTAGAATTCCTTCGTTTATGGCTCTTTCTTATTTTCCTTTGGATTTTCTTTCTTGCATTCATTGTAGTTCGTGAGTGTGTTGTGTTTTCCAACTTTTAGTGTCTGGCTATATTTCCAACTTGAAAGTGATATCTTCCTGTTTTCATACCTTCGTGATCATAAGTGCACAGGATATGTTTTGACTTCTCTTCCATGAATTACGAATGGATTTGGACTCGAGCTCATGACCTGCGATAGACAAAGTTAGGTCTGCCGCTGTGAAGAACATATCTTATTGTCCTCAGAGACGCAATCTTACTCATGGATCCCCAAATTTCAAGTGGTCTCTAGAGCCCATGTGGACTTCTGTTATTCCTTAGCACCTTCCCATCCAGATGATCTGTCCTGTGCTTAACGTCGATATCAGAGTTCCCAACAGTATTGGATAAAAGTCGCCAGCTCCCTTCCTCTGTGTTCATGGGCTTGCAAAGTTTAGATACATACTTGGTCGTGGTGTATATGTTGGCAATTCTTCCAGGTTTCTGTTGTTTTGATGCTCCATCAAGACAAAACACCTTCCGCTTAGCTTTTGTCTCTCAAAGGCATAAAATCACTCTCGCTGACTTAGGCACAAACTCTTTGGCTCTCTTCTCCTTGGCAATAGCATAACCTACGTCTTCCCAATTTCTTCACATGCAAGCTATGAGTATCTTTATAGTCGAAGGAAATCTCATATGGGCATCAGAATGACGAGCTTGTTTAATATTTGCGGTTTTCTTATGGATCTTTCCTAACTTTTTTTTTTTTTTTTTTTGATTTGGAATTACAACCACTCTTACAAACTGTTTGTATTGACGGAAGACTTTAGTCCTGAGTACCGAATGTATTATTGATAGGTAATACTTCACTTTCTCATTACGGTTGGCTCTTCACTTGGATTCTATTAGCCTTCACCCCTATGATATTTTCTTTGGGTTACTTCATTGGTACGTTTCCTCGCTTCCTCCCCATCTTTTGCATGTCTTATATTTGTGTGTGTTTATGTGTTGTTCATGCACATGTGTTAATGTGTGTGGGTCTGGGTGTATTTCACATCACACTTATTATTAAAATGCGAGAGAATGGAATTCGGTTTCTTATGGGTAGCAATTCAATATGACATGCCTTGATATCTCACATTCCATCAGTTTCAGAAAATCTCCTGCAAGGAATGTCATCTCTTGTCCTCTTCAAGAAACACGTGTTCTCACAAAACTGCCTTCCAACAAACACCACCATTTGAATTCCTCATTAGTGTCATACTGTTTGTCCAAATACACTTGCTTTTTCGTATGTTTCTTGGCTGTCATGAGTTAGTGAAATCGTCTGTTTGTTGTCTTTCTGAGCATGATAGAAGTGACAAAGCCCATTGCTCTCTGCAAGACTGCCATAAGAGACAAGTGGCAGAATTCCTTCTTACTTAAGTCTCAGTATGAATTCTGGTGACATGGAGGATAGTGAGATGGTAGTAGTGTCTAATAACCTCATGCTTGTCTTCAGCCATTAAGGCAACAGGAAGATGCCCACAAAAACTGCAGTGGCGTGGAAATTGATCTGAAGCCTACAAGGTAAACGCCACAGCAAAAGAGAACGGAAGTTGCAGAGATGATGGGAGAAGGGTGGAGGCATGGCTCAGGGGAGATTTGATTGGTTCATGGATCAGGGGCCCGGGACCCATGCAGAGGATGAAGGCACAGGAGAGCAAGGCACACTGGGAACCCACAAGGAACCTGTTTCCAAGTGCCGTTAACTGTGACATACCGATGGTGTGAAGGGGACGAGTACTTGACAACACAAGAGTTGAGGGCTGAAATTTTCATATCAGCAGGCTTGGCAGACAAGTGCACATGGGTGGGTTTCCTAAAATGTCCTTCTTTGAATTGGGTCTTTATTTTTGTGAATTAGAGTTTAACCCCCTCTTCCATCTCTGGATTTGATGAAAGGACATGACAATGCCTTCACTAAATACCTAGAAGAGTGGCCCAGGAAAATGACATAACCTGGCCTTCTGTGTGTTGGCAGGTGTTGGATTACTGCTTCAAATGCTTCCTTCACTACTAGAGCTGAGATTTTGTAGGTTTCCTGACCTAATCTTGGATGTTTCTATGTGTCTGCGAATTTATCCTTTTCTCTCAGTTCTTGGATTTGCTGGCATAACTGTGTGGATGTGCCTCTTTGGTTATTCTTTTTTCCTTTCTCCCAGTTGTCATGTGGTTTCATACTTGCAGCTGTGTGCTTGTCTCCCTGTTTTATACCAGTAATGGCTTCTGCGGTTTGTTCATGTTGTCAAAACTCAAGTGTGAGATCTAATTTTTTCCTATTGGTTTTTTTGTATTCCCTTATTTTTGATTATCACAAGTATGATTTCAATATTTCTGTTAACTTTGGAGTTCGGTTTTTCTTCATATTGTTCCTTCAGTCGTCCTTTTAGGTGGCTTTCTTTTTGGTGTTTTTAAATTTTGCAAATGCATCCATTTAACCCTATATGGTTTCCCCATAAAATGTTTTGGCATCCTCCTCTAAGTTTCTTAGAATTCCTTCGTTCATGGCTCTTTCTGCTTTTCCTTTGGATTTTCTTTCTTGCATTCATTGTAGTTCGTGAGTCTGTTGTGTGTTCCACTTTTAGTGTCTGGCTGTATTTCCAATTTGAAAGTGATATCTTCCCTTTTTCATACCTTCGTGATCATAAGTGCACAGGATAAGGTTTTGACTTCTCTTCCATGAATTACGACTGGATTTGTTCTCGAGCTCATGACCTGCGATAGACAAATTTAGGTCTGCTGCTGGGTAGAACATATCTTATTGTCCTCAGAGAAGCAATATTACTCATGGATCCCCAAATTTCAGGTGATCTCGAGAGCCCATGTGGACGTCTGTTATTTTTAGCACCTTCCCATCCAGATGATCTGTCCTGTGCTTAACCTTGATATTATAGTTCCCAACAGAATTGGATAAAGGTCGCCATCTCCCTTCCTCTGTGTTCATGGGCTTCCAACGTATAGATACAACTTTGTTCATGGTGTATATGTTGGCAATTCTTCCAGGTTTCTGTTGTTTTGATGCTCCATCAAGACAAAACACCTTTCGTCATCCCGACCTGAAAGAGCACCATCTTTTTCCTGCATAGGACACCAACAAGCAACCAGGAGAAGACAGCCTGGAGACAATGATCAGAGACAATACTAAGAGACGCAGTGGGAAGATGGTGAGTTGTCAGAGTGCATCCGTGAATGGACTTCATCAGTGTTAATGGAGATATCTCAATGTGGACATAATAATTTTTGGGATCTCACAACAGCAGCATCAAGACAGACCTACAGGCCAAGACAGGTAGGTGAGGACATAGGCTGCCAAGACAGCCACACGAAATCCCAATCATGGAACACCTGCAGGACTGCCTTCATCAGTCCAAGATGCTTAGACCAAGGAGAACAGATTCTCCCATAGGGTTGAGAAGAAAGCTTTGAACACATGTTCTCTTCTGAACACAGCATTCTTCAGGCCTGCGTTCTGCTGAGTTGGTGGATTTATCCTTTCACAGGCACAACAGAGCCCACCAAGGTAAACCTCAGCATATTAAGGCCGGACACTAAAAACACGAAACGGCAGAAAAGGACAGGAACTGCAAATGACTGGCCTCAAGGACAGGGTCAGCCACTACACAAACAGCAGATGGAATGCATGCTGCATACACACACACACACACACACAAACAAACGCATTCATGCACTAAAAAACATTAAGGGCCATAACTGGGTTACTCACGGATCTCTTCTTCCTAAAGAAATTAAATTCAGGTTAGAAAACAGAATGAGTTTAACGAATACAGAGAGGTGACAGAGACTTATATACAATGCAAAGGTGGAAGAATCAATTGATGTCCAGGTAAAGGAAGAAGGAATGATTACGGCTAGGCAATCAGAGTGAAACCACTTCATAGAACACGCCCGAAGCGTGGTTGAAAGCAGCGGCCTTGATACTCGCTGTACATCAGAAAACATAGGAGATATCAGAGAGTCTCGAACCACAGAGATAAAACTGATAAAGATAAAATCACCTAAAGATCTCCTGAAGAGAAGATTGGCAGGAAACTGGATGCAAAGTCCGGAAACATGGCATAAGTGGAGGATCCAATTAGGGACAGGGAAGAACAAGCCTAGAAAATAAGGACACAAATTCTAAGAGCGAAGGCAGAATGATGGATAATGACAGTGAGCTTAGGAATCTCCAAGGAAATAAAAGAGGTGCCTCTTGTAGGCGAAGTAAGAGTGAGAGAAAGAAAAGAGGGCTGATCCTAGATTGGAGAACTCGAGGATGAAAGGGCCCTCATCAGGGAGTAGAGAAAGTGGTCCAGAATCAGAGGCACAGAGGAATCCCAACACCTTCCACAGAATTCAAGACCTAAAGAAACAATGTCATTTCCCCTGGAATATCTAGGCATGGAGGTATTCTCTTTAGGCAAATAGGCATCGGAGAATAGTTTTTCCAGAGCCCAGTCACTGACTTCAAGAGGAAAAGCGATACCAGCTCTCGAAGCAGGCTGAATAGCTCAAGCAAAACCAGCCCAAGCCAAAATCCTTATCCCCTGCATTTCTGAACAATGACAGAGCAGCGGTTCTGTCTAGAACCAGGAGGTACTCAGAAGTCTATGTTTGGGTCGCGGGTTGTGTCCATCAGTTCATAGACCGCCTTCAGATCAACTCATGATTCCAGGGCCTTGGCATTGACTCTGTTCTCAGGTTCTCTGCTCAGCGGCAAGTAAGCTTCTCCTCTCCAGCTCTACCCCTTGATTGGTATATCTCTGCCTCTCTGTACAATACATGATTGTGCACGATGGACAAGGTAACAAAGACAAAAACATTGCACAGTAATTGACTGGGACCAAAGGATGTTTTATTGAATTTGGACCTACGTTCCTCTGGAGGGCAGCCAGGTACAGACAACCTCCCACCATCCTAAAATGCCCGACTTTCGCTCGGAGCTCCGTTGTTCATTATCCAGTTTTTGCCTTCCTGGATCTCCTCACCAACCTGCAGCATCCACTGTCTGTGATGCTGTACTGACCCCTTGTTAACACATTGTGCATCCTCTCGGGGCTCGATTCGAACATGCCCATATTCTGCAAGAGGCACTGTTTGCTTATTGCATGTAACCATTTGGGGGATGGTCATGAGAGGGTGAAGGCAGGCTTGTGCTGCCACATCTCCATGCAGTTCCACAGAGGGTAGCTGCTCCACCCTGAGGGAGTGCTCAAGGTTCTTCCACATTCGAATCCTCTTCAAAGTGTCCTTTTGCACATACAAGTTGTCTTCCTTAAACGGGCACGGAAGTCTTTCAGATGGCTTCACTTGGGCTATGGGTCTCTTCCAACATGCTCTCCTTTGGCTCCTGTGGACTCCAAGAACACGATTCCGTCTTGGAACTAAGGATCTAGGGTTTAGAATCTGCCTTGGATGCATGGTATTTTTGGAAGATTGGGAGGCCTTGTTGGAACAGTTTCTGGAGATGCTCGAGGTACTCGTGTGCTCGCTGTGTAAGACTCAGACTTGTCTTTGGCATGGTTGTGGGAGTTCCTTTTGAGATTCCCTTGGATGGCCCTTTTCCTGTTTAGATGCTCCGTGATTTGGTGGGAGGGCCTCACCCTTGCGCAGGGCTTGGATTTCCTCCCCTGTGGCTTTGCTTGCGGTCCTTAGTTTCTTGGCCTGTCGTGGCTAAGATGGAATGAGGGATTCTTGCCTGTTTATTATCTTTCCTTATTGAAATGACATGGGATTGATTAACTAAAATGTCCTTCTTTGAATTGTGTCTTTATCCTTGTGACTTATAGTCTACCCGCATCTTTCATCTCTGGAATCGATGAGAGGACATGGCAATGCCTTTGCTCAATACCTAGAAGAGTGGCCCAAGAAAATGACTTGGACCTGGCCTTCTGTGTGTTGGCAGGTGTTGGATTACTGATTCACACGCTTCAGTCACTACTAGAGAGCTGAGTATTTGTAGCTTTCCTGACCTAATCTTGGGAGTTGCTATGTGTCTGATAATGTATCCTCTTCTCTCCTGTCTTGGATTTGCTAGCATAAATGTGTGAATGTGTCTCTTAGGTTATTCTTTTTTCCTTTCTACCAGTTCTCAGGTTGTTTTACAATTTAAGCTGTTTCCTGTCTCCCTGTTTTATCCCAGTAATGGCTTCTGCAGTTTGTTCATGATTAAGACACTGAATTGTGAGATCTCCTGATTTTTTTCCTATTGATTTGTTTGTATTTCCTTTATTTCGATAACTATATGTATGATTTCATTTTTTCTGTTAAATTTGGAATTTGGTTCTTCTTCTTCTTGTTCCTTCAGCATCGAGATAGGTTGATTTACTCTTTTTTATTCTTTTGTTTTTAAATTTTGGAAATGCATGTATTAACCCATATGGTTCCCCATAAAATGTTTTGGCATCACCCCATAAGTTTCTTGACATTCCTTTCTTCATGGCTCTTTCTACTTTTCCTTTGGATTTTCTTTCTTGCATTCTTTGCTAGTTTGTGAGGTGTTTTCCGACTTAGTGTCTGGGTGTATGTCCAATTTGAAAGTGATATCTTCCCGTTATCAAACCTTCATGATCATAAGTGCACAGATAGGTTCTGACTTCTCTTCCATAATTACCCCTGGATTTTGACTCCAGCTCAAAAACTGTGATATAGAAACTTTTGTCTGCCTTTAGGAAGAACAAATCGTATGCTCCTCAGATACGCAATCTTACTCATGGATCCCCAAAGCTCAGGAGGTCTAGAGAGCCAATGTGGACCTTTCTAATTCCGTACCACCTTTCCATCCAGATGATCTCTGCTGTGCTTAAGATGGATATCATAGTCCCCAACAATATTGGATTAAAAATCACCATCTCCCTTCCTATCTCTTCAGATGCTTCCACGTTTAGATACAGCCATGTTCGGGTATATATGTTGGGAGTTCTTCCAGGTTTCAGATGTTTTGATGCTCCATCATGACAAAACACCTTCCACTCTCTTTTGTTTCTCAAAGGCATAAAATCACTCTAGATGACTTAGGCACAATCACTTTGGCTCTCTTCTCCTTGGCAAGAGCATAACCAAGTTTCCAAATTTCTTCAGTTTCAAGATATGTGTATCTTTATAGTCAAAGGAAATCTCCTATGGGCAACAGAGGTCGAGTTTGTTTAATATTTGTTGTTTTCTGATGGATCTTTTCTCGTTTTTTTTTTTGTTGTTGTTTGTATTATTTTACTGTATTTTATTTTTTTTTTTGTAATTTCAACCACACCTACAAAATGTTTGTATTGACGGGAGACTTTTGTCCTGAATGCTGAATGAATTATTGTTAGGTAAGTAGTTCACTTTCTCATTTCGGTTGACTTCTGACTTGAATTGTCTGTGCCTTTCCCTTTTATGGTATTTTCTTTGGGGATGCTTCATTAGTGCGATTTCTCACTTCCTCCCCTTTTTCGCGTGTCTTCTCTGTGTGTGTGTGTGTGTGTTCATGTGTGTGTGTGCATGTGCATGTCTTAATGTGTGTGTGGTCTGTGTGTGTTTTACACAAAACTTATAATTAAATTTTAAGAGGTAGAAAGGGTCTCTTAAGGGTAGCAACACCATTTGACATGCCTTGTCAACTCACATTCCATCTGTTTCAAGAACATCTTCTGCAAGGAATGTCATCATTTGTACTCTTCCATAAACATGTATTCTCACAAAACTGCCTTCAAACAAACACCACATTTCATGTGTCTCATTAGAATCGTATTGTTTGTCCCAATAACCGTTGATTTTTCGTATGTTTCTTGACTTTATTGAGGGAGTGAAATCGTCTGTTTGTTTTCTCTCTGAGAATGTTAGATATGACAGAGCCCAAAGCTCTCTGCAAGCCTGTCACATGAGACATGAGGAAGAATTTATTCTTGCTTAAGTCTCAGTAAGAATTTGCGGTGACATGGAGGACAGTGAAATGGTAGGAGTGTCTAATAACCTCGTGCTTGTCTTCAGCCATGAAGGCAAAAGGAAGATGACAACAATAACGGAAGCGGGGTGGAAATTGACCTGAAGCCTACACAGGAAATTGCACAGAGTAAGAAATCGGAAGTCGCAGAAACGATGGGAGAGTTTGGAGACATAGCTCAAGGGAGATTTGGGTGGTTCGTGCATCAGAGGACAGTGATCCCATGCAAAGAACAAAGGCACCGGAGAACAGGCACACAGGGAACCCACAAGGAACCTGTTTTCCAATGCATTTGGCTGTGACGAACAGAGGGTCTGCGTTCTTGACAACACAATTCTTGAGGGCTGGAGTTTTCAGATCAGCAGGCTTGGCAGAAATCGACTCTAAAGAACACCGTGTTTTCCTTGCAGGGGACACCAACAAGCAACCAGGTGCAGACAGCCTGGAGACCATGATCAGAAACAATACCAGGAGATGTAGGTGGAGGAGAGTGGGTCCTGGCAGTGCATCCGTGAGAGGCAGTGTTTCTGGAAATGATTCAATTGGTGCATAAGAAATGTTCGACTCTCAAACCAGTAGCAACAGGACCGAGCTACTGGCCAAGACAGGATGGTGAGACATTTGCTGCCTAACCTGCCAACACGAAAACCCAACCTTGGAACCCGTGGAGGACTGCCTTCCTCAGTCCAAGTTGCTTAGTCCAAGGAGAACAAATTCTCCCATTGGAGACAAGAAGAATGCCTTGACCACATGCTCTCTTCTGAACACAGCATTCTGCAGGCCTGCATTCTATTTGGTTGTGGAATGTCTCCTTTCACACGCACACCAGATCCTACTAAGTGAAACCTCAGCATATTCAGTCTGGGCCCCAAACACACCAAACTCCCGGCAAGGAGGGCCCTTGCAGTTGTCTGGCCTCAATGACAGGTCAGCCACAACACAACAGCAGATGGCATGCATCACACACACACACGCACACACACACAAACCCATCATCCCTTAAGGGCCAGCACTTGGTCACTCCCGGATTTCCTCTTCTTAAAGACATTCACCTCACGATGGAAAAAGAATGAGCTTTCAGAATACGGAGTGGAAGACAGAGACTTATCCAAGGCAAAGATGGAAGAATCAACTGATGCCAAGGTAAAAAACAAGATGATCACGGCTAGGCAATCAGAAACTTCTACATAGAACACGCCCAATGGGGTATAGAAAGCAGCGGACAGGACGCTTCCTGTACATCAGAAAACATAGAGATATCAGAGAGTCTCGAACCACAGAGATAAACTGATAAAGATAAACGAACATAAATAGCTCCTGAAGAGAAGACTGGTAGGAGACTGGATGCAAAGTCAGGGAACATGGCAGATAGAGGATCCAGTTAGTGACCTGGAAGAACTAGTCTAGAAAATAAGGAAGCAAATTCTAAAAGAGAAGGAAGAATGAGCTTAGGGAATCATGATCTCCAGGAATTGAAGGTGGTGCCTCTTGTAGGAGAAGTAAGAGTGAGTGAAAGAAAGAGGGCTGAACATGGATTTGAGAAATCGGGGCGGAAAATGACCCTCATCTGGTAGCACAAACAGAGGTCCACAGTCAGAGGCACAGAGGAGTCCCATCACCTTTCACAGAAGCAGAACACCAAAAGACATAGTGTCATTTCCCCCTGGAAAATCTAGGCATGAAGGAATTCACTTTAGCAAATAGGTATGGGAGAATAGTTTTTCCATAGCTCAGTCACTGACTTCAAGAGGAAATCCGGCTCTCGAAGAAAGCCGGATAGCTCAGCAACACCAGCCCAGGCCAAAACCCTTATCGCCTGCATTTCTGAACAATGACTGAGCAGCGGTTCTTGTCTAAAACCACGAGGTTCTCAGAAGTCAACGGTTGGGTCCCAGGATGTGTCCATCAGTTCAGAGGCATCCTTCAGATCAACTCATGACTCCAGGGTCTTAGCAATGACTGTGGTCTCAGGTTCTCTGCTCAGGGGAAAGTAAGCTTCTCCCTCGCCAGCTCTACCCCCTTGATTGTGAACTCTTGGTCTCTCTCTCTAATAAGTGCAAGCGCATCGTTAGACAAGATAACAAAAACAAAACCAGGCACAATAATTGAGTGGGGACAGAGGATGATTTATTGAATTTGGACCAAGGTTCCTATGGAGGGCAGCTAGGGACAGAGAACCTCCCACCATCCTAAAATATCAAACCTTCGCTCGGAGCTCTAATGTTCATTCTCCTGTTCTTTGTCTTCAAGGACCTCCTCACCAACCTGAAGCATCCGCTGTTTTTCACACTGTACTGTACCCTTGTTGATACATGTTCATTCTCTTCTGTCTCCATTATAACATGCCCATCTTCTACAACAGGCACTGTTTGCTTATCACATGACATAATTTGGCTGACGGTCATGAGAGGTAGAAGGCAGGCTTGTACTTCCACATCTCCATGCAGTTCCACAGGGGTAGCTGCTCCACGCTGATGGAGTGCTCAATGTTCTTCCACATTCAAATCCTCTTCAATGCGTCCTTTTGGACATACAAGTTGTCTTCCTGAAAAGGGCACAGATGTCTTTCAGATGGCTTCACTTGGGCTATGGTTCTCTTCCAAAATGCTCTCCATTTGCTCCTGTGGCCTCCAAGTACATTAGTCCATACTGGACCTAAGGTACTACACCTAAGATGTAGAGTCTGCCTTTGATGCATGGTCATTTTTGAAGATTGGGAGGCCTTGTTGGCAGCATTTCTGGAGAGGGTCGTGGTACTCATGTCCTCCCTGTTGAAGACTCCAGACATGTCTTTGGCACGGTTGCAGGTGTTCAGTTTTCTTTCCTTGGGTGGCCCTTCTCCTGTTCAGAAGCTCCGTGATTCTGTGGGAGGGTCTTATCCTTGTGCCAGGCTCAGATTTACTCCCCTGAGGCTTTGCTTGAGGCCTGATTGTTTCTTGGCCTGTCGTGGTTAAAATGGAATGGTGGATGCTTGTCTTTCTCTGGAATCCAGAGGGCTGGTGCTGATAATAACGACCAAACACTATGGATTAGGCCATGTAGAAGGTGACACCGACTCGCTTAGCTAACTGCCTTGGTGAGAGACCGAGACAGCTCCAGCGGTTCGGAACGGCCTGGGGTGCTCTTTTACCACCCACGACTACTCTAGACAATTGTAGTGATCTGGCGTGCTGTAATGAGGAGTGGTTGCTATGAACTCAAAGCATTGTGACATCACAAATGCTGGCTTCACTGAAGCAGCTGTCCCTCTACCATGACGTTGGTGTCCTGAGGCTTTCGGTAGGAAGCCCCCGAAGGACAGAACAAGAGCCTTCTGATTCTGATCAAGAACTCAGGTTGTTTGTGCGTTAGTGTCCCACTTACACTTTCTGGAAAAAGGGGAAAGAAAATTATGTTAACTGTACCTTCCTTTAGGCCAACATTTTCCCAGAGATGGCAAGGTGTCCTATTACCACTACAATTTCTAGAGATCTCAAGAAACGGTGAGGCCTCATGGTATCAACAACTCTCCATGCGGTTGGTAATCCTGTGTGTGAGAGCATCCTTTCTCAGCGTCCTTTGCCTATGGCTCAGTGATGACTAAGGGACGGAAAGTCCCCTTTCGAGGAAAAAGGTGAGGGCATAGATATATGGTGCTGTCTGTGGTCTCATCTCTTAGTTTTATGAAACTCACAGCTAATGGTTTAAGGCTCTGTCTACCTGGATTTCCATTACAAACCTTTGCAAAGTCTTAGAGGAGTGTCATTCTGCATCAGGGCTAAACCTAAGGAAGAGGTCGGGACCACACCCATTGTCATCATTAGTTGCCCTTGTTGCAGTAACTGGTATAATCATGTTGACCATGTCTCTTTAGTCAGAAGGATAGGTACGGCTAATATCGATGGCTTGCAAGTCCCATTCGAGCAGACGTTTGCAGTGAGCCTCAACGCCCTTCCAAGAACTAGTGGATGAAGAAGGCTTGGTCCATTTTGGCTAGACAGTATTCCTCGGCCATCGAAGAGAATGAACGCACTGGACCTTGCCTTGACATGAATGTCCCATGCCTGGCTGATGTGAAATAAAGACGCAAGCAGAAAAAGGGAAATATTATATGGCTTCCCACAATATGTGCCTCATAAGGAATACCTTGGCGCTTTGTCCTCTTCAATAAACACGTATTCTCATAAAACTGCCTTCACATAATCACCACGATTGTGTGCCACATTAGTGTCGTATTGTTTTTCACTATACCCCTTGCTTTATCACATGTTTCTTGACTGTCATGAGGGAGTGAAATCATCTGTTTGTTGTCTTTCTGAGAATGATAGATGTGACGAAGCCCAATGCTCTCCACAACACTGCCACATGAGGCAAGTAGAAGATTTCATTCTTTCTTATGTCTCAGTAAGAATTTGTGGTGACATGTAGGACAGTGAGATGGTAGTAGTGTCTAACAACCTCATGCTTGTCTACAGCCAAGAATGCAACAGGAAGATGACCACAACAACTGCAATGGAGTGGAAATGGACAGGAAGCCTACAAGGTAAAATCGACAAAGAAGAAAGGTAGTCGCAGAGACTAAGAGAGAAGGTTGGAGACATGGCTTATAGGAGATTTCGTTGTTTCATGCATCAGATGGCACATGGCAATGATCGCTTGCAAAGGACAAAGGCACAAGAGAGCAGGGCACTCTGGAAAACCACAAGGCACCTGTTTTCCAGTGCCATCGGCTGTGACAAGAAGAGGGTCTGAACGGCATCACTTCTTGACAACACAAGTCTTGAGTGCTGGAGTTTTCAAATCAGCAGGCTTGGAGGATATAAACTCGAAAGATCATCGTGTTTTTCCTGAATTGGTCGCCAACAAGCAACCACGTGCAGACAACCTGGAGACCATGATCAGTGACAATACCAGGACACCCAGGGGGAAGATGGTGGGTCCTGGCAGTGCTCCCATGAGAGGCAGTGTTCGTGGAGTTGTCTCAATGGGGGCATAAGAAATATTGGGCTCCCACATGAGAAGCATCAAGACGGAGCTACTGGCCAATACAGGATGGTGAGTACATTAGCTGCCAACTGTGCCCACATGAAATCCCAAAAGTGGAACACTTGAGGGACAGACTTCCTCACTCCAAGTTGTTTAGTCCTAGGAGAACTGACTCTCCCATAGGGGACGAGAAGAATGCCTTGACCACATGATCTCTTCTGAACATAGCATTCTGTAGGCCTACATTGTGATGAGATTGTGAAATTTTCCTTTCACAGCCACACCAGTGCCCACCAAGGTAAACTCAGTATATTCAGCCCAGGCCCCAAACACACCAAACAGCAGGCAAGGGGAGCCACTGCAGATAGCTGGTCTCAAGGACAGCGTCAGCCACAACACAAATATCAGATGGCATGCATCACACACACACACACACACACACACACACACACACACACACACTCACACACACTCACACATGACAAACCTTAAGGGCCTGCCCTTGTTCACTCATGATCTCTTCTACCTAAATAAATTACCCACAGGATAGAAAACAGAATATGTATTTCGAATACAGAGAGGAGACAGAGATCTAGATCTAATACAAGATGGAAGAATCAATAGATGCCAAGGAAAAAGAACAAGAAAGCATCACGGCTAGGAAATCAGAGTGAAGCTTCTACATATAACACGCCCGATGTGGGTTTGAAAACAGCGGCCTGGATCCTTCCTATACATCAGAAATAATAGAAGATATCAGAGTCTCAAACCACAGAGATAAAACTGATAAAGATAAATGAACCTAAAGAGCTCCTGAAAAGAATATTTGTAGGAGTCTGGATGCAAAGACTGGGAACAGGACAGAAGTAGAGGATCCAATTAGTGACCTGGAAGAACAAGCCTAGAAAATAAGGAAGCAAAATCTAAGAGAGAAGGAAGAATGACAGAACATGACAATGAAATTAGGGAATCATCATCCAAAAAGAAAGGAAATAGGTGCCTATTCTAGGATAAGTAAGATTGAGAGTAAGTAAAGAGGGCTAAACATGGTTTTGAGAATCGGGGCTGTCAATGACCCTCATCTGGGAGCTGAAACAGAGGTCCAGAATCAGAGGCACAGAGGACTCCCATCACCTTCCACAGAAGCCGAGCACCAAAAGACATTCCCCCCCCTGGAAAATCTAGGCATGGAGGAATTCTCTTTAGGCAAATAGGCATCGGAGAATAGTTTGTCCATAGCCCAGTCACTGACTTCAAGAGAAAAAGCTATACCAGCTCTCAAAGCAAGCCGGATAGCTCAAGGAACATCCGACCAAGCCAAAATCCTTATCCCCTGCTTTTCTGAACAATGACAGAGTAGCGGTTCTTGTCTAGAACCAGGAGGTATTCAGAAGTCAAAGGTCGGGTCCCTTGTCGTGTCCATCAGTTCAGAGGCAGCCTTCAGATCAACTCATGATTCCAGGGTCTTGGCTATGTCTCTGGTCTCAGGTTCTCTGCTCAGGGGCATGTAAGCTTCTCCCTCTCCAGCTCCAACCCCTGATTGCGATTTCTCTGTCTATCTGTCCAATACGTGCATGTGCATCATTTGACAAGATAACAAAAACAAAAGCAGGGTACATTAATTGATTGGTGCCAGAGGATGTTTTCTTGAATTTGGACCTAGGTTCCTGTGGAGGGTAGCCAGGTACAGAGAACCTCTCACCATCCTAAAATGCCCGACCTTCTCTTTGAGCTCCCTCATTTATTCTACTGTTCCTTGTCTCCCTGGATCTCTTCACCAACCTGAAGCATCTGCTGTCTGTCGCGCTGTACTGACTCCTTGATGAAAATTGTGCACCTTCTCGGGGCTCCATTAGAACATGCCCATCTTCCACAAGAGGCACTGTTTGCTTATCACATGAAACAATTTGGGGGATGATCATGAGAGGGTGAAGGAAGGTTTGTGCTGCCACATTTCCGTGCAGTTGCTCAGAGGGTAGCTGCTCCAACCTGAGGGAGTGCAAAAGGTTTTTCCACATTCGAATCCTCTTCAATGCGTCCTTTTGGACATAAAAGTTGTCTTTCTGAAACGGTTAGGTATTCTTTTGGATGGCTTCACTTGGGCTTTGGGTGTATTTCAACATGATCTCCATTTGCTCCTGTGGACTCCAAGTACATGAATGCATCCTGGACCTAAGGTTAAGGGTGTAGAGTCTGCCTTTGATGCATGGTCATTTTTGAAAAGTGGGAGGCCTTGTTGGCACCGTTTCTGGAGACGCTGGAAGTACTCATGTCCTCGCTGTGGAGACTCCAGACATGTCTTTGGCACGGTTGCGTGGGTTCACTTTGAGCTCTCCTTGGGTGGCCATTTTCCTGTTCAGAAGCACCGTGATAGGGTGGGAAGGCCTGACCCTTGTGCTGGGCTCAGATTTCCTCCCCTGAGGCTTCACTTGAGGCCTCATTGTTTCTTGGCCGGTCTTGGCTAAGATGGAATTGTGGATGCTTGCCTTTCTCTGGAGTCCAGAGGACTGGAGCTGACAGTCATGACCAAACACTACGAACTGAGCCATGGAGAAGGTGACACCAACTCGCGTCGCAAACTGCCTTGATTTGAGACACAAGCAGCTCCAGCAGTTTGGGACGGCTTGGTGTCCTCATGTCCCACCCATGACTACTCCAGCCAAGTGTAGTGATCAGGCGTGGGTTGGGGAGGAGTGGTTGCTATGCCCTCAAAGCTCTGTGACATCACAGATGATGGCTTAACTGAAGCAGCTGTCCCTCTCCAATGACCTTGGCGTCCTATGGCTTTAGGTAGGAGCCCCGGGAAAGACATATAAAGAGCCCTCTGAGTTTGATGAAATACTCGGGTTGTCTTGGGGGTTAATGTCCCACTTTCCCTTTCTAGACTAAGAGGAAAGAAAATGGCATTCAGTATTCCTTCCTTTAAGCCAACATTTCCCCAGATACGGAAAGTTGTCCTATTTCCACTAAAATTTCTAGAGAGCTCAAGACACAGGTGACCTTGTGTGTATCAACAGCTCTCCGTGGGTTTTGTCATTCTGTGGGTGAGAGAGTCCTTTGTCAGCGTCTTTTGCCTATGGGTCAGTGATGAGTAAGGTTGGAAAGTCCCTTTTTGAGGGAAAGGTGAGGGCTTCGAATTCGGTGCTGTCTTTGGCCTCATCTCCTAGTGTTCTGAAATGCACGGTCAGGAATTAGGGCTCTGTCTCCCTGGTTTTCCCTTAATCAACTTTGCAAAGTCTTCGTGGAGACTGACCTTCAGCATCACAGCTAACTCTTAAGGGAGAGGCCTGGACTGCATCCGTTGTCATCATTAGTTTACTATACTTGTTGTGGTACTGGGTATAGACACGCAGACCAAGTCTCTTTAGTCAGAATGAAAGGGACGGCCTATACCGACGACTTGCAAGGCATATTCGAGCAGACCTTTGGAGTGAGCCGCAATGCCCTTACAAGGCCTGGTGGATATGGAAGGTTTGGTCCATTTTGGCAACACAGTATTCCTCAGCCGTTGAAGAAAATGAACCCTTGGACCTTGCCTTGACATAAATGTCCCATGCCCTGCTGATGGGAAATGGAAAAGGCAAGCAGACAAATGGAAATGTCATATGGCTTCCCACAATATGTGCCTCGGGAGGAATACCTTGGCCCTTAGTAAAGGAAGGGACAACCGAAGTGCAAGAAGTCAGAGAATGAAACCCACCAGAAATGACTCAGGACTCTGAGAACCAAGCTGAGGGTTACAGAAAAGAGGACTGTTAAAGGGATGTTCAGGAGTTGTGGCATATATTAGGAGGAGCACTGGGACGTACATGCAACTAAAGCATCCGTGAATACTCTGTCAAAAATGGATGATGGATGATAGGCGGGCTTTCTCAACCGAATAGCAACAACAACAACAAATATTCAAAGGAAAACAGCCTGGCCCTTTCACAACCAAAGGAAGTCACATGGAGAAAAAGAAAGCATTATAGTGTTTAATATCTTTCCTTATTGAAATGACATGGGATTGCTTTACTAAAATATCCTTCTCTGAATTTTGTCTTCATCCTTGTTACTTATAGTCTACCCGCCTCTTCCATCTCTGGAATCGATGAGAGGACATGCCAATGCCTTCGCTCAATACCTAGAGTGGCCCAGGAAAATGACTTGGACCTGGCCTTCTGTGTGTTGGCAGGTGTTGGATTACTGATTCAAACTCCTCAGTCACTATTAGAGTGCTAAGATTTTGTAGGTTTCCTGACCTAATCTTGGGAGTTGCTATGTGTCTGATAATTTATCCTCTTCTCTCAGGTCTTGGATTTGGTAGCACAAATGTGTGGATGTGTCTTTTAGTTTATTCTTTTTTCTTTTCAACGAGTTCTCAGGTTGTTTTACACTTTCAGCTGTGTTCTTGTCTCCCTGTTTTATTCCAGTAATTGCTTCTGCAGTTTGTTCATGATTTATACACTGAATTGTGAGACCTCCTGATTTTTTTCCTATTGGTTTGTTTGTATTTCCTTTATTTCGATAACTATATGTATGATTTCATTTTTTCTGTTAACTTTGGAATTTGGTTCTTCTTCTTGTTCCTTCAGCATCGAGGTAGGTTGCTTTATTATTTTTTTTTTTGGTGTTTTTAAATTTTGGAAATGCATGCATTAACCCATATGGTTTCCCCATACAATGTTTTGGCATCACCCCATAAGTTTCTTGACATTCCTTTGTTCATGTCTCTCTGTGCTTTTCCTTTGGAATTTCTTTCTTGCATTCTTTGCTAGTTCGTGACATGTTGTGTTTTCCAACTTTTAGTGTCTGACTGTATGTCCAATTTGAAAGTGATATCTTCCCATTATCAAACCTTCATGATCATAAGTGCAGAGGATAGGATTTGACTTCTCTTCCATTAATTACCCCTGGATTTTGACTCCAGCTCATGACCTGTGATATAGAAAATTTTGTCTACCTTTGGGAAGAACATATCTTATGTTCCTCAGATACGCAATCTTACTCATGGATCTCCAAGGCTCAGGAGGTCTAGAGAGCCTAGGTGGACGTCTGTTATTCCTTACCACCTTTCCATCCAGATGTTCTGTGCTGTGCTTAACGTGGATATTATAGTCCCCAACAATATTGGATTAAAGTCCCCATCTCCCTTCCTCTCTATTCACATGCTTCCAACGTTTAGATACAGCACTCTCCAGGTATATATGTTGGCAGTTATTCCAGGTATCTGATGTTTTGATGCTCCATCATGACAAAACACCTTTCGCACTCTTTTGTCTCTCAAAGGCATAAAATCACACTGCATGAGTTAGGCACAATCACTTTGGCTCTCTTCACCTTGGCAAAAGCATAACCAACGATTCCAAATTTCTTCACTTTCAAGCTATGTGTATCTTTATAGTCAAAGGAAATCTTCTATGGGCAACAGAGGTCGAGTTTGTTTAATATTTGTTGTTATCTGATGGAACTTTTCTCGTTGTTGTTTTTGTTTGTTTGTTTTATTTTATTTTATTTATTTTATTTTTTGTAATTTCAACCACACCTACAAAAGTTTGTTGGACGGGAGACTTTTGTCCTGAATGCTGAATGAATTATTGTTAGGTAAGAAGTTAACTTTCTCATTTCGGTTGACTTCTGACTTGAATTCTCTTTGCCTTTCCCTTTTATGGTATTTTCTTTGGGGATGCTTCATTAGTGCGAATTTTCACTTCCTCCCCCTCTTTCCCGTGTCTTCTCTGTGTGTGTGTTCGTGTGTGTGTGCATGTGCATGTCTTAATGTGTGCGTGGTCTGTGTGTGTTTCACACAAAACTTATAATTAAATTTCAAGAGGTTGGAATTGGGTTTCTTAAGGTTAGCAATTCATTTTGACATGCCTTGAAAACTCACATTCCATCCGTTTCAAGAACATCTTCTGCAAGGAATGTCATCATTTGTACTCTAGCATAAACACGTATTCTCACAAAACTGCCTTCAAACAACCACCACATATTGTGTGCTCATTAGAATCGTATTGTTTGTCCCTATACCTTTTGATTTTTTGTATGTTTCTTGACTGTCTTGAGGGAGTGAATTCGTCTGTTTCTTTTCTTTCTGAGAATGATAGATATGACAGTGTCAAAAGCTCTCTGCAAGCCTGTCACATGAGACATGTAGAATAATTCATTCTTGCTTAAGTCTCAGTAAGAATTTGCGGTGACATGGAGGACAGTGAGATGGTAGGAGTGTCTAATAACCTCGTGCTTGTCTTCAGCCATGAAGGCAAAAAGAAGATGACAACAATAACAGAAGCGGGGTAGAAATTGACCTGAAGCCTAAACAGTAAACTCCACAGAGTAAGAAATCAGAGGTCACAGAAACTATGGGGGAAGTTTGGAGACATGGCTCAAGGGAGATTTGGGTGGTTTATGCATCAGAGGGCAGTGATCCCATGCAAAGGACAAAGGCACAGGAGAACAGGGCACACTGGGAACCCTCAAGGAACCTGTTTCCCAGTGCATTCGGCTGTGATGAACAGAGGGTCTGCGTTCATTTCAACACAATTCTTGAGGGCTGGAGTTTTCAGATCAGCAGGCTTGGCAGAAATCGACTGGAAAGTACACCGTGTTTTTCTTGCTGGGGACACCAACAAGCAACCAGGTGCAGACAGCCTGGAGACGATGATCAGAAACAATACCAGGAGATGTAGTTGGTGGAGAGTGCGTCCTGGCAGTACATCTGTGAGAGCCAGTGTTTCTGGAAATGATTCAATGGGTGCATAAGAAATGTTCGACTCTCAAACCAGTAGCAACAGGACCGAGCTACTGGCCAAGACAGGATGGTGAGACATTTGCTGCCTAACCTGCCAACACGAAATCCAAACCGTGGAACACTTGGAGGACTGCCTTCCTCAGTCCATGATGCTTAGTACAAGGAGAACACATTCTCCCATAGGGGACAAGAAGATTGCCTTGACCACATGTTCTCTTCTGAACACAGCATTCTGCAGGCCTGCATTCTATTGGGTTGTGGAATGTCTCCTTTCACACGCACACCAGATCCTACTAAGTGAAACCTCAGCATATTCAGCCTGGGCCCCAAACACCCCAAACACCAGGCAAGGATGGCCCTTGCAGTAAAGGGCCAACAATAGGTCACTCCCGGATTTCCTCTTCTTAAAGACATTCACCTCATGATGGAAAAATTATGAGCTTTCAGAATATGGAGTGGAAGACAGAGGACTTATATCCATGGCAAACATGGAAGAATCCACTAATGCCAAGGTAAAAGAACAAGATGATAACGGCTATGCAATCAGAGAAAACTTCTACATAGAACACACCCGATGGGGTATAGAAATCAGCAGGACAATTCCTGTACATCAGAAAACATAGAAGATATCAGAAAGTCTCGAACTACAGAGATAAACTGATAAAGATAAACGAACCTAAAGAGCTCCTGAAGAGAAGATTGGTAGGAGACTGGATACAACGTCCGGGAACATGGCAGAAGTACAGGATCCAATTAGTGACCTGGAAGAACTAGTCTAGAAAATAAGAAAGCAAATTATAAAAGAGAAAGAAGAATGACGGGACATGACAATGAGCTAAAGAATCATCATCTCCAGGAATTGAAGGTGGTGCCTCTTGTAAGAGAAGTAAGAGTGAGTGAAAGAAAGAGGGCTGAACATGGATTTGAGAAATCGGGGCGGAAAATGACCCTCATCTGGTAGCACAAACAGAGGTCCACAGTCAGAGGCACAGAGGACTCCCATCACCTTCCTCAGAAGCAGAACACCAAAAGACATAGTGTCATTTCCCCCTGGAAAATCTAGGCATGGAGCAATTCACTTTAGCAAATTGGTATGGGAGAATAGTTTTTCCATAGCTCAGTCACTGACTTCAAGAGGAAATTCTATACCAGCTCTCATAGAAAGCCGGATAGCTCAAGCAACACCAGCCCAGGCCAAAACCCTTATCACCTGCATTTCTGAACAATGACTGAACACCGTTTCTTGTCTAAAACCATGAGGTTCTCAGAAGTCAACGATTGGGTCCCAGGAGGTGTCAATCAGTTCAGAGGCAGCCTTCAGATCAACTCATGATTCCAGGGTATTGGCAATGACTGTGGTCTCAGGTTCTCTGCTCAGGGGAAAGTAAGCTTCTCCCTCGCCAGCTCTACCCCTTGATTGTGAACTCTTGGTCTCTCTGTCTAATAAGTGCAAGCGCATCATTTGACAAGATAACAAAAACAAAACCACGCACCATAATAGAGTGGGGGCAGTGGATGATTTATTAAATTTGGACCAAGATTCCTATGGATAGCAGCTAGGGACAGAGAACCTCCCACCATCCTTAAATACCAGACCTTCGCGCGGAGCTCCAACGTTCATTCTCCTGTTCTTTGTCTTCCTGGATCTCCTCACCAACCTGAAGCATCTGTTGTGTGTCATGCTGTACTGACCCCTTGTTGACACATGTTTATTCTCTTCTGTCTCCATTATAACATGCCCATCTTCTACAACAGGCACTGTTTGCTTATCACATGACATTATTTGGCTGATGGTCATGAGAGGTCGAAGGCAGGCTTGTGCTACCACATCTCCATGCAGTTCCACAGGGGTAGCTGCTCCACGCTGAGGGAGTGCTCAAGGTTCTTCCACATTCAAATCCTCTTCAATGCGTCCTTTTGGACATACAAGTTGTCTTCCTGAAACGTGCACTGAAGTCTTTGGGCTATGGGTCCCTTTCAAAATGCTCTCCGTTTGCTCTTGTGGACTCCAAGTACATGAATCCATCCTGAACCTAAGGTTCTACACCTAAGATGTAGAAACTGCCTTTGATGCTTGGTTATTTTTGAAGATTGGGAGGCCTTGTTGTCAGCATTTCTGGAGAGGCTCATCGTAATCGTGTCCTACCTGTTGAAGACTCCAGACATGTCTTTAGCACGGTTGCGGGTGTTCAATTTTCTTTCTTTAGGTGGGCCTTCTCCTGTTCAGAAGCTCCGTGATTGTGTGGGACGGCCTTATCCTTGTGCCGGGCTCATATTTCCTCCCCTGAGGCTTTGCTTGAGGCCTGATTGTTTCTTGGCCTGTCATGGTTAAAATGGAATGGTGGATGCTTGTCTTTCTCTGGAGTCCAGAGGGCTGGTGCTGATAATCACGACCAAACACTATGAATTGGGCCATGTGGAAGGTGACTCCGACTTGCTTTGAAAACTGCCTTGTTGAGAAACCCTGAAAGCTCCAGCGGTTCGGGACGGACTAGGGTGCTCTTGTCCCATCCACGAATGCTCTAGCTAAGTGTAGTGATCAACGTGATGTAATGAGGAGTAGTTTCTATGATCTCAAAGCATTATGACATCACAAATGCTGGATTCACTGAAGCAGCTGTCCCTCTCCCATGACCTTGGTGTCCTAAGGCTTTAGGTAGGAAGCCCCCGAAGGACAGAAGAAGAGCCCTCTGAGTCTGATCAAGAACTCGGGTTGTCTTGTGGGTTAGTGTCCCACTTCCCCTTTCTGGAAAAAGGGGAAAGAAAATGATGTTCACTATACCTTCCTTTAGGCCAACATTTTCCCAGAAACAGCAAGGTGTCCTATTTCCACTCCAATTTCTAGAGATCTGAAGAAACGGTGAGGCCTCATGGGTATCAACAACTCTCCATGGGGTTGGTAATCCTGTGTCTGAGAGCATCATTTCTCAGCGTCTTTTGCCTATAGCTCAGTGATGACTAGGGGTGGGAAAGCCCCCTTTCGAGGAAAAAGGTGAGGGCATAGATATATGGTGCTATCTGTGGTCTCATCTCTTAGTTTTCTGAAACACACGACTAATGGTTTAAGGCTCTGTCTACCTGGCCTTCCCTTACACAACTTTGCCAATTCTGCATCATGGCTAAAGACCACACCCGTTGTCTTTATTAGTTGTCCTTGTTGCGGTATCGGGTATAATCATGTTGACCATGTCTCTTTATTCATAAGGATAGGTGCGGCTAATATCGATGGCTTGCAAGGCCCATTTGAGCAGACCTTTGCATTGAGCCACAACACCCTTGCAAAGACTAGTGGATAAGGAAGGCTTGGTCCATTTTGGCTAGACAGTATTCCTCAGCCATCAAAGAGAATGAACGCCCTGGTCCTTTCCTTGACATGAATGTTCCATGCCTGGCTGATGTGAATTGAAAAGGCAAGCAGAAAAAGGGAAATATCATATGGCATCCAACAATATGTGCCTCATAAGGAATACCGTGGTGCTTTGTCCTCTTCAATAAACATGTATTCTCATCAAATTGCCTTCACACAATCACCACGATTGGGTACCTCATTAGTGTCATATTGTTTGTTGCTATACCCCTTGCTTATCACATGTTTCTTGACTGTCATGAGGGAGTGAAATCATCTCTTTGTTGTCTTTCTGAGAATGATAGATGTGATGAATCCCAATGCTCTTCACAACACTGCCACATGAGGCAAGTGGAAGAATTCATTCTTTCTTATGTCTCAGTAAGAATTTGTGGTGACATGGAGGACAGTGAGATGGTAAGTGTCTAATAACCTCGTGCTTGTCTTCAGCCAAGTGGGCAACAGGAAGATGACCACAACAACTGCAACGGAGCAGAAATGGACGGGAAGCCTACAAGGTAAACTCGACAAAGAAGAAAGGTAGTCGCAGAGACTAAGGGAGAAGGTTGGAGACATGGCTTATAGGTGTTCATTTGTTTATGCATCAGATGGCAGTAATCCCTTGCAAAGGAAAAAAAGCACAGGAGAGCACGGCACGGTGGAAAATAACAAGGCACCTGTTTCCCAGTGCCAAGGCTGTGACGAGAAGAGGGTCTGAAGGGCACGAGTTCTTGACAAAACAAGTCTTGAGTGCTGGAGTTTTCAAATCAGCAGGCTTGGCTGATATAAACTCAAAAGAACTCCGTGTTTTTCCTGCATAGGTCACCAACAAGCAACCATGTGCAGACAACCTGGAGACCATGATCAGCGACAATACCAGAACACGCAGTGGGAAGATGGTGGGTCCTGGCAGTGCTTCCATGGGAGGCAGTGTTTGTGGAGTTGTCTCAATGGGAGCATAAGAAATATTGGGTTCCCACATGAGGAGCATCAAGACCGAGTTACTGGCCAATACAGGATGGTGAGGACATTAGCTGCCTACTCTGCCCACACGAAATCCCAACCGTGGAACACTTGAGGGACAGCCTTCCTCACTCCAAGTTGTTTAGTCCATGGAGAACTGACTCTCCCATAGGGGACGAGAAGAATGCCTTGACCACATGATCTCTTATGAACACAGCATTCTGTAGGACTGCGTTGTGATGAGGTTGTGGAATGTCTCCTTTCACAGGCACACCAGAGCCCACCAAGGTAACACTCAGCATATTCAGCCCAGGTTCCAAACACACCAAACGGCAGGCAAGGAGAGCCACTGCATATGGCTGGTCTCAAGGACAGCGTCAGCCACAACACAAACATCAGATGGTATGCCTCACACACACACACACACACACACACACATACACGACAAACCTTACGGGCCCGCCATTGGTCACTCAATGATCTCTTCTTCCAAAATAAATTACCCACAGGATAGAAAACAGAATATGTATTTCGAATACTGAGAGGAGATAGAGAACTAGATCTAATACAAGATGGAAGAATCAATAGATGCCAAGGAAAAATAACAAGAAAGGATCATGGCTAGGAAATCAGAGTGAAGCTTCTACGTATAACACGCCCGATGTGGGTTTGAAAACAGCGGCCTGGATCCTCCCTATACATCAGAAAACATAGACGATATCAGAGAGTCTCGAACCACAGAGAAAAATCTGGTATAGATAAAAGAACCTAAAGAGTTCCTGAAGAGAAGATTGTAGGAGACTGTATGCAAAGACTGGGAACAGGGCAGAAGTAGAGGATCCAACTAGGACCTAGAAGCACAAGCCTAGAAAATAAGGAAGCAAATTCTAAGAGAGAAGAAAGAATGATGGAACATGACAATGATCTTAGGTAATCATCATCCAAAAAGAAAGGAAATAGGTGCCTAATATAGGATAAGTAAGAGTGAGAGAAAGAAAAGAGGCTGAACATGGATTTGAGAATCGGGGCTGTCAATGACCCTCATCTGGGAGCTGAAACAGAGGTCCAGAATCAGAGGCACAGAGGACTCCCATCACCTTCCACAGAAGCAGAGTACCAAAAGACATTTTCCCCTGGAAAATCTAGGCATGGAGGAATTCTCTTTAGGCAAATAGGCATCGGAGAATAGCTCGTCCATAGCCCAGTCACTGATTTCAAGAGGAAAAGCTATACCAGCTCTCAAAGCAGGCTGGATAGCTCAAGCAACACCTGACCAAGCCAAAATCCTTATTCCCTGTATTTCTGAACCAGGAAAGAGCAGCAGTTCTTGTCTAGAACCAGGAGTATTCAGAAGTCAAAGGTTGGGTCCCGTGTTGTGTCCATCAGTTCATAGGCGGCCTTCAGATCAACTCATGATTCCAGGGTCTTGGCTATAACTCTGAATATGAGTTTTATGTGACTTTTATATGAAATTAGATGACTATAAAATAAATAAAAAATTAATTTAAAAAATAAAAAATATAATTTCTTTACCTTTAAGAATAGCATTGTTTGGGAAAAGCAGATTACCTTGAAGTTTAACTCTATATGAACATTAGAAAATAAAAATGAAAAGGGTATACACTAGACTAAACTAAACTAAATTTTTTTAAAAAATAGAATGCAAAAGTAAAAAATGTGTATGTATCAAAAAGTTCAGGTTAGAAGGTTAATATGGAATTTGATATACTGGACATCTCAGTTTGAAGGTAAATATGTTAAAAAATTATCTATATAATACAAATCAACCATAATAGTGGGAATGAGTTAAAAATAAAAGTTGTATCTATGAAGTAGCAGTGGTTGTTCTCTTGTAGTCTTTTTTTTTTCCTGGTTGGTTTTCAGAGGCAGAGGCCTGTCAGGTGGGTTTCAGTCAATGATTTTCCCTGATTTAAATCCTCCCACCCCTCTCAAGGGGATGGGCTCTGAGGACTCCTGTTTTTTCAGGTCTTTATTCTTTGGAGGTTTTTATGTTTTTTTTTAGTTGTTTTTTTTTTTTTTTTTCTCTCTCTTGCCTAGACTGCTTTTGAGGTTTTTGGAGATGAAAGCAAACTGCACCCTGATCTCTCTCTCAGAGATAATCCTCAGTCTTCTCTACTGTGGGTCTGTAGAGCTCATATAAATTCGCCCTTGCCTGCTGCCAGAGCAAATTTTGAGTCGTAGTCCCAGGGAGCACAGAGTCTTCTGCTTGTACCCAAAGCATTGCAGCAGTCTCTGACTAGGCAGCTCCTGACCATCAGAGAGGTTCCAATTGCCATCCCACACTGAGATTTTCATGCTGGCCCTGGCTGGGAGTCCCTGGTCTTTCTCTGTCTAAGAGTACTGGGCTTGCAAGCACTCTCTCAGTTGAGGGTGTGGGTCACGCGTGTCAAAGGCTCTGATAGAAGGGTGCGTGTCCGAGAGCATGAGCCTGGGCCTTCATGCACCTCTCTCAGGAGAGTGTGTGGGGTGCACGCGTGTCTCATGCTCTGATAGTATGGCACGTGTCTAAGCAATGGATTGGGCCTTTGCACACCTTTCTCAGGGGATGGTAAGGGGTGAAGTTATCTCAGGCTCTGTTAGCAAGTCTCATTACTCTGATGCTTGGTGAGGCTCCAAGCCCCTAAAAGGAGCTGAACCCCACATGATCATGGGTGTGCTGTTGGCTCAGGGACCAAACATCGTTTTTCCAACACACCCTCTTTGGCTCAGCACAAGAGAATCTGTACTGGGTGTGGGGAATTAAGCCCCTGTCCTTAGCTGCAATGATTCACACAATTTGCCTTCAATATACTTTGCACTTTTTGAATGCTTTCAATCAGAGTCCAAGTTAACGCTGGTGTCCAGACTCAGAACGCTCTTGTATTGGGGTATTACTTTCCAATTGGTGGCCTTGTGTGGGTCCCTTGAACTTTTGTTTATTTCAATAACAGTCCAACGTTCTCACTCCACTTACCTGCCCACTGATGACTTCTGCACTGGCAAAGATCCAGACATATATAATTCTGATCTCAGGCTGTTTTTATGGGTAATCAGAATTCTTTGGTAGGAAATCACTTCACTTTGGAGTACAGGTTGAAATGGCACCTCCTCTTACTTGTCCATCATCTTGTCTCCTCTCACATGACACTTATAACAAAATTTCAAGTGATAGGAATTTGGCATTTTATGGATAGCAAATCAATTTCATGTGCATTGAAAACTCATATTCCATCACTTTAAGCCACAATTCCTGCAAAGAATGTCCCATTTTGTCCTGTTTTATAAACACGTATTCCCACTAGCATGCCTACAAAGGAAGACAAAAGTTTAAGTGTCTGGTTAGAGTAGTATTGCTTGTCCATTTTCCCCTGCTTTTTCACATGTTTCTTTACTACCATGATGGGGTGAAATCATACGTTATTTGTCTTTCTGATACTCAGAGATGTGACATAGCCCAATGCTCTCCACAACATTGCCACATGAGGCAAGTGGCAAGAATTCATTTGTCCTTATGGCTGGGTAAGAGTCTGTGATGCCTTTGGAAGATAGTGAGATGTTAGTAGTCTCTGGGAACTCCAGGCTTGTCATCAGCCATGAACACAACTGGAAAATGACTACATCAACTGTGACTTGGTGGAAATTGACCTGAAGCCTACAGACCAAACTCTACAGCAAAAGAGAAAAGAAGTCAAAGAGACTATGGGAGAAAATTGGAGACATGGCTTAGGGAGAAGTAGTTGGTGGTGCTTCAGAGGGCAGTAAGCCAATGCAAAAGACAAAGGCACAGGAGAGATGAGAACACTGGGAACCTACAGGTAGCATGTTTCCCAATGCCACTTGCTCTAAACAGCAGCTTATCTGAATGGTACAAGTCCTTGCCAACAAAGGGTGTTGAGTCTGGAGTTTTCAGATCATCTGTCGTGGCATATATCGATTTGAGAGAACACTGTGTTTCTCCTGGAGAGGACACCAACAAACAACCAGGTGCAAACAGCCTGGAAATCATGATCAGAGACAGTACCAGCAGACACAGAAGGAAGATGGTGGTTTCTGGCAGTGTATCTGTGAAAGGCACAGATGGAGATTATCATCGTGGAGATGATTTGATTGGGGCAAAAGTAATTTGGGGCTCTAGCACAAACAGCATAAAGACCAAACTACTGGCAAAGACAGGACGGTGAGGACATTAGCTGCCTCACGTACAAAAACGAAGTCCAAAACATGGAACACTGTGGAGACTGTCTTCCTCAGTCCAAGTTGCTTAGCCAAAGGAGAACAGACTCTCCAGTAAGGGACTAGAAGAAAGTCCTTCTACCATGCTCTCTTTAAAACACAGCATTCTGCAGGCGTTTGTCTGTTGAGTTGGTTGAACGTATTCTTTATTAGGCAAACCAGTGCACACCAAACTAAACCACACCATATTCAGCACAGAAACACTAAAATGGCATGCAAGGTGAGACACTGCAGATGACTGTCTTAATGTCAGGGGACAGCCACAACACAACAACAGAGGGCATGCACTCCACAAACACCCGAGACTTCCTCAATGGGCAGAGCTTGGCCACCCCATGATCTCTTCTTCCTAAAGACATTACCCTAAGGGTAGAAAACAGAATGGGCTTTGTGAATAGAGAGAAGAAGACAAAGACCTGGATCCAATGCAAAGATGGAAGACTCAATTGATGATGAGGAAAAAAATTAGAAATGATCATAGCCAGGTGATCAAAGTTAAACCTTTAAATGTAACAAGCCCGATGAAGGATTGAAAGCAATATCCAGAATACTCACTGTACATAGAAAAAGACAGAAGACATCAGTGAGTCCTCTACCACAGAGATAAAAGTAATAAAAAAAATAAAATCTAGGGTCTCTGATAATAAGATTGGTAGCAGACTGGTTGCAAGGCCAAGAAGCGGGCAGAAGCAAAGGATACAATTAGTGACGTGATAGAAAAATACTGGAAAATAATGGAAGGTAAGTGAAAGATAGAAGGAAGAATGATGGAACATGACAATAAGCTTATGGAAATCATCAACTCCAAGGGAAAAAAGAAAGAGGTGCCTATTCTTGCACACCTAGGAGTGAAAGAATAAAGAAGGCCAAATATTTCTTTGAGAAATCAGAGCTGAAAATGTCCCTGATCTTGGAGTAGAAACAGAGCTCCATATTAAGAGGCACAGAGTACTCCCATCACCATCAACAGATTCAGAGCAATACAATACAGTGTCATCCCCCATGCAAAGATAGCAAGGGAGTTATTCTCATAATGCAAAAAATGTGTGCGAGAGTAGTTTGTCCATAGCCAAGTCACTGACTTCAAGGCGACCAGTTATACCAGGTCTCAAAGCAGGTCGGATAGAACAATCAACACCAGCCCAAACCAAAATGCGTATCCCTTGCATTTCTGAACAATGACAGAGCAGTGATTCTGTCTAGAACTCTGAGGTATTAAGAAGACAAAGATTGGGTCCTGGGGTGTGTCCATCAGTTCAGAAACGGCCTTCAGCTCAGCTCATGATACCAGGGTCATGGCCTTGTCTCTGGTCTCAAGTACCCTGTTCAAGGGCAACTCTGATTCCCCACCACATCTCCATCCCATGAGTGTGATCTGTTTTTCTCTCAAGTACGTTCATGAATATTGTTGGACATAAATAAATTTTAAAAAGTTTACAATGATTTACTAGGGCCAAAGTATTGTTTATTTAATTTGGACCTATGTCCCTATGGAATGCAGGCAGGTACAGAGCACCTCCCACCATCTTAAAGTGCCAGGCCTTCACTCTGTGCTCCCTTGTCCATTATCCTGTTCTTTGTCTTCCTGTACCTCCCCACTAACCTGTATCACCCACTGTCTGTCCCAGTATAGTGGCCCTTTGTTGTCACATTGTTCATTTTTTCCTGGTTCCATTAGAACATGCCCATCTTCTGCAAGAAACACCGTTTGGTTATTACCTGAAACCATTTGGGGGATGGTAATGAAAAGGTTAAGGCAGGCTTGTGCTGCCATATCTCAATTCAGTTCTGCAGAGGGTAGCTGCCCCACCCTGTGGGCATGCTCAAGGTTCTGCCACATTCGAGTCCTCTTCCATTTGTCTTTTATAGATACACGTTTTTATCTTGAAACGAGCAAGAGTGTCATTCAGATGGCTTCCCTTGTGCTATAGGTCTCCTCCAACATGCTTCATGCTTGCTCCTGTGGACTCCAAGTAAATGAGTCTATCCTGGGACTCAGGTTCTAGGGTGTGGAGTCTGACTTTGGTGCTTGGTCAGTTTTGAAGATTGGGAGGCCCTATGTCATGATTTCTTGAGATGCTAGAGGAACTCATATCCTTGCTCTTGTAGAGTCCAGACATAACTTTACCAGCGTTGTGGGTGTTCCCTATGAGATTTCCTTGGGTGGCACTTTTCCTGGTCAGAAGCGCCTTGATTGGGAGGGAGGACCATAACATATGCAGGACATGGTGTTCATCCCCTGTCTCTTTTTTGAGATCTGATTCTTTCTTGGCCTTTCGTGGGTTAGATGGATTGGGGGATACTTGTCTTACTCTGGAGTCCAGATGGCTTTTGTAACTGTCACGACAATAGACTACAAAATCGGCCATGGAGAATGCTACACTGACTCGCTTCTCAAACTGACTTGGTGAGAGACCCAGGCGGCTACAGTTTTTGGGGGAGCTGTGGATCCTCTTGGACCACTCACTACTACAACATCCAAGTGTAGATCAGGCGTGGTTTGGGGAGGATGGGTTGCTATGACCTCAAAGCTTTGTGACATCAGAGAAGCTGTCTTAACTAAAGCAGCAGTCCCTCTATCATAACCTTTGAGTCCTATGGCTTTAGGTAGGAAGCCAGGGAAAGGCTAAAAAGAGCCCTGAGCCTGTTCAAGAACTCAGATTGTCTATGTGTTAATTTCCACTTTTCCTTTCTAGACAAATAGAAAAAAAAATGATGTATAGCATACCTTTTTTTTTTTTTCTAGGCCAACATTTCTCCAGAGATGGAAAGGTTTTCCTATTTCCACTGCAATTTCTAGAGATCTCAATAACCAGTGAGGCCCTGGGTATTATCATCTCTCTGTGATGTCATCCTGTGGGTAACAGAGTCCTTGCTCAGCATCTTTTACCTATGGGTCAGTAATGACTAAGGGACGGGAAGGCCTTTTTCAAGGATAAATGTTAGAATATGTATGTATTATGCTGTCTGTGTCCTCATCTCCTCGTGTTAAGAAACACTATTCATAAGGGATTAGGGCTCTGTCTACCTGGCTTTACCTTGGACAGCTTTTCAAATGCTTCAAGAAGATTGACATTCTGCATGATAACTAACCCTTAAGGAAGAACCCATGAGAGCACTCCTTGTTATCTTAGTTAACTCTACCTGCTGTGGTAATGGGTATAGCCATGTTGACTACTTCTCATTAATCAGAGGAAAAATGAACGGCTTATATGGATGGCCTGCAAGGCCCAATAGATCAGAACTGTGGATTGAGTTGCATTGCCCTCACAAGGACTATTGGATAAAGAAGGTGCAGTCCACATTGGCAACAGAGTATTCCTCAGCCATCAGAGAGGATGAACCCCTGGTTCTTGCATTGACATGAATGTCACAAGATGCCAAATGAAAAAGGCAAGCAGACAAAGGGAAATATAATACGGCTTCTCTCTTAAGTGCTCCAGGATGAATACCATGGGCCTTAGTAGAAAGAAGTGGAAATGGAAGGGGAAGAAGTCACAGAAGGAGAAAAACCAGAAGTGACTCAGTACTCTGAGGTTACAGAAAAGAAAGGCATGCAGGAAATGAGGGAACTGGCTAATGGGTGTTGAGGAGTTGTGGAACATCTTAGAGTTTTAGGATGAACTCTAGGTCATCTATGGAACTAAAGCATCCATGAATACTTGTCAAAATCGAATGATGGATGATAGGCCTATTTCCTCAACAGAACAAAAAATTAAAATTAAAACAAACTGGCCCTTTCAAAAGCAGGTAAAGATAGACAGAGAAAACGAAAAATTATATTTATATTATCTTTACTTATGAAAATGGCATGGAATTTGTTTTCTATAATGTCCTTATCTGAATTGAGTTTCATACTTGTAAATTACAGTGTACCCGCCTCCTCCATTTGTGGATTTGATGAGAAGAAACGACATTAACTTCATCAAATGTATAGAAATGTTGACCAGAAAAATAATTTGGATTGACCTTCTGTGTGTTGGGAGGTGTTGGATTACTGCTTCAAACGCTTTAGTCATTACTAGAGAGCTAAGGTTTTGTAGGGTTCCTGACTTAATATGTGTTCCTGATTTGATATGTGCGTTGGAATTTAGCCTTTTTCTCAGTGTTGGAATTTTATCCTTTTTCTCAGTTTGGATTTGCTGGAATAATTGTGTAGATGTGTCATTTCGGGTATTGTTTTTCCTTTCTATCAGTTGTCATATGATCTCATAATTTCATCTGTTTGCTAGTCGCCCTGTTTAATCCAGGTAATGGCTACTCCCGTTTCTTAAAGTTTTCAAAACTGACAATTGAGTTCTCCAGATTTTTTTCTATTGTTTTGTTTGTATTTCTTTTATTCCAATGATCATATATATTATCTCTGTTTCTGTTCACTTTGGATTCCATCTCATCTTTTTCTAGTTCCTTATACCATCGGTTAGGTTGCTTTTATTCGGTGCTTTGAATTTTTTGAAATAAACGCATTTAGCCCTATATTCTTTCCCCAAAGAATATTTTGGCATCATCTCATAAGTTTCTTTACTTTCATTTGTTGAAAGTACTTTATGACTTTCCTTTTGATTGTCCTTCTTTGAGGCATTGATAGTTTGGGAGTGTTTGTGTTTTCCTCCTATTAGTGTGTGGCTGTGTTTCCCATTCATAAGTGATTTCTTTCCTTTTTCATATCTTTGTGGTCATAAGTATACAAGAAAGGATATGAATTCTCTTCTATTAATTATTACTGGGTGTTTACTTCAGCACAGGGTCTGATAGACAATGTTAGGTCTGCCCTTGAGAAGAACTTCTCTTATGGTTCTCCGAGACACAATCTTATTCATGTTTCTCCTATGCTCAGGTGGTCTAGAGAGCCCATGATGACGTCTGGTATTCCTTCCCACCTATCCCTCTGCATGATTTGTCCTATGTTACAAGTGGATATCATCGTCCTCAAAATATTGGATTGTGGTCCCCAACTCCCTTCTGTTCTGTTAATATGCTTCCAACATTTAAATACAACCAATTTGGTGGTGTATCTGTTGGCAATTCTTCCAAGTTTCTGAAGTTATGATGCTCAATCAAGACAAAACACCTTCTGGTAATATTATGTCTCTTGAAGGCATAAAATTTTTCTATCTGCCATAGGCACCAATGGATTGGTTCTCTTATCTTTGCCAATTGCACTACCTATATTTTCCCAAATCCATAACTTCCAAGCTATTGTATCTTTATAGTCAAAGGATCTCCTATGGCTAACATAAGGTCGAGCTGGTTTTGTTTTGTTTGTTTGTCTGTTTGTTTGTTTTCTTGTTGGTCTTTTTTGCCTTTTTTTTTCAATTTTCATCCTTCCAACAACGTGTTTATAGGAATAGGAGTATTTAGTCCTGAATACTTCAACTAATTATTGATGGGTACAGACTTAACTTTCTCATTTTTGTTGTTTTTTTTTTTTTTTTTTTTTTGACTTGGATGCTCAGTGCCTTTCCCATTTATGGTATTTTCCTTTGAATTTGCTTCCTTCAGTGCGATTCCTCCCATCTTCCCCATCTTTTGTGTGTCTTATTTGTGTGTGTATGTGTGTGTGTATGTTGTCTGTGTGCTTCACATAGCAATTATAATGAAATATCAGTTATATTTCTTTCCTTTACGGATATCAATTCAATTTTATATGCCTTGAAAACTCACATTCCATCACTTTCAGCCACATTTCCTGCAAGGAATATCCCATTAAGTCCTCTTTTATAAACACATATTCTCAGTAACTTGCCTTCAAAAAAACACCAACTTTTAAGAGCCTGGTTAGAGTAGTATTGTTTGTCCCCTTTTCCCTTGCATATTCACATGCTTCTTGACTAGCATGAGAGAGTAAAATCGTATGTTATTTGTCTTTCTGAGACTGATAGATATGGCATAGCCCTATGCTTTCTACAATTATGCTCCATGAGGCAAGTGGAAAGAATTCATTCTTGCTTATGGCTAGGCAAGAGTCCGTGGTGCTTTTGGAGGACAGTGAGATGTTAGTAGTGTCTGGGAACTCCAGGCTTGTCTTTAGCCAGCAACAAAACTAAAAGATTACTATATCAAGTGCAACATGGAGGAAATTGACCTGAAGCCTACAAAGTAAATGCCACAGCAAAAGATAAAAGAAGTCGCAGAGACTTTGGGAGAAGACTAGAGACGTGAATAAGGGAGACAGGGGATTGGTGCTTCAGAGGGCAGTGAGATAATCCAAAGAAAGAAGGCACAGGAGAGTGCACACTGGGAACCCAAAAGAGCATGCATCCTTATGCCAGTGGTTTCGACCAGCAGAAAGTCTAAATGGCTCGAGATTTTGCTAACAAATGGTCTTGAGTCCGGAGTATTTTCATAATTAGAATTGGAAGACATTGACTCTAGAGAACACTGTGTTTATCATGGAGAGTACCTCAACAAGCAACCATGTGCAGACAGCCTGGAAACCATGATCAGAAACAATCAGAGGAGACACAGTGGGAAGAGGGTGGGTTCTGGCAGGGTATCCGTGAGAAGCAGTGTTTATGGAGATGACTCGATGGGAGTACACGAAATTTTGAGCTCTCATACCAGAAGCATTAAATGGAGGTACTGGCCAAAGACAGGATGGTGACTACATTAGCTGCCGAAACTGCAAACATGAAGTCCTGACCATGAAAAACAGGGGGTACTGCCGTCCTCAGACCAAGTAGCTTTTTCCCAGAATAGAATCTCCCATAGGGGGCTAGAAGAAAGCCCTGCCCACATGATTTCTCCTGACCACAGCATTCTATAGGTCTTCATTCTATTGTTGGGTTGAAAGTCTCATTTCACTGGCACACCAGAGCCCACGATGCTAAACCTCACCATATTCATCCAAACACAAAACACTCCAAATGACAGGCAAGTAGAGCCTCTTCAGATAACTGGTTTCAAGGATTGGGGACAGCCACAAAACAACAGCAGAGGGCATGCATGCTACACAAATCTGAGACCCCCACAAAGGCCAGACCTTGGGCACTCCATGATCTCGTCATCTTAAAGAATTTACTCCCAGGGTAGAAAACAGAAAGGACTTTTTGAATAAAGAGAAGAAGACAGAGACCTAGATCCAATGCAAAGATGGAAGAATCATTTGACAAAAAGGAAAAGAACCAGAAATGATCCTGTCTAGGCAATCAAAGTGAAACGTCTACATGGAACACACCCAGATATGCAGCCAGCATACTCACTGTACATCAGAAAAACACAGAAGACATCAGGGAGTCTCGAACAACAGAGATAAAAGTGATTTAAATAATAAAATGAGGAGTCCCTGATCAAAATCTTGGAAACAAACGGGATGCACAGGCCAGGAAGGTGGCAGAAGCAGAGGATCAAATTGGTAATCCAAAAGACAAATACTGAAAATACAGAAGCAAATTCAGAGAGAGAACAATGAATGGTGGAACTTGACTATGAGCTTAGGGAAGTCATCAACTCCTCGGAAAGTAAAGAGGTGCCTAATTTAAGAAAACTAGGAGTGAGAGAGAAAAAAGAGTGCTGAACATGTCTTTGAGAAATCAAAGCTGAAGATGACCCTCATCTGGGAGCAGAAACAGAGATCCAGATTCAGAGACACAGAAGTGTCCCATCTACGTCAACAGAAGCAGTGCATCACAAGACATAGTGTCATTCCCCCTGCAAAATATAGCAAGGGAGGAATTCTCTTAACCGAAATATGCTCGGGAGAATAGTTTGTCCATAGCCAAGTCACGGTCTTCAAGAAGACAAGATATACCCATTCTTGAATGAGGTTGGATAGAGCATGCAACACCAGCCCAAGGGAAAATCTGTATCCCCTGCATTTCTATACAATGACAGAACACTGGTTCTAGTCTAGAAATAGGATGTATGAAGAAGACAAAGATTGGGTCCTGTGGTGTGTCCATCAGTACAGAGGCCGCTTTCAGCTCAACTCATGAGCCGAGGGTCATGGAATCGACTCTGGTCTCAGGTTCCCTGCTCTGGGGCAAGTCAGCTTCACCCTCTCCAGCTCCATCCCCTATTGTGATCTCCCTGTCTGTCAGTTGTATACATGCATGCCGATATTTTGGAAAAAAACAAAAACAAATAAACAAACAAAAAACAGTGTACAAGTATTGACTGGGGACAGGGGATGGTTTATTTAATTTGGATTTAGGTCCCTATAGAATGAAGCCAGGTAAAGAGCAACTCCCACCATCCTGAAATGCCAGATCGTCACTCTGAGCTCCCCTGTTCATTCTGTTATTCTTTGTCTTCCTGTATCTCCTCACCAACCTGTAGCATTTTCTGTCTGTCCCGCTCTAGTGTCCCTTTGTTTTCACATTGTTCATCCTCTCCTGGTTCCATTAGAACATGCCCATTTTCGAAAGAGGCACTGTTTGTTTATCACATGAACAATTTGGGGGATTGTCATGAGAGGGTTAAGGCAGGCTTGTGCTGCCACATCTCCATTCAATTACCCAGAGGGCAGATGCACCAACCTGTGGGAATGCTCAAGATTCTGCAACATTCAAATTCTCATCCTTGCTTCCTTTTGGAGATACATGTTGTCATCCGGAGACGTGCACGAAAGTCTTTCAAATGATTTCACATGGGTTATGGTTCTCTTCCAACAACCTCTGTGCTTGCTCCTGTGGACTCCAAGTACATGAGTTCGAACTGGGCCTCAGGTTCTCGGGTGTAGGGTCTGCCCTTGTGCTTGGTCACTTTTGAAGATTGGGAGACCGTTTTGGCACGGTGTCTGGAGGCACTAGGTTTACTCGTTTCCTCACTGTTGAAGACTCCAGACATGTCTTTGGCATGGTTTTGGGTGTTCCCTGGGAATTTTACTTTATGGCACTTTTCCTGGTTAGAAGCTCCCTGATTGACTGGGAGGACCATAGACATGTGCGGGGCGTGGAGTTCCACCCCTGAGTCATTGTTTGATGCCTGAATCTTTCTTGTCCTACATGGGTAAGATGGAATGGTGGATTCTTGCCTTTCTCCGGTGTCAAGAGGCTGGTGGTGATAGTCATGACCAAAGACTACAAATTAAACCATGGAAAACATGACACCGATTCACTTCACAACTGCCTTCGTGAGAGATATATCTAGGCAGATCCTGTGGTCTGGGAGGGCTTGAGATCCTCTAAGCCCACCCATGATCACACCATCCTTGAGTAGTGATCAGGCGTGGGTTGAAAAGGAGTGGTTGCTTTGAGTTCAAACCTTGGTGACATCACAGAAGTTGTATTCACTGAAACAGCAGTCCCTCTCTCATGACATTTGAGTCCTATGGCTTTAGGTACTAAGACCCGTGAAGGACAGAAAAAGAGCCCTCTTAGATTAGTCACGAACTTAGGTTGTCTTGTGTGTTAATTTCCCACGTCCCCTTTGTATACAAAGAAATGGAAATGATGTTAGGTGTAGCATCATTTAGACTAACTAATCTCCAGAGATGGCAAAGTTTTGCTATTTCCAATACAATTTCTAGAGATCTCAAGAAACAGTGAGGCATCTTGGGTATTATCAGCTCTCAGAGGTATGTCATCATGTGGGTGATAGTCCTTTCCCAGCATCTTTTCCTTATGGGTCAGAAAAGACTGACCAATACAGAAAGTCCCTTCTCTATCATTTTACTGGTATAAATTTCTAGACATTTAAGGAAGACAATGTCGTGTCTTCTCATTGATTCCAGAAATAGAGGACTCAGTTAGACTCTAATTTCATGTCATTTTAATAAGTATAGATAATTAAATATAATTATTTCCTTTTCACTGTAGGTCTTCAACTGCTTTTGAAAGGGCCAATTTTGTTGTAGTTGTTGTTTATTTGTTTGTTTGTTTTTTAGAATTCTTGATTTATTTTATTGTACATCCAAAACTGATATAACACTGTATATCATTTATATTTAAATAAAAACAACAAAAATAAAATGGAAGGTATACAATAATTTTTGGTACTCAGTAATTTTTTTTTAATTTATTTTTTTTTATGATTTATTTATTTATTTATTTATTTTTTAGAAACATATATTTTTATCCCCAGGGGTACAGGTCTGTGAATCAACAGGTTTACACACTTCACAGCACTCACCAAAGCACAAACCCTCCCCAATGTCCATAAACCCACCCCCTTCTCCCAAACCCCCTCCCCCCACCAACCCTCAGTTTGTTTTATGGGATTAAGAGTCACTTATGGTTTGTCTCCCTCACAATCCCATCTTGTTTCATTTATTCTTCTCTTACCCACTTAAGCCTCCATGTTGAATCACCACTTCCTCATATCAGGGAGATCATATGATAGTTGTCTTTCTCTGCTTGACTTATTTCGCTAAGCATGATACGCTCTAGTTCCATCCATGTTTTTGCAAATGGCAAGTTTTCATTTCTTTTTATGGCTGCATAGTATTCCATTGTGTATATATACCACATCTTCTTGATCCATTCATCTGTTGATGGACATCTAGGTTCTTTCCATAGTTTGGCTATTGTGGACATTGCTGCTATAAACATTCGGGTGCATGTGCCCCTTAGGATCACTACATTTGTATCTTTAGGGTAAATACCCAATAGTGCAATTGCTGGGTCATAGGGCAGTTCTATTTTCAACATTTTGAGGAACCTCCATGCTGTTTTCCAGAGTGGCTGCACCAGCTTGCATTCCCACCAACAATGTAGGAGGGTTCCCCTTTCTCCGCATCCTCGCCAGCATCTGTCATTTCCTGACTTGTTGATTTTAGCCATTCTGACTGGTGTGAGGTGATATCTCATTGTGGTTTTGATTTGTATTTCCCTGATGCCGAGTGATATGGAGCACTTTTTCATGTGTCTGTTCGCCATCTGGATGTCTTCTTTGCAGAAATGTCTGTTCATGTCCTCTGCCCATTTCTTGATTGGATTATTTGTTCTTTGGGTGTTGAGTTTGCTAAGTTCTTTATAGATTCTGGCTACTAGTCCTTTATGGGATATGTCGTTTGCAAATATCTTCTCCCATTCTGTCAGTTGTCTTTTGATTTTGTTAACTGTTTCCTTTGCTGTGAAAAAGCTTTTGATCTTGATGAAATCCCAATAGTTCATTTTTTCCCTTGCTTCCCTTGCCTTTTGCGTTGTTCCTAGGAAGATGTTGCTGCGGCAGAGGTCGAAGAGGTTGCTGCCTGTGTTCTCCTCAAGGATTTTGATGGATTCCTTTCGCACATTGAGGTCCTTCATCCATTTTGAGTCTATTTTTGTGTGTGGTGTAAGGAAATGGTCCAATTTCATTTTTCTGCATGTGGCTGTCCAATTTTCCCAGCACCATTTATTGAAGAGGCTGTCTTTTTTCCATTGGACATTCTTTCCTGCTTTGTCGAAGATTAGTTGACCATAGATTTGAGGGTCTATTTCTGGGCTCTCTATTCTGTTTCATTGATCTATGTGTCTGTTTTTGTGCCAGTACCATGCTGTCTTGATGATGACAGCTTTGTAATAGAGCTTGAAGTCCGTAATTGTGATGCCACCAACGTTGGCTTTCTTTTTCAATATCCCTTTGGCTATTTGCGGTCTTTTCTGGTTCCATACAAATTTTAGCATTATTTGTTCCATTTCTTTGAAAAAGATGGTTGGTACTTTGATAGGAATTGCATTAAATGTGCAGATTGCTTTAGGTAGCATAGACATTTTCACAATATTTATTCTTCCAATCCAGGAGCATGGAACATTTTTCCATTTCTTTGTGTCTTCCTCAATTTCTTTCATGAGTACTTTATAGTTTTCTGAGTATAGATTCTGTGTCTCTTTGGTTAGGTTTATTCCTAGGTATCTTATAGTTTTGGATGCAATTGTAAATGGGATTGACTCCTTAATATCTCTTTCTTCTGTCTTGCTGTTTGTGTAGAAAAGTGCAACTGATTTCTGTGCATTGATTTTATATCCTGACACTTTACTGAATTCCTGTATAATTTCTAGCAGTTTTGGAGTGGAGTCTTTGGGTTTTCCACATATAGTATCATATCATCTGCGAAGAGTGATAATTTGACTTCTTTGCCGATTTGGATGCCTTTAATTTCCTTTTGTTGTCTGATTGCTGAGGCTAGGACCTCTAGTACTATGTTGAATAGCAGTGGTGATAATGGACATCCCTGCCGTGTTCCTGACCTTAGCGGAAAAGCTTTCAGTTTTTCTCCATTGAGAATGATATTTGAGGTGGGTTTTTCATAGATGGCTTTGATGATATTGAGGTATGTGCCCTCTATCCCTACACTTTGAAGAGTTTTGATCAGGAAGGGATGCTGTACTTTGTCAAATGCTTTTTCAGCATCTATTGAGAGTATCATATGGTTCTTGTTCTTTCTTTTATTGATGTGTTGTATCACATTGACTGATTTGCGGATGCTGAACCAACCTTGCAGCCCTGGAATAAATCCCACTTGGTCATGGTGAATAATCTTTTTAATGTACTGTTGAATCCTATTGGCTAGTATTTTGTTGAGTATTTTCGCATCTGTGTTCATCAAGGATATCGGTCTATAGCTCTCTTTTTTGGTGGGATCCTTGTCTGGTTTTGGGATCAAGGTGATGCTGGCCTCATAAAATGAGTTTGGAAGTTTTCCTTCCATTTCTATTTTTTGGAACAGCTTCAGGAGAATAGGAATTAGTTCTTCTTTAAATGTTTGTTAGAATTCCCCGGGAAGCCGTCTGGCCCTGGGCTTTTGTTTGTTTGGAGATTTTTAATGACTGTTTCAATCTCCTTACTGGTTTTGAGTCTGTTCAGGCTTGCTATTTCTTCCTGGTTCAGTTGTGGTAGTTTATATGTTTCTAGGAATGCATCCATTTCTTCCAGATTGTCAAATTTATTGCCGTAGAGTTGCTCATAGTATGTTCTTATAATAGTTTGTATTTCTTTGGTGTTAGTTGTGATCTCTCCTCTTTCATTCATGATTTTATTTATTTGGGTCCTTTCTCTTTTCTTTTTGATAAGTCGGGCCAGGGGTTTATCAATTTTATTAATTCTTTCAAAGAACCAGCTTATAGTTTTGTTGATTTGTTCTATTGTTTTTCTTGGTTTCTATTTCATTGATTTCTGCTCTGATCTTTATGATTTCTCTTCTCCTGCTGGGCTTAGGGTTTCTTTCTTGTTCCTTCTCCTGCTCCTTTAGGTGTAGGGTTAGGTTGTGTACCTGAGACCTTTCTTGTTTCTTGAGAAAGGCTTGTACCGCTATATATTTTCCTCTCAGGACTGCCTTTGTTGTGTCCCACAGATTTTGAACCGTTGTATTTTCATTATCATTTGTTTCCATGATTTTTTCAATTCTTCTTTAATTTCCCGGTTGACCCATTCATTCTTTAGAAGGATACTTTTTCGTCTCCATGTATTTGGGTTCCTTCCAAACGTCCTTTTGTGGTTGAGTTCTAGCTTTAGAGCATTGTGGTATGAAAATATGCAGGGAATGATCCCAATCTTTTGATACCGGTTGAGTCCTGATTTAGGAACGAGGATGTGATCAGTAATTTTTTTTAATTTAAGTTACCATTTTATTGTTTACTTTCTATTTTTTTTAATTTCTTTTCAGTGTGGCGGTATTTATTTTTTTTTTGCACTACTCCAAGTGCTCGATGCAATCCATGCTCTCTCTAATACCCACCAGTTAGTATTTCCAATTACCCATCCCACACCCATTAAAAACCCTCAGATTGGTTTTCAGAGTACATAGTCTCTCATTGTTCACCTTCCTTTCCAATTTACCCCAATTCCCTTCTCCCCTACATCTCCCCTTGTTCTTCATGTTATTCGTGATGCTCCACAAATAAGTGAAACCATATATAATTCACTCTCTCTGCTTGATTGTCTCCAGCATAACTCTTACTGTCCTGTCCATGGTATTTCAATAGTTGTGTATTCATCCTTTCTGATGGAGGCATAATACTCCACAGTCTATATGGACCACATCTTCCTTATCCATTTGTCCATCTTGGTTCTTTCCACAGTTTGACAACCGTGGCCATTGCTGCTATAAACATTGTGTTACAAACGGGCCGTCTTTTCACTACATCTGTGCCATTGGGGTAAATACCAAATAGTGTAATGGCAGGGTAATAGGGATGCTCATTTTGAATTTCTTGAGGAATATCGACACTGTTTTCAAAACTGGCTGCACCAACTTGTATTCCCACAAACAGTGTAAGAAGGTTCCCATTTCTCCACATTCTCTCCATCACATGTTGATCCTGTGTTGCTAATTTGGGCCATTATAATTGGTGTAAGGTGGTATCTCAATGTGGTTTTTCTTTGAATCCCCCTGAGGGCTAGTGATGATAAACATTTTTTCATGTGTCTGATAGTCATTTGTAGGTCTTCTTTGGAGAAGTGTCTTTTCATATATTCTGCCCATTTTTTACATGATTGTCTGCTTTGTATATGTTGAGGTTGAGGAGTTCTTTATAGATCCTGGATATCAAACTTTTATCTGTATTCTCATTTGCAAATAGCTTCTCTCGTTCTGTGGGTTGCCTCTTTGTTTGTTGACTGTTTCTTTTGCTGTGAAGAAGCTTTTGATTTTGATGAAGTCCCAAAAGTTCATGTTTACTTTTGTTTCCTTTGCCTTTGGAGACATATCTTGAAAGAAGTTGCTGTGGCTGATATCGAAGAGATTACTGCCTATGTTTTCCTCTAGGATCTGATGGATTACTGTCTCACGTTGAGGTCTTTTATCCATTTTGAGCTTACCTCTGTGTAAGAGAATGGTTGAGATTCATTCTTCTACAAATGGATGTCCAGTTTTCCCAGCACCATTTATTTATTGAAGAGACTGCCTTTTTTCCACTGGATATTTTTTTCCTGTTTTGACAAAGATTATTTGCCCATAGAGTTGAGGGTCCATATATAGGCTATCCTCTTCATTCCACTCGTCTATGTGTTTGTTTTTATGCCAGGACAATGCTGTTTTGGTGATCACAACTTTGTAGTAAATCTTGAGGTAAGGTAGGCAATGTTCCAGTTTTATGTTTGTTTTTCAACATTTCTTTAGAAATTCTGGGTCTCTTATGATTCTATACAAATTTTAGGATTATTTGCTCCAGCTCCTTGAAAAATACCGATGGAATTTTGATAGGAATGGCATTAAAACGATAGATTGCTCTAGGCAGTATAGACATTTTGACAATGTTTTTTCTTCCAATGTGAGATCATGGAATGATCTTCCTTTTTGTGTGTGTGTCTTCTTCAATTCTTTAATGGGTGTTCTGTAGTTCCTCAAGTACAGCTCCTTTACCTTTTCAGTTAGGTTTATTCCCAGATAATTTATAGTTCTTGGTGCTATAGTAAATGGAATCGATTCTCTAAATTTCCTTTATTCATTTTCAATGTTAGTGTATAGAAAGCCACTGATTTCCATATATGACATTGTATCCTGCCATGTAGCTAAATTGTTGGATGAGTTCTAGACATTTGGGGATAGAGTCTTTGGGGTTTTCCATATAAAGAATTATGTCATCTGCGAAGCGAGAAAGTTTGACTTCTTCATTGCCAATATAAATACCTTTTATTACTCTTTGTCTGATATTGGAAGATAAAAAGGGGGAAAAAGCCACCAGAGTCGACCGATTGTAAAGTAATGCCCCAATACAAGAGTGCCCTGTGTCTTGGGACCACCATTAACTTGGACTCATGTTGAAAGCACTCAAAAACAGCAAAGAATCACGAGGATAAACTGTGACAATTGAGGCGGCTAAGGACAGGGGCTTATGTCCCAGAACAAGTTTAGAAATTCCTGGTGCTGAGCTAGAGAGAGCGTGGCAGATTAACCAGCTCTTTGTTCCTGATCCACCAGTGCACCTGAGGTATGTTGTGTCCAGTTTCTTTAAGGGGTGGGAGCCACACCATATAGCAAATTGCAGAGCCTTGCCTGAGACACGTGCACCCCTCACCTTCCCCTGCTTGAAGGCCCAGCTTGGTGCTCTTAAATCCTTGACATACTATCAGAGCCTGAGAGGCGCCTGTGACCCATACCCTTCCCTATGAAAGGTGTCACATGCCCGGAGCTCTTAGACCCAGAAAGACCTGGTGCTCCAAGCCCAGTCCAGTGAGAAAATCTCAGTGTGCAATTACTTCTTGGAATCACTCTGGTGGTCTGGAGCTGCCCACACTGCTGCTGTGGTTTTCAGTACAAGCAAAAGATCCTGCATCCCCTGGGACCGTATCTCAATATAAGCTCTGCCATTGGCCAAAAGGGATTTTATATGTGCCCTGCACAACCTACAGAGGAGCAGATAGAGGTTCCTCTCTGTCAGGGAGGTCAGGCTGCAGTTTACTTTCCTCTAAAACTCCAAGAACCATCAAAAGCAGTCAAGGCGAGAGAGAAAAAGTGAACAAATATAAAAACCTCCAGAAAACAAAAGCCTGAAAAAACCGGTTTCCTCAGAGCCCACCCCCATGAGCTGGGAAGGAGGACTTAAATCAGGTAACATCATTGACTGAAAACACACGTGGCAGGCCCCTCCCTCAGAAATAAAACCAGCAAAGTAAAAAATTAAAAGACTACAAGAGAACAACCACCACTATTTCATAGATACAACTTTAATTTTAATTTATTCCCAATATTCTGTTTTTTTATATAGATTTTTTAATTAATTTTTTTAATTTTCAGCATAACAGTATTCTTTATTTTTACACAACACCCAGTGCCCCATGCAATCCATTCCCTCTATAATTGCCACCACTTGGTAGCCGGACCTCCCACACCCCGGCTGCTGCAAAATCCTCAGATTGATTATCAGAGTCCATAGTCTCTCATGGTTCACCTCCCCTTCCAATATACTCAATATCCCTTCTCCTCTCTATCTCCCCATGTCCTCCATGATATATGTGATGCTCCACAAAGAAGTCAAACCATAGGATGATTGACATTCTCTGCTTGACTTGATTCATTCAGCCTAATCTCTTCCAGTCCCGTCTATATTGCTACAAAAGTTGAGTATTCATACTTTCTGATTGGGGCATAATAGTCCATAGGGTATATGGACCAAATCTTCCTTATCCATTCGTCCATGGAAGGGCATCATGATTCTTTCCACAGTTGGGCGGCCGTGGCCAATGCTGCTATAAACATTGGGGTAGAAATGGCCCTTCTTTTCACTAAATCTGTATCTTTGGGGTAAATACCCAGTATCGCAATTGCACGGTAATAGGGAAGCTCTATTTTTAATTTCTTGAGGAATCTCCATACTGTTCTCCAAGGAGGCTGCATAAACTTGTATTCCCACCAACAGTGGAAGAGGGTTCCCCTTTCTCCACATCCTTTCCAACACATGTTGTTTCGTGTCTTGCTAATTTTGGCCCTTCTAACAGGTGTAAGGTGATATCTCAATGTGGTTTTCATTTGAATCTCCCTGATGGCTAGTGATGATGAACATTTTTTCATGTGTCTGATAACCATTTGTATGTCTTCATTGGAGAAGTGTATGTTCATATATCTGCCCATTTTTTTATATGATTGTCTGTTTTGTGTCTGATGAGTGTTAAGAGTTCATTATAGATCCTGGATATCAATCTTTTGTCTGTACTGTCATTTGCAAATACCTTCTCCCATTCCGTGGGTTGCCTCTTTGTTTTCTTGACTGTTTCTTTTGCTGTGCAGAAGCTTTTGATTTTGATGAAGTTGCAAAAGTTCATATTTGCTTTTGTTTCCGTTGCCTTTGGAGATATATCTTGAGAGAAATTGCTGTGGCTGATATCGAAGAGATTACTGCTTATGTTCTCCTGTAATATTTTGATAGATTCCTGTCTCACATTGAGGTCTTTACTCCATTTTGAGTTTATCTTTGTGTACGGTGTAAGATAATGGTCCCATTTGATTCTCCTACATATACCTGCCCAGTTGTCCCAGCACCATTTATTGAAGAGATTGTCTTTTTTCTATTGTATATTTTTTTCTACCTTGTCAAAGATTAATTGACCATAGAGTTGAGTGTCCATATCCGGGCTCTCTACTCTCTTCCACTTTTCTATGTGTCTGTTTTTATGCCAGTACCATGCTGCCTTGGTGATCACAGCTTTGTAGTAAAGTTTGAAATCAGGTAACGCAATGTCCCCCATTTTATTTTTGTTTTTCAACATTTCCTTAGCGATTCTGGGTCTCTTCTGAGTCCATACAAATTTTAGCATTATTTGCTCCAGCTCTTTGAAGAGTATCGGTGAAATTTTTATCAGAATAGCATTAAAAGTATAGATTGCTCTAGGCAGTATAGACATTTCAGCAATGTTTATTCTTCTGATCCAAGAACATGGAATGCTCTTCCATCTTTTTGTGTCTTCTTCAAATGCTTTCATGAGTGTTCTGTAGTTCCTCGAGTACAGATACTTTACCTCTTTCGTTAGTTTTATCCCCAGGTATCTTATGGTTCTTTGTGCTATAGTAAATAGAATCGATTCTCTAATTCCCCTTTCTTTATTTTCATTACTAGTGTATAAGAAAGCCACTGATTTCTGTAGAGTGGCTTTGTATCCTGCCACTTTGCTGAATTGTATGAATTCTAGTAGTTTGGGGGTGGAGTGTTTTGGGTTTTCCATATAAAGAATAATGTCATTTGCAAAGAGAGAAGGTTTGACTTCTTCATGCCAATTTGGATACCTTTTATTTTTCTTTATTTTCTGATTGATATTGCTAAGACTTTTAATACTATATTGAACAAGAGTGGTGAGAGTGGGCATCCTTGCCGTGTTCTTTATCTGAATGGGAAGGCTGCAAGCTTTTTCCCATTGAGGATGATATTTACTGTGGGTCTTTCATAGATATATTTTATGAAGATCAGGAATGTTCCCTCTAATCCTATATTTTGAAGCATTTTAATTTGGAACGGGTGCTGGATTTTATTCAATTCTTTTTCTGCATCAATTGAGAGGACCATGTGGTTCTTGTCTCTTGTCATATTAATTTTTTCAATGACATTGATTGATTAGCGAATGTTGAACCATCCTTGTAGCCCAGGAATGAATCTAACCTCATCATGGTGGATGATCTTTTTAATGTCCTGTTGGATCCTCTTTGCTAGGATGTTGTTGAGAATCTTAGCATCAATATTTATCAGTGATATTGGTCTGAAATTCTTTCTGGTAGTGTCTTTGCCTAGTTTGGGGATCTGGGTAATGCTGGCTTCAAAAAGAGTCTGGAAGTTTTCCTTCTGCTTCATTTTTTTTTTAACAGCTTCAGGAGAATATATGTTATTTCTTCTTTGAAAATTTGGTAGAATTCCTCAGGGAATCCATCAAGTCCTTGGCTCTTGTTTTGTGGGAGGTTTTTGATCACCACTTCAATCTCGTTACTAGATATCGGTCTATACATGTTGTCAATTTATTCCTGGTGCAATTTCAGAGTTTATAATTTCCAGGAATGCATCCATTTCATTTGGTTGCTTAGCTTATTGTCATTTAACTGTTGATAATGACTTATGAAGATTGTTTCTACTTCCTTGGTGTTCGTTGTGATCTCTCCGTTTTTATTCATAATTTTATGAATTTGAGGTTTCTCTATTTTCATTTGGATTAGTGTCACCAATGATTTATCGATCTTATTGATTCTTTCAAAAAACCAGCTTCTAATTTCATTGAAACATTCTACTGTATCTCTGGATTCTAACTCCTTGATCTCAGCTCTAATCTTGATTATTTCCCTTCTTACGTGTCGAGTTGGTTTTATTTGTTATTGGTTCTCCAGTTCTTTAAGGTGTACAGACAGTTGGTGTATTCTGGATATTTCAATTTTTTTGAGGGATGCTTGGATGGTTATGTATTTCCACCTTAGAATCGTCTTTGCTGTATTAACATATTTATCATCACAGTGAGATGTCCAGAACATCTAATTATATTATAACCTTCTAATCTGAACTTTTGGCATATACACCTGTGTTCTCTTTCGAATTTTTTTCTTTTTCATTTTTTTTTAAATTTGAGTTTAGTTTATTCCAGTTTGTTTCTTTATAATTTTTATTTTCTAATATTCATATAGAGCCTAACATCATGGCAATCCCCTTTCTCCAATCAATGCTACCCCTATAGGTAAGCCAATTTTTAATCCCACTATATTTTAGATAAGTTGAGGTTTTTTTAAATAAAGATATCAAGATACATCCAGGAAGAATCAACACAATCTTCCTCGCCCACACTAAGAACTTATAACCACACTCACATCATTTTTCTCTGCCAAAGTTTCCATGTTTTCTTGTTTTTCCTAATAATATATAAATCTTATATTTGGGGTTCTTTTCGCTGAGTTTATTTTTTTTATTTGCTTATAATTTTATCAGTTTTTTGTTTGTCTGTTTCTGTTTATATACTTCACAAATTTTCCTTGTGGCCCATTTGGGCTTAGCCTTCTCTTTTATCTTTCTATCTCTCTCTATTCTTTCTCTTTACTTTTTTCTCTTGTTTGCAACGGGAATCCTATTATTTAAAAGCATCCCAGGGTGTACTTTCACTACAACAGGGTCGATACATTCACCTGCATTCGTTTCAGTCATCTCTCACAAAAATAACTTGGAGGAGGAATGCTCAACAGAAGAAAAATGGATGGGCCATCTGCAACTGACCTAATGGCTATCAACATATTCAGTATGATGGAAAGAATATTCAGGCTCACAATAGCTAGGTTGCAGAAAGCCATGCATGATCAAACAAAATTGATTAGAGAAGAACTGAAAGCCACCAGGGATGACATTCACAATGTAAGGGCAGAACTAAAACCACCAGGGATGAGGTTCACAATGCTCTCAATCAGTTCCAATCTAATGTAAATTCTCTAAAAGCTAGGGTAACCACACAATAAGATAGAATTAATGATCTGTAGGAAAAAAGACAGACAAAGTATCAGGAGGAAGTCTGGCACAAATTTAGAAGCTACAAAAACAGAATCTGGGAAATAAATGATGCCATGAAATGTACCAATGTCCGAATTATTGGAATTTCTGAAGGGGAGGAGAAAGAAAGAAGTCTAGAAGATATAGTGGAACAACATCATTATAAAAATTTTCCTAATCTCATGAATGGAGCCAGTGTTCATGTTCTAGAGACAGAAAAGTCTCCCCCTAAAATTATAGATTCAAAAAAAAAAAAAAGAAAGGGAACTGATAGTAAAATTGAGAAATCATAAGTATAGATACAATCACTTTAAAGCTGCTATGACAAAGAGGATTCTTATGTACAGAAGAAAGCCGATCAGAATCAGGTCAGACCTGTCCAGAGAGACCTGGCAAGCCAGAAAGGGCAGGCAAGATATTTTCAGGGTACTAAATGAGAAGAATATGCAACCAAGAATACTTTATGCAGCAAGACTGACATTCAAAATCGATGGAGAAATAGTTTTCAAGAACGGCAAGGCTTAAGGGACTATGCAACCACTAAACCGACACTGCAGCAAATATTAAGGGGAGTTCAATAAAAGTGGAAAAATCCTAAGAATAGCTTTGAACAGAAATATAGAAAAAATCTACAGAATAAAAGTCTTCAAAGAAACGCGATGTCAATAAAAACATATCTATCAACAAACACTCTCAATGTGAAGGGCCTACATGCGCCCATAAAATGACACAGGGTTGCAGATTGGATTAAACGACAGGACCTATCCATATGGTGTCTAACAGAGACCAATTATGAACCTAAAGATAAATCCAGACTGAAAGTGAAAGGATGGAGAAACATCTTTCATGCCAGTGGCCTCAAAAGATGGCCGGGGTAGCGATTCTCATATCAGATAATTTAGATTTTAAACTAGAGACAGTAGTCAGAAATACAGAAAGACACTACATCATCCTAAGGAGACTATCCACCAAGATGATCTAACAATTGTAAATATCTGTGCACCCAATATGGGAGCAACCAATTACATGAGAAAAAAGGTTAGTCAAGATAAAGAGTCATATTGATATGAATAGATTAATAGTAGGAGATCTTTATATGATTCTCTCAGAAATTGACAGAGCATCCATGCAGAAAATTCATAAAGAAACAAAATCATTAATGACACATTGGACCAGGTAGACCTCATAGACATATACAGAACACTCCTCCCTAAAAGAGCAGAACACTCGTTCTTCTCAAGTGCACATGGAACCTTCTCAAAAGTAGACCATATACTGGGTCACAAATCAGGACTCCACTGATACTAATCAAAACCACAACGAGATACCACCTCACACCAGTCAGAATGGCTAAAATTAACAAGTCAAGAAATGACAGATGGTGGCGAGGATGCAGAGATAAGGGAACTCTCCTGCAGTCTTTGTGGGAATTCAAGCTTGTGCAGCCACTCTGGAAAACAGTGTGGAGGTTCCTTAGAAAACTGAAAATAGCGCTAACCTATGGCACAGCCATTGCACTATTGGGTATATATCCTAAAGACAGAAATGTGGTACTCCAAAGAGGCAAGTGCACTTGAATGTTTATAGCAGCAATGTCCACAATAACCAACCAATGCAAAGAACCTAGATGCCCATCAAAAGATGAATGGATAAAGAAGATGTGGTATATATACACAATAGAATACTATGCAGCCAGCAAAAGAAATGACATCTTGCCGTTTTTGACCATGTGAATTTATCTAGATGGTTTTATGCTTAGCTAAAAAAATAAATAAATAAATAAAAAACTATTGGAGAAAGACAACTATCATATGATCTCTCCTTGATATGAGGAAGTGGAGATGGAATGTGGGGTGATGGGTGGTAGGAAAAGAATAAATGAAAGTACATGGGATTGAGAGGGAGACAAACAATAAAAGACTCAATCTCAAAAAACTGACTGAGGATTGCTGGGGTGTGGGGACTGGAGAGGGTGGTGGGAAAATGGATATTGGGGAGGGTATATGCTAGGATTTGTGCTATAAAATGTATAAACCTGGTGATTCACAGACCTTAACCACTTGGGCTAAAAATATGTTATATGTTTATTAAACAAATTAATTTATTATTATTTTTTAAAAGAATGCTTGGATCAACCAGGGGATCAAAGAAGAACTGAAACAATTCATGGAAACCGATGAGAATGTAGACACTTCAGTCCAAAACCTATGGGATACAACAAAGGCGGACTGAAAGGGGAAATACATAGCCATCCAAGATTTCCTCAAAAAAAAAAAAAATCCACAATTTATCAGCTGTCTCTACAGGTTAAAGTACTGGAGAATCAACAACAAATAAAACCATCTCCACACTTAAGAAGAGAAATAATCAAGATTAGAGCAGAGTTCAATGAGGTAGAAACCAGAGATACAGTAGAATGTATCAATGAAACAAAAGCTGTTTTTTTTTTGAAAGAAGCAATAAGATCGACAAACCATTGGAACACTAAAAAAAAGAAAAGAGAGAAAGCCCAAATTAATAAAATCATGAATGACAAGTGAGAGATCACAACTAACACCAGGGAAGTAGAAACCATCATTAGAAGTTATTATGAACAGTTATATGGAAGTATGCTTTCCATGGAAACTATAAAGTCTTAAAATTGAACCAGGAAGAAATTGACAACCTGAATAGACCAATATCGTGTAATAATATTGAAGCAGTGATCAAATATCTCCCAAAAAAACAAGAGCCCAGGAACTTATGGATTCACTTGGGAATTCTACCAAACATTCAGAGAGAAATAACACCTATTCTTCTGAAGCTGTTTCAAAAAATTGAAGCAGAAGAAAAACTTACCAACCCTTTCTCTGAATCCAGAATTACCCTGGTCCCCAACCAGGCCAAAGATCCTACCTAAAAGGAGAATTTTAGACCAATATCACTGATGAAAATGGATGCTATGATTCTCAACAAGATATTAGCAAACAGTATTCAACAACACATTAAAAAGATTACCCACCCTGAGCAGGTGGGATTCATATCTGGGCTACAAGGATTGGTCATCATTCAAAAATCAATCAATGTCATAGAAAAAATCAATAAGAAAAGAGAGAAGAACCCCATGGTCCTCTCAATTGATGCAGAAAAAGCATTTGACAAAATCCAGCATCTGTTCCTGATTAAAATTCTTCAAAGTATAGGGATAGAGGGAACATTCCTCAACTTCATCAAATCTATCTATGAAAGACCCACAGCAAATATCATCCTCAATTGGTAAAAGCTTGTAGATTTCCCATTGAGTTCAGGAACAGATGGAGGCCCACTCTCACCACTCTTGTTAAACATAGTATAAAGAGTTCTAGCAACAGCAATCCAACAACAAAGAGAAATAAAAAGTATCCAAATTGGCAATAAAGAATTTAAACTCTTGGGGCGCCTGGGTGGCTCAGTGGGTTAAGCCACTGCCTTCCGCTCAGGTCATAATCTCAGGGTCCTGGGATCGAGTCCCACATCGGGCTCTCTGCTCAGCGGGGAGTCTGCTTCCTCCTCTCTCTGCCTGCCTCTCTGCCTACTTGTGATTTCTCTCTGTCAAATAAATAAATAAAATCTTTAAAAAAAACGAATTTAAACTCTTTTCCTTCGCAGATGAGATGAAACTTTATATGGAAAACCCAAAAGACCCCACCGCCAAACTACTAGAACTCATACAGCAATTCAGCAAACTGGCAGGATACAAAGTCAATGTACATAAATCAGTGGCTTTCTTATACAATAACAATGAAAATACATAAAGGGAATTTAAAAAATGTATTCCATTTACTATAGCACGAAGAACCATAAGATAATTGGGAATAAACCTAACCAAAAAAGTAAAGGATCTGTACTCAAGGAATTGCATAACACTCATAAAAATATTGAAGAAGACACAAAAAGAGTAAGACCATTTCATACTCTTGGATCGGAAGAATAAACATAGTGAAAATGTCTACACTGTCTAGAGCAATCTATCCTTTTAATGCCATTCTGATCAAAATTCCACCGGTAGTTTTCAAAACGTTGGAGCAAATAATCCTAAAATTTGTATGGAATCAGAAGAGACCCCAAATTACTGAGGAAATGTTGAAAACAAAAAATAAACCTTGGGCCCTCACGTTAACTGATTCCCGGTTTTACAACAAAGATGTGATCACCAAGACACATTGATACTGGCTTAAAAACGGACACATTGACCATTAGAACAGAGTAGAGAACCCAGATATGGACCTTGAAATCTATGGTCAAATAATCTTCCACTGTATAGTGGAAAAAATACAATCTCTTCAATAAATGGTGTTGGGAAAACTGGACAGCTATATATAGAAAAATAAAATTCAATCATTCTCTTACACCCTATGCAAAGGTAACTCAAAATGGATAAAAGACTGAAATGTGATACAGGAATCCATCAGATTCCTAGAGGAGAACATAGGCAGTAACCTCTTCGATATCAGCCACAGCAACTTCATTTTATATATGGCTGCAAAGGCAAAGGAAACAAAGTGAAAATAAACTTTTGGAACTTCATCAAGATCAAAAGCTTATACACAGCAAAGGAAACACTCAACAACAACAACAAAAATGAGGCAAAACGTGAAATGGGAGAAAATATTTCCAAATGACAGTACAGAAAAATGGTTGATATCCAGGATCTATAATGAACTCCTCAAACTCAAAACACAAAGAACAATCATATAAAAATTAGTCAGAAGGTATGAACAGACATTTTTCCAATGAAGACATAAAAATGGCTATCAGACACATGAAAAAATGTTCATCATCACTTGCAATCAGGGAGATTCAAATAAAAACCAATTGAGATATCACCTTACACCAGTTAGAATGGAAAAAAGCAAGATAGGAACAGCATGTGTTGGAGAGGATGGGGAGAATGGGGAGCCCTTTTACACTGTTGGTGGGAATACACATTATTGCAGCTACTTTGGAGAATGGTGTAGAGATTCCTCAAGAAGTAGAAAATAGAAATTCCCTATGACTCTGCCATTGCACTACTGGGTCTTTACCAAAGATACAGATGTAGTGAAAAGAAGGGCCATTTGTACCCCAATGTTTATAGCAGCAATGACCATGGTTGCCAAACTGTAGAGAGACCCAAAGTGCCCTTCAATGGAAGAATGGATAAGAAGGATGTGGTCCATTTACACTAAGGAGTATTATGCTTTCCTCAGAAAGGATAAATACCCAAGTTTTGTAGTAACATGGACGGGACTGGAAAAGATTATGCTGAATGAAACAAGTCAAGTTAGAGAATCAATTATCCTATGGTTTCACTTATTTGTGGAGCATCACGAATAACATGGAGGACAAGGGGAGATGGAGAGGAGAAGGGATTTGAAGGAAATTGGAAGGGGAGGTGAACAATGAGAAACTATAGACTCTGTAAAACAATCTGAGGGGCCTGAAGGGTCGTGGGGTGGGAGGATGAGGAACCAGGTTGTGGGTATTAGAGAGGGCACGGATTGCATGGAGCAAGATAGGGTTTGAATTCTCTTCTATTAATTGCAACTGGATTTGGAATACAGCACATGATATGTAATAGACAATGCTAGGTCTGCCCTATGGAACAACTTTTCCTATGGTCCTCAGAGATACATCTTATGCATGTTTCCCCAAAGCTCAGGTGGTCTAGAGATCCCGTGATGATGTCAGTTATTCCTTCCCACCTTTCAATCCCTATGATCTGTCCTGTGCTTAAAGTGGATATCGTAGTCCCCAAGAATATTGGATTTTGGTCCCCATCTCCCTTCCTTAATGTTAATATGCCTCCAACATCTAGATACACTCAGGTTGGTGGTATATATGATGGAAATTCTTCCAACTGTCTTATGTTTGGATGCTCCATCAAGACTAAACAGCTTCTGATAATTTTTGTCTCTGGAAAGCATAAAATCTCTCTATCTGCCATAGGCACATTCACTTTGGCTCTCTTCTCCTTTATAATTGCATATCCTATGTCTCCCCCAGTTCTTCCCTTTCAAACTATTTGCATCTTTATAGCCAAAGTAAATCTCCTATGGCCAACATAATGTCAAGTTTGGTTTATGTTGTTTTCATGTTGACCTTTTTTGCATATTTTAAAAATTTTCATCCTTCCAACAATCTTTTTATAGGGATAGGAAAATTTAGTCCTGAATACTTGATCTAATTATTGATAGTTAAGGAGTTAACTTTCTAATTTTGGTTCATTTCTGACTTGTATTTTCTGTTCCTTTCACCTTTATGGTATTTTCTTTGGGATTTGCTTCCTTTATTGTGATTCCTCACTTGCTTCCCATCTTTTGTGTGTCTTATCTGTGGGGGGTGTGTGTTTTGTCTGTGTTTGTTTCATATAACACTTAAAATTAAATTTCAAGAGATAATAACTCGGTCAATAATGCATAACAATTCAATTTGATATGCCTTGAAAACTCACATTCCATCACTTTCAGCCAAATTTCGTACAAGTTATGTCCCATTTATGCCTCTTTTATAAACACATATTCTCACTAAACAGCCTTCAAGCAAACACACAATTTTGTGTGCCTCGTTAGAGTCATATTGTTTGTACTTCCCCCCCCCTGCTTTTTCAAATGTTCCTTGACTACGATGAGACGGTAAAATTGTTATTTGTATTTCTGAGACTGAGAGATGTGATGTAGCCCAATGCTCAACAAAACTCTACCACATGAAGCTAGTGGCAAGAATTCGTTCTTGATTATAACTGTAAGAATCTGTGGTGCCTATGGAGGACAGATTTGGTAGTATTTTCTGAGAACTCCAGGCTTGTCTTCAGCCATGAACACAAACTGAAGATTACCACATATAATGAAATATTTTGGAAAATGACCTGAAGCATACCAAATTCCACAGTAAAAGAAAAAAGTAATCCCAGAGAATTTGTGAGAAGATTTGTGGCATGGCTTAGGGGATATGTTGTTGTTGGTAATTCAGAGTGCAGTGAGCCAATGGAAAAGGTAAAGCCACAGGAGAGAGGAGTACACATTGGGAACCCACATGATGCATATATCCCAAAGCCATTGCCTTTGACCAGCCGAGGGTCTGAATGGCACAAGTTCCTGCCAACAAAGAATCTTATTGCCCAGAGATTTCAGATCAGCCTGCTTGGCAGACATCGACTCAATAGCACATTGTGTTTCTATTGGACAGGACACCACCAAACTACCAGGTGCAGACAGCCAGAAAACCATGATCAGAGACAATGCTGAAAACATAGTGGGAAAATGGTGGGTTCTGACAGTGCATTCATGAGAGGCAGGGTTCGTGGAGATGACTCGATGGGGGCATAATAAATTTTGGGTTCTCCCACCAGGAGCATAAAGACTGAGTTAATGGCCAAAGACAGGATGGTGAGGACATTTCCTGCCTAACCTGCAAGCAAGAAGTTCCAACTGTGGAACACTGGGGGGACAGCCTTCCTCAGTCCAAGTTGCTTAGTTCAAGGGGAACAGACTCTCCCATAGAAGACTAGAAGAAAGCCCTGCCCACATGCTCTCTCATGACCACAACATTCTGCAGGCTTCATTCTGTTGTGTTGGTTGAATGTTTCCTTTCACAGGCACACCAGAGCCCACCAAGCTAATCCTCACCCTATTCAACCTAGACTTCAAACACTCTGAACATCAGGCAGGAGAGCCTCTGCATATGACTGGCTTCAAGGACAGGGGACAGCAACAACACAACAGCAGAGGGTATGCATGAAACACCCACCTGAGACTCCCAGAAGGGCCAGCCCTTGGGCACTCCATGATCTCTTCTTTTAAAGATACAATGCTCAGGCTAAAAAAGAGAATGGGTTTTTCTAATACTGAGAAGAAGACAGAGACCTGTATCTAATGCAAAGATGTAAAAATCAATTGATGACGAAGTAAAAGAACAAGAAATGACCATGTCGAGGCAGTCAAGGGAAATCTTTGCATTTAACATGCCTGATGGAGGATTGATAGCAGCAGCCAGAATACTCACTATACATCAGAAAAAGCAGAAGTCATCAGGGAGTCTTGAACCACACAAATATAAAGTGATAAAAATAATATAAATAAAATAAAATAAAAAAGAGTCCTGGATGAAAAGATTGATAGCAGATTGAATTGGATGCAAATACGTAAAGATATGTAAAGATAATTAAAATACACTTCTTTCCTTTTCTATGTCTGTCTTCATCTGGTTTTGAAAGGTACAGATTGTTTCTCTTTTAATTTATTTGTTATTTGAGGAAGCAAGCCTATCATCCATCATCCGTTTTTGACAGAATATTCATGAATGCTTTCATTCCATATACAACCTAGTGATCATGCTAATATATGCCACAACTCCTCAACACCAGTTCCCTCATTCCTTGCATGTCATTCTTTTCTGCCGCCCTCAGCTTGGTTCTCAGAGTCCTGAGTCACTGCTGGTTTGTCTCCTTCTCTGACTTATTCCCTTTCTGGTTTCCCTTCCTTTCTAAGGGCCATGGCATTCCTCCTAGGGCACATGCAAGAGAAGTCATATGATATTTCCATTTGTCTGCTTGTTTTTTTCATTTTGCATCACCCAGTGATGTGGCATTCATGTCAATGTAAGTACCAGGGTTTTATCATCCCTGAGGGCAAAAGAATATTGTGTTGTCAACATGGCCCACACCTTTTGATCAAATAGTCATTGCAAGAGCATTGTGGCTCATTCCACAGTTCTGCTCGAGTGGGCATTGCATGCCATTGATATAGACCATTCCACTTTCTCAGATTAAGATATTTGGTCAACATGGGTATAGCCAATGCCACAGCAGATAGAGTTAACTAATGATGACAAGGTGTGCTGTCCAAGGCTCTTCCTTAAGCGTTAGCTCTCATGCAGAATGTCACTCTACTTGAAGCCTTTGTAAATGTGTTTAAATTAAAGCCGAGTAGACAGAACCCTAATCCCTTATGACTAGTGTTTCAGAACACTAGGAGATTAGGACAGGCATCACAATACATCCATGCCCTAACATATTTTCTTGAAAACAGACTTTTCGTCTCTTAGTCTTCACTGACTCATAGGGGAAAGACACTGACAAAGGACCCTCTCACGCACAGGATCACAAACCCTACGGAAGGCTATTGATAGCCAAGATGCCTCACTGTTTCTTGAGATCTCTAGAAATTAAGGTGGAAATTGTAACACCTGACCATTTCTGGAGAAATATTGGCCTTAAGGATGCTATACCGAAGATCATTCTCTTTACTCTTTGTATAGAAAGGGAAAGTGGGACATTAACACAAAGACAACCTGAGTTTTTGATTAGGCTCAGAGGACTGTTTTTTAGTTCTTCCTACCTACAGCCATAGTACTCAAAGTCATGAAAGAGGGACTGCTGCTTCAGTGAAGCCAGCTTCTGTGATGTCACAAAGCTTTGAAGACATAGAAAACACTCCTGATAACTACACTTGCCTGGAGTAGTCATGTGTGGGCCAAAAGTATCCCAAGCACTCCCAAACCACTGGAGCCGCCTGGGTCTCTCACCAAGGCAGTTTGCAAAGCGAGTTGTTGCATGGCCGAATTTGTAGTTTGGTCATGACTATCAGCACTGGCCCTCTGGACTCCGAAGAAATGCAAGGATTCAGCATTCTTTTTACCCATGAAAGTCCAAGAAACAATCAGGCTGCAATCAAAGCCTAAGGGTTAGAACTCTGCACCCTGCACATGGGTATGTTCCTCCCACCCAATCAGGGCACTTCTGTCCAGGAAATGGGCCATCCAAGGAAAGTTTAAATGGAACGCCTGCAACCATGCCAAATACAGGTCTGAAGTCTTCAACAGTGAGGACTTGAGTACTTCTAGCGTTTCAAGAAATCATGCTAAAACTACCTCCCAAACTTCAAAACTGACTAAGCACCAAAGACAGACTCTACACCCTCGGACCTTAGGTCCAAGAAGGACTCTTGCACTTGGTGTTACAGGAGCAAACATGGAGGATGTTGGAAGATGGCCATAGCCCTATTAGAGCCATCTGAAAGACTTTCATGCATGTTTCATGCCTGTTTCAGGATGACAACTTGTATGTCCAAAAGGACACATTGAAGAGATTTCGAATGTCGAATGTCTAAGAACCTTGAGCATTCCCACAGGGTGGTGCAGTTACCCTTGAGGAGCTACATGGAGATGTGGCAGGACAAGCCTGCCTTAACCGTCCAATTACCATCCAACAAATGGTATGAAGAGATTAGCAAACAGTGCCTCTTGCAGAATATAGGGATAATCTAATGGATCCAGGAGAGGAAGAACAATGCATAAACAAGGAGCCATTACACCAGGTCAGACTATGATGCTACAGGTTTGTGTGAAGATACAGGAAGACAAAAACAAAACAAAACAAAACAAAACAAAACAAAACACACACACACACACACACACACACACACACACACACACTAAGAACAAAAAAGCTCAGAGCCAAGATCTGGCATTTTAGGATGGTGCTCTGTACCAGGCTGCATTCCATAGGGACCTAGGTCCAAATTAAATAAAACCTTCTCTGGCCCCATTGAATCCTTGTACCCTGGTTCTGTTTTTGTTTTTTTTTTTTTTCAAATGATGCACATGCACGTATTTGACAGAGAAACAGAGAGATCACAATGAGGTGGTGGAGCTTGAGAGAGAGAACCTGACTTGCCCCTGAGAAGGGAACCTGAGACCAGAGTCGATGCCATGGCCCTGGGATCATGAGATGAGAGAAGGCCATCTCTGAACTGATGGATACACTCTGGACCCAGTCTTTCTCTTCTGAATACCTCCTAGTTCTAGGCAAGAACCACAGCTCTGTCTTTTTCAGCAATTCAGGGGATGCAGATTTTGGCTTGGGCTGGTGTTGCTTGAGTTTTCTGACCTGCTTTGAGCTGGTGTAGCTTGTTCCCTTGAAGTCAGTGATTGACTATGGACAAACTACTCCCCCATGCATATTTGGGTACATAATATTCCTCCATTGTAAACTTTGCTTGGGGAATGATACTATGACTTGTGTTGCTCTGCTTCAGTGTTGGAAGTCTTCTTTGCCCCTGAATCTGGATCACTGCTTCTGCTCCCAGAAGAGGGACATTTTCTGAGTGATTTATAAAAAAAAAAAAAATGTTCAGCCGTCTTCTTTTCACTTGCTCCTAGTTCTCATAAAATAGGCACATCTTTCCATTTTTTGGAATCGATGATTTCCCTAAGCTCATTGTCATGTTCAATCATTCTTCCTTTTCTCTTTGGATTTGCTTTCTTATTTTCCAGTATTATTATTTCAAGTCAATAATTTTATCCTCAGATTCTGTCAGCTTTTTTGACTTTACATCCAATCCGCTACCCATCTTTTCATCATGAACTCTTTATTTTATTTTTTTAATCAGTTTTATCTCTGATTAAAGACTTCCTGATGCCTTCTGTCTTTTTTTTTTTTTTTTTATGTACAGGGAGTATCCTGGCTATAGAGTTTGATCCTCCATTGGGTGTGACACTTGTAGAGGTTTCACTCGTATTGCATGGCCATGATCATTTTTTGTTCTTTTTCCTTGGCATCAATTGATACTTCCATCTTTGAATAGAATCTAAATCTCTGTCTTCTTCTCTATACTCAAAATCCAATTCTATTTTCCAGCCTGAGAGTAATTTATTTAGGAAGAAGAGGTGGTGGAGTGTCCAAGGGCTGGCCGTTGAGAGAGTCTAAGGTGTGTGTGTGTGTGTGGCATGCATGCCTTTTGATGTTGTGTTGTTGCTTTCCCCTGTATTAGAGGCCAGTTATCTGCAGGGGCTCTAGTTTCCTGCCATTTGATGTGTTTGGGGTCTGGGCTAAATATGCTGTGGTTTAGCTTGCTGGGCTCTGGTATGCCCGTGAAAGGAGATCTTCAACCAACTCAACAGAATGAAGGCTTGCAGAGTGCAATGGCCACAAGAGAGCATGAGGGCAGGGCTTTCTTCCAGTTCTCTACAGGAGATTCTGCTTTCCTGGGACTAAGCAACTTGGACTGAGCAAAGCATCCCAAAGTGTTCCGGTGCTTGAAAATTCGTGTTTAAAGGTTAGGCAGCTAATATCCTCACCGTCCATTTTCCCACTATTTCTCCTGGTATTGTCTCTGATTATGGCTTCCAGTCTGTCTGCATATGGTTCCTTGTTGGTGTCCTCTCCAGGAGAAAACCAGTGTTCTCTTGAGTCGATGTCTGCCAAGCCTGCTGATATGAAATCTCCAGGATTCAAGACCCTTTGTTGGCAAGATGCATGCAATGCAGACCCTCTGCTGGTCACAGCCAATAACATTCGGAAATATGCTCCTTGTGAGTTCCCAGTATGCTCCACTCTCCTGTGCCTTTGTCCTTTGCATTGGATCACTGCCCTTTGAAGCACCAACTGCCCATGTCTTCTTAAGCCATGTGTCCAATCGTCTCCCCTAGTTTCTGCAACTTATTTTCTCTTTTGCCATGGAGTTTAGTTTGTAGGCTTCAGTTCAGTATCCACCAAGTTGTAGTTGATGTGGTAATCCTCCAGTTGTGTTAATGACTGAAGAAATCGTGGAGTTCTCAGACACTACTACCATCTCACTGTCCTCCAAAGGTACCTCGGATTCTTAATGAGGCATTAGAAAGAATGAATTCTTGCCACTTGCCCCATGTGGCAGTGTTATGGAGAGCATTGGGCTATGTCACACCTATCAGTCTCAGAATGACAAATAACATACGATTTTACTCTCTCGTATTAGTCAAGAAATATGTGGAAAAGCATAAGAAAAATGTACAAACAAGACAACTCTAAACAGGAACACAAAATATGGCGTTTGTTTGAAGGTAGGTTTCTTAGAATATGTGTTTATAAAAGAGGACTACCTAGGACATACTTTGTAGGAAATGTGGCTGAAAGTGATGGATTCTGAATTTTCAAGGCATGTCAAATTGGATTGTTATCCAAAGAAGACCAACTTACTACCTCTTGAAATTTAATTATAAATGTTATGTGAAACACACACAGAAAAATACACAGACACACTCACACACAGATAAGATACACAAAAGATGGGGACAAAGAGAGGAATCACAATAAAGGAAGCTAACAACAAATAAAATGAGATACAGGGGAAAGGCACAAAGAATCGAAGTCAGAATTCAACCAAAATGAGAATGTCTACTCCTTACCTATTAATAATTAGTTCAGCTATTCAGGACTAAATTCTCCCATCACTACAAACAGATTGTTGAACTGGATGAAAATTAAAAAAAGAAAGGAAAAGAAAAAAAAAAAGGCCAAACTGTCCACAAGAAAGCAACAACAACAACAACAAAACCGAGCTCGACCTTCTGTTACTCATAGGAGATTTCCAAAGAATATGAAGATACACATATCTTGAAAGTGAAGAAATTGTGAAGATATAGGTCATGCAAATGACAAAGAGAAGGAAGCCAAAGAGATTGTGCTAATGACAGATAGAGCGATTTTATGACATTGAGAGACAAAAGATTACCGGAAGGTGTTTTGTCTTGATGGAGCATCAAGACATCAGAAACTTGAGAGACTTTCCAATATATACACCACCAACATGGATGTGTCTAAATGTTGGAACCATACTAATAGAAAGGAAGAGAGACGGGGTCCTCAATCCAATATTGTTGGGAACTACGATATCCTCTTTCAACACAGTACAAATCATCCAGACGCAAAGGTGGTAAGGAGTAACAGACATCATCATGGAGTCTCTAGACCACCTGACCACATGCATAAAATTTTGTCTCTGAGGACCATAAGAGAAGTTCTTCCAAAGGGCAGATCTAACTTTGTGTATCAAAGATAGTGTGTTGGAGTCCAAATCAAGTTGTAATTAATGGAAGTATATAAAGTGAAAGAATGGAAGAATAAGTATTTTGTATACTTATGACCATGAAGGAATGAAAACAGAAAGAAATCACTTATGAATATGAAACAAACCCAGACACTAGTAGGTGGAATACACAACACACTAATAAACTAGCAATGAATCAAAGAAAGAACATCCAAAAGAAGATTAGACAGTGCCATGAATTAAGGAAAGACAAGAAACTTAACCTATATTGTTTCCCCATAAAATGTTTTCGGGATGATGTGAAAACATTTTATGGGGAAACAATATAGGTTAAATGCGTGTATTTCCAAAAATTAAAAACACAGGAAAATAGCGATCTAACTGGATGCCATACGGAATAATAATAAGAAGAAGAACCAACCTCCAAAGTTAACAGAAAAAATGAAATACTACTTTTGACTATAGAAATAAAGGAAACACAAACAAACCAAAAGGAAAAAAATCAAAAAAAGAAAGGAAAAGAAAAAAAAAAAAAGGCCAAACTGTCCACAAGAAAGCAACAAAAAAAGAACTCAAATGTCACTTTTGAAAACTTTAATAAACTAGGGAAGTCATTACCTGAATAAAACAGGGAGATAAGCACACAGCTGAAAGTATAAATCCACATGACAGCTGATAGAAAAAAAAAAAAACCTGAAATAACCCTCTACACAATTGTGCCAGCAAATCCAAGAACTGAGAGAAAAGAATTTATTCCAAGACACATATCAACTCCCAAGTTTAGATCAGTAAATCTACAAAATCTGAGCTCTCTACTAGTAACTAAAGCATTTGAAGCTGTAATCAAACCTCTGCCACACACAGAAGGCCAGGTCCAAATCATTTTCCTGAGCAACTCTTGTAGACATTTAATGAAGGGAAGGTTGTTTCTTCTATTGATTCCAGAAATGGAGGCAGGGAGACTCTAGTTTACAAGTATAAAGACCCAATTCAGTTAAAGACACTATAGGAAATAAATTATATGCCATTTCAATAAATAAATATAATAAAATTATAATTCATTCCTTTTCTCTGCCTCTAATCATCTGGTTTTGCAAAGGCCATATTGTTTTTTTTTTAATATTTTTTGTTCTGTTGAAACCAGCCTATCTACTGTCATTCGTTTTTGACTGAGTATTAACGGATGTTTCAGTTCCATATATGACCTAGTGCTCCTTTTAATATATGCCATACTCCTCAACAACCATTAACCAGTTCCCTCATTCCCTAAATGACTATCTTTTCTGTAACCCATAGGTTGGTTCTCAGAACCTGAGTCACCCCTGGTTTGTCTACTTCTCCTACTTCTTCCCCATCAGTTTTCCTTTCTTTACTAAGGGCCATGGTATTCCTCCTGGGGACATACTAGGGAAGCCATATGATATGATATTTTCCTTTTTTTTTTTTTGTTTTGCTTCCCTTTTTCATTTCACATGACCCAGTTCTGTGTCATTCATGTAAAGGCAAGTACCAGGTTTTCATCCTCCCTGATGGCTGAAAAATAATCTGTTGACAATATGGACCACACTTTCTTTATCCAAGAATCTTTGCAAGGACATTGTGGTTAAATCCACAGCTCTGCTGGAGTGGGGATTGCAGGCCATTAATATAGGCCATTCCTTTTCCGATGATTAAAGGGACTTTGTCAACATGACTATTCCCTTTACCACATGAAGGAGAAATAACTAACGATTATATGCCATTTCAATAGGTAAATATAATAAAATTATAATTCATTCCTTTTCTCTGTCTCTAATCATCTGGTTTTGCAAAGGCCAGATTGTTTTTCTTTTAATATTTTTTGTTCTGTTGAAACCAGCCTATCTACTGTCATTCGTTTTTGACTGAGTATTAACGGATGTTTCAGTTCCATATATGACCTAGTGCTCCTTTTAATATATGCCATACTCCTCAACAACAATTAACCAATGCTCTCCAGGGCTCTAAAATAAGAGTTAGCTCTGATGCAGAATATCACTCTTCTTGAAGCCTTTGCAAATGTGTTTAAGGTAAAGACATGTAGATATAGCCCTAATTTCTTATGACTAGTTTTTGAGAACACTATGAGATGAGGAAACAGAAAGCAAAATACATCTATGCCCTAACACTTTTCCTTGGAAATGGACTTTCCATCCCTTAGATATCACGGACCCATAGGGAAAAGATGCTGAGAAAAGACTCTCACCCACAGGATGACAAACCCCACGGAGAGCTGTTGATACACAAAATGCCTCACTGTTTATTGAGATCTCAAGAAATTACAGTGGAAGTAATTAAATCTAACCATCTCTTGAGAAATTCTGGCCCTAAAGAATAGTATACTGAATGTTATTTCCTTTTCTCTTTGTCTAGAAAAAGGAAGTGGGACATTAAAACCCAAGACTACCTGAATTCTTAATCAGGCTCATAGGGCTCTCTTTCTCTTTCCCAAGACTTCCTACCTAAAGCCATAGGACAAGGTCATCAGAGAGGGACTGAACTCCAGTGAAGCCATTTTCTGTGATGTCACAAAGGTCATAGCAAGCACTTATCATCAGCCACGCCTGAGAAGTATACTTGGCTGGATTAGTCATGGGAGGGCCAAGAGGATCCCAAGAGTCCCAAAACGCTGAAGGCACCTGGGTCTCTCACCAAGGCTGTTTGTGAAGCGAGTTGGTGTCACCTTCTCCATGTCCAAATTGGTAGTCTTTGGGGGGTGACACCGGATAAAGACAACAATCCACCATTCTACCTTAGCCACCAAAGGTCAAGTAGCAATCAGGTCTCAAACAAAGCCTTAGTGAAGTAATTCCACGCCCTGTATATGGGTATGGTCCTCCCACCCAATCTGGGCGCTTCTGACCAGGAAAAGGGCCACCCATGGAAAGTTTAAAGGGAACACCCACAACCATGCCAAAGACATGTCTGGAGTCTTCAACAGTGAGGACACGAGTACCTCCAGTTTCTATGGAAATTGTGCCAAAACAGCCTCCCAATCTTCAAAACTGACCAAGCACCAAAGGCATACTCTATACCCTAGACCCTTTGATCCAGGAAGGACTCGTGTACTTTATGTCCACAGGAGCAAGCACGGGGCATGTTGGGAGAGACCCTTAGCCCAAGTGAAGCTATCTGAAAGACGTTCATTTCCGTATCATTATGACTACTTGTATATCCAAAAGGCCGCATTTGAGAGGATTTGAATGCTGAATAACCTTGAGCATTCCCACAGGCTTGTGCAGCTCCCTCTGGGGAACTGAATGGAAATGTGGCAACACAAGCCTGCCCTAAAACTCTCATGACCACCACCCAAGTGGTTTCATGTGATAAGCAAATAGAGCTTCTTGCCTATAATGGGCACGTTCTCATGGAGCCAGGAGAGGATGAATAATGTGTCAACAAGGGGCAGCTACTGGGGGACAGACAATGGATGCTACAGGTTGGTGAGGAGATCCAGGAAGACAAAGAGCAGGAGAATGAACAAGGGAGCTCCGAGAAAAGGTCTGGGATTTTAGTATGGGAGGAGTTGCTCTGTACCTGGTTGCATTCCATAGGAAATGGGTCCAAATTAAATAAAACGTACTCTGGCCCAAGTCAATCCTTGAACACTGGATTTTGTTTTGTTTTTGTTTTCGTTTTTTTTTTTTTTTTTTTTTTTTTTTTTTTTTTTTTTTGTCAAATGATGCACATGCACGTATTTGACTGAGAAACAGAGAGATCACAATGAGGGGGTGGAGCTGGAGAGGGAGAAGCTGACTTGCCCCTGATATGGGAACCTGAGACCAGAGTCAATGCCTTGGCCCTGATCATGACTTGAGCTTAAGCCTGCTTCTAAACTGATGGAAACACCCCGGCACCCAATCTCGGCTTCTTTATACCTCCTAGTTCTAGACAAGTACTGCTGCTTTGTCATTGTTCAGAAATTCAGGCGATTCAGATTTTGGCTTATCCAGGTGTTGCTTGAGCTATCTGACCTGCTTCAAGAGATGATCTAGCTTGTCCTCTTGAAGTCAGTGCCTTGGCTATGGACAAACTATTCTCCCACGCATATTTGGGTAAAGAGAATTCCTCCATTTTATCTTTTGCAGGGGGAATGACACTATGTCTTGTGGTGCTCTTCTTCTGTGGATGGTGATGGGAATCCTCTGTGCATCTGAATTTGGATCTCTGTTTCTGCTACCAGATGAGGGACATTTTCAGCACAGATTTCTCAAAGACAAGTTGAGCCCTCTTTTTATCTCTCACTCCTATTCTCCTTCAATAGGCACCTCTTTCTTGGAGTAAGATGACCTCCTTAAGCTAACTGTCATGTTCCACCATCCTTTCTTGTCTCTTCAGATTTGATTCCATATTTTCCAGTTTTTTTCTTCCAGGTCACTATTTGGATGTTCTGCTTCTGCCAGCTTCCTGGACTTTGCACCCAATCTGCTACAAATCATTTCACCAGTGACTCTTTAATTTTTTTAATCACGTTTAGCTCTGTTGTTCGAGACTACTTGATGTCTTCTGTGTTTTTCTGATGTACAATGAGTCTCCTGGCTGCTGATTTCAATCTTCCAATGGGCGTGTTACATGTCAAAGTTTAACTTCAATTGCCTGCACATGATCATTTCTTGTTCTTTTTCCACGACATCAAATGATTCTTCTATCTTTGCATTGGATCTAGGTCTCTGTATTCTTTTCATTAGTTGTAAAGCCTATTTTGTTTTCTATCCTGGCTGTAATTTTTTTAGGATAATGAGATCATGGCATACCCAGGGGCTGCCCCTAGAGGGAGTCTCCCATATGTGTGGCAAGCATGCCCCATGCTGTGTTGTGGCTGTCCCTGGTCCTTGGAGCCAGTCATCTGCAGAAGCTCTCCTTGCCTGCCATTTGGAGTGTTTGGGGTCTGGGCTGAATATGATGAGGCTCAGCTTGGTGTGCCCTGGTGTGCTTGTGAATGGAGATGTTCAGGCAACTCAATGGAATAAACGCCTGTTGAATGCTGTGGGCAGGGGAGAGCATATAAATAACGCTTTTTTCTAGTCCCCCATGGTAGAGTCTGTTCTCCTGGGTCTAAGCAACTGGGACTGCAGAAGGGAGTTCCCTAAGTGTTCCATGGTTGGGATTTTGTGTTTGCAGATTAGGCTGCTAATGACCTCACTGACCTGTCTTTGGCCAGTAGCTCAGTCTTTATGTTACTGGGGCAAGAGCCCAAAATTTCTTCTGTCCCCATCGAGTCATCTCCACGAACACTTGTTGTAATACTCCTGTTGTGTTCCTGGATGAAGACAAGCCTGGAGTTCTCAGATACTATTACCATCTCACTGTCCTCCAAAAGCACCGCAGACTCTTACCCAGCCATAAGCAAGAATGGATTCTTGCCACTTGCCCATGTGGCTGTGTTGTGGAGAGCATTGGACTACATCACATCTATCAGTCTCAAAAAGACAAAAAATATATACAATTTTATTCTCTAATGGTAGTCAAGGAACATGGTAAAAATCAAGTTAAAAGGGGACAAAAAACATGACTCTAACCAGGCACCCACAATTTGGTGTTTGTTTGAAGGCAGATTAGTGAGAATATGTGTTTATAGAAGAAGACTACCTGGGAAATTCTTTGCAGGAACTGTGGCTGATAGTGATCGAATGTGAGCTTTCAAGTCATATCAAATTGAATTGCTATCCTTAAAAGACCACTTCCTATCTCCTGAAATTTTGTTATTAGTGTTATGTGAAACACAGACAACATACACACACACACACACACACACACACACAAACACACACCAATAGGACACACGAAATATGCGGTGGAAGTGAGGAATTGCTCTAAAGGAATCAAACTCCAAAAAAATACCATAAAGGGGAAAAGAACAGTGAATCCAAGATGGAGAAAAACGAAAATGAGAACATTAACTACTTACCTATCAATAAGTAGTTAAAGTATTCAGGACTAAATTCTCATTTCCATATAAACAGATTTTTGGTAAGATGATTATTTAAAAGTAAAAAAAAAAAAAAAAGGCAAAAAAGGTCCACAAGAAAACAGCAAAAACTAAACAGGCTTGTCCTTCTGTTGCCCATAGGAGATTTCTTTCCACTAAAGATACACATAGCTTGGAAAGGACCTTTAGCACAAGTGAAGCCATCAGAAGACAATAATTCCCATTTCAAGATGAAAACGTGTATCTCCAAAAGGATGTATTGAAGAGGATTCAAATGTTGAAGAATCTTGAGAATTCCCACCAGGTTTTGCAGCTACCTCTGGGAAACTGAATGGAGAAATGGCAGCAGAAGGCTGCATTAAACCTCTCGTTACTATCCCCAAATGGCTTCAGATGATAAGCAAACAGTAACTCTTAAGGAAGATGGTCATGTTCTCATGGAGCCCCGAGAGGATGAACAATGTGACAACAAAAAGCCATTACATTGGTACAGACAGTCCCACTGTATGCTACAGTCCCACCGTATGCTACAGGTTGGAGGGTAGATCTAGGAAGACAAATAATAGGAGAATGAACAAGGGAGCTCAGACCTAAGGTCTAGCATTTTAGCATGGTGGGAAGTACTCTATACCAGGCTGCATTCCATGGGGACCTAGTTCTAAATTAAATAAACCATCCTCTGGCCTCAGTCAATCCTTGTAAAATGTTTTTGTTTTTGTATTTGTTTTTTATCAAATGATCCACATGCACATATTTGACAGAGAAACAGAGAGATTACCGTCAGGTAGTGGCACTGGAGAGGGGGGATCAGACTTGTCTCTTAGCATACTCTGAGACCAGAATCTAGGCCATGACCCTTGGATCATGAGATGAGTAAAGCCCGCCTCTGAACTGATGAACACACAGTGGCCCAAACTTTTGTCTTTTTAATACCTCATAGTTCTAGACAAGAACCACTTCTCTGTATTGTTCAGAAAGTGCTTGGTCAGATTTTGCTTGCTCTATATGACCTGCTTCTAGACCTGCTATAACTTGTTTTGAAGTAAGTGACTTGGCTATGTACACAATACTTCCCCACGCATAATTGGGTAAAGAGTATCCCACCATTGCTAGCTTGGCAGGGGGAATGACACTATGTCTTCTGTTGCTCTACTTCTGTTGATGGTTATGGGACACCTCTCTGACTCTTAATATGGATATCAGTTTCTGCTACCAGATGAGGGACAATTTCAGTTCTGATTTCTCAAAGAAATATTTGGCCCTCTTTCTTCTCTCGCTCCTAGGTCTCCTACAATAAACACCTTTTTCCATTCCTTGGAGCTCATGATTTCCCTAATCTCATTGTCATGTTCCATCATTCTTCACTTTTTCATTGGCTTTGCTTCCTTATTTTCCAGTGTTTGTCATCCAGGACACTAATTTGATCCTCTGCTTCTTCCAGGTTCTTGAGATTTGCCTGCAGTCTGTTACCAATGCTTTCATCAGAGACTCTTTATTTTATTTTATTAATTTATATTATTTTATTTTTGTCACTTTTATCTCTGTGGTTCAAGACTCCCTAATGCCTTCTGTGTTTTTCTGATGTACAGTGAGTATCCTGGCTGCTGCTTTCCATCTTTTTGCGGTCGTGTTACATGTACAGGTTCCACTTCGATTGCCTGGTCATGATAATTTTTCTTTGCCTTCGGCATCAGTTGATTCTTACATTTTGCATTTGATCTAGATATTTCTCTTCTTCTCTGTATTCAAATAGCCCATTCTTTTTTCTATTCTTTTTAAATTTTCAGCCTAACAGTATTCATTATTTTTGCACCACACCCAGTGCTGCATGTAATACATGGCCTCTATAATATCCACCACCTGTTTCCCCCAACCTCACACCCCCTGCCACTTCAAACCCCAAAGATTGTTTTTCAGAGTCCATAGTATCTCATGGTTCACTTCCCCTTATTTCCCTCAAGTCCCTTCTACTCTATAACTCCTCAAGTCCTCCATGTTATGTGTTATGCTCCAGAAGTAAGTGAAACCATATGATACTTGACTCTTTCTGCTTGAGTTACTTCACAAGAATAATCTCTTACAGTCCAGTCCATGTTGCTATAAAAGTTGGGTATTAATCCTTTCTGATGAAGGCATAGTACTCCATACTGTATATGAACCATATCTTCCTTATCTATTCATCCCTTGAAGGTATCTTGGTTATTTCCACAGTTTGGCGACTGTGGGAATTGCTGCTATAAACTTTGGGTTACAGATGACCCTTCTTTTCACTGCAGAGTCACAGGGAAGCTCCATTTTTTATTTCTTGAGAAATCTCAATACCGTTCTCCAAAAAGGCTGCACCAATTTGCATTCCCATCAAGAGTGTAAGAGGGTTCCCCTTTCTGCACATCCCCTCCAACACACGTTTCCGATATTGCTAATTTTGGTCATTCAATTGGTGTAAGGTGATATCTCAATGTGCTTTTCATTTGAATCTCCCTGATGACTGGTGATGATGAACATTTTTTCATGTGTCTGACAGCTCTCTGTATGTCTCCATTAGAGAAATGTCTGGTCATATCATTTGCCCCTTTTTTGATATTATTGTCTGTTTTGTGCGAGTTGAGGTTGAGGAGTTCTTCATAGGTCGTGGATATCAAACTTTTGTCTGTACTGTCAATTCCAAATATATTCTCCCACTCCGTGGGTTGCCTCTTTGTTTTCTTGTCTGTGCAGAAGCTTTTGATTTTGACCCCTTTCCCTATAACTACCCATGTCTTCCATGCTTTTAGTTATGCTCCACAAATAAGTGAAACCGTATGATAATTGACTCTCTCTGCTTGACTTATTTCACTCAGCATAATCTCTTCCAGTCAAATCCCTGTTGATACAAAAGTTGGGTATTCGTCCCTCTGATGGAGTCCTAATACTCCATAGTGTATATGGACCATATCTTCCTTATCCATTTGTCTGTTAAAGGCATCTTGGTTCTTTCCAAGTTTGGCGACCCGCCATTGCTGCTATAAACCTTGGGGTAGAGACGGCCCTTCTTTTCACTACATCTGTATCTTTGGGGTAAATACCCAGGAGTGCAATGGCAGAGTCATAGGGAAGTTCCATTTTTAATTTCTTGAGGAAACTCCACACTGTTCTCCAAAGAGGCTGCACCTACTTGCATTCCCACCAACAGTGTAAGAGGGTTCCCCTTTCTCCACATACCCTCCAACACATGTTGTTTCCTGTCTTGCTAATTTTGGCCATTCTAACTGGTGTAAATTGATATCTCAATGTATATCTTGAAAGAAGTTGCTGTGGCTCATATCAGAGAGATTACTGCCTATATTCTCCTCTAGGATGCTGATGGATTCCTGTCTCACGTTGAGGACTTTTATCCATTTTGAGTTTATCTTTGTGTATGGTGTAAGAGAATGGTGGAGTTTCATTCTCCTACATATGATGTAGCTTTCCAGTGTTCCATCACCATTTATTGAAGAGACTGTATTTTTACCACTGTATATTTTTTCCTGTTTGTCAAAGATTATTTGCCCATAGAGTTGACGGTCCATATTTGGGCTATCTATTCTATTCCACTGGTCTATGTGTCTATTTTTTATGTCAGGACCATTCTGTCTTGGTGACCACAGCTTTGTAGTAAAGCTTGAAATCAAGTAATGTGATGCCCAAGTTTTATTTTTGATTTTCAACATTTCCTTAGTGATTCAGGGTCTCTTCTGATTCCATTCAAAATTTAAGATTATTTGTTGCATCTCTTTGAAGAACACCAGAGGAATTTTGATTGGAATGGCATTAAAAGAATACATTGCTCTAGGCAGTATAGACAATTTCACACTGTTTATTCTTATGATGCAAGAGCATGGAATGCTCTTCCTTCTTTCTGTGTCTTCTTCAATTATTTTCTTGAGTGTTCTGTAGTTCCTCGTACAATTCCTTTACCTCTTTGGTTAGGTTTATTCCCAGGTACCTTATGGTTCTTAGTGCGATACTAAATTGAAATGATACTTTAATTTCTTTTTCTGTATTTTCATTGTTAGTGTACAAGAAAACCACTGATTTCTTCACATTGACTTTGTGTCCTGCCAAGTTGATGAATTGCTGTATGAGTTCTAGTGGTTTGGGGGTGGAGTCTCTTGGGTTTTCCATATAAAGAATCATATTATCTTCAAAGAGAAATAGTTTGAATTCTTTATTTCCAATTTGGATACCTTTTATTTCTCTTTGTTGTCTGACTGATGTTGCTAGGACTTTTAATACTATGGTGAACAAACAGCTTAGAAACCATGAAAAAGAATGAGGGAAATAAATGATGCCATGAAACGTTCCAACGTCAGAATTTTCGAAATCCCTGAAGGGAAGGATAAAGAAAGAAGTCTCAAAGATCTAGTGAAACAAGTTCTTCATGAAAAATTTCCCAATCTCACATATTGAACCAGCAATCATGTACTAGAGGCCTAACGGTGTCCTCCCAAGATTATAGATAACAAAAACAAATCATCAAGAAAACTGATAGTCAAATTGAGAATCATAATCGAAGGTATAATCTTTTGAAAGCCACTAGTACATAGAGGTTCCTTACTTACAGAGGAAAGCACATCAGAATCACGTCAGACCTCTCCACAGACACATCTCAAGCAAAAAAGGCCTGGAAAGATATCTTCAGGGCACTAAATGAGAAGAACATGCAGCCAGGAATACTTTATCCAGCAAGACTGAGATTCAAAATGCATGGAGAGATAAAGAGTTTCCAAGACCGGCAAGGCTTAAAAGACAATGCAACTACCAAGCCAACACTGAATGAATATTAATGGGGGTTCTATAAAAGAGGAAAAAATCCTAAGAATAGCATTGAACAGAAATATAGAGACAATTTACAGAAAGATAGACTTCAAAGGTCACACAATGTCAATAAAAACATATCTATCAATAATCACTCTCAATGTGAAAGGCCTAAATGTGCCCCCCAAAAATGGCACAGGGTTGCAGGTTGGATAAAATGACAGGATCCATCCATACGTAGTCTACGAGAGACTTTTGAATCTAAAGATACACCCAGACTGAAATTGAAAAGACGGAGAATCATCTTTCATGCCAATGTACTCAATAGAACGCTGGCGTAGCAATTCTCATATCCGATAAATTAGATATTAAGCTAACGACTATAGTCAGAGATACAGAAGGACATTACATAATTCTTAAAGGGACTATCAACCAAGATGATCTAACAACTGTAAATAGCTCTGCCCCCAATATGGGTGCAGCCAATTACATAAGAAAACTGTTAATCAAGATAAAATGTCATATTAATATGAATGCATTAATAGTAGGAGATCTCAACACACCTCTTTTATAAATAGACAAATCATCCAAGAAGAAAATCCATAAAGAAACAATAGCATTTACTGACACATTGGACCAGAAGGACCTCATAAATACATACAGAACATTCGTCCCTAAAACAACAGAACACTCATTCTCTCAAGTGCACATGGATCTCACTCATTATCCACCAAGACGATCTAACAATTGTAAATATCTATGCCCCCTATATAGGAGCAGCCAATTACATAAGAAACTGTTAGTCAAGATAAAGAGTCATATTGACATGAATACATTATTGTAGGAGATCGTAACCTGCCTAACATCATCCAAGCAGAAAATCCACAAAGAAAGCATTAAACGACACATTGGACCACATGGACCTCATAGATATATACAGAATATTCCACCCTAAAACCACAGAATACTCATTTTCTCAAGTGCACATAGAACATTCACAAGAATAGACCACATACTGGCTCACAAATCAGGACTCAACCTATACCAAAGGAATGAGAATATTCCCTGCATGTTCTCAGATCAAAATGCTTAGAAACTGGAGATCAATCACATGAAAAAGTTCCTAAGGAACTCAAACACCTGGAAGCTAAAGAGCTCCTTGGTTAAGAATGCTTGGATCACCACACACAAAAATAGACTCCCAATGGATGAAAGACCTCAATGTGAGAAAGTATTTCATCAAAATCCTTGAGGAGAACAGAGGCAGCATCCTCTTTGACCTCAACTGCAGCAACATCTTTCTAAGAACATCACCAAAGTCAACAGAAGCAAGGAAACAAATGTACTATTGTGATTTCATCAAGATCAAAAGGAAACAGTGAGCAAGACCAAAAGACAACTGACAGACTGGGAGAAGATATTGCAAATAACATATCCAATAAAGGGCTAGTATCCAATATGTATAAATAGCTTGGAAAACTCAACACACAATAAACAATGTAATACTCTGCAACCATCAAAAGAAAAGAAATATTGCCATTTGCAATGATGTGAATGGAACTAGAGGGTATTATGCTTAATGAAATAAGCCAATTGGAAAAAGATAACTATCATATGATCTCCTTCATATGAGGAAGTGGAGATGCAATGTAGGGAGTTTGGGGAGTAGAAAAAGAACAAATGAAATAACATAGGATTGGGGGGGAGACAAACAATAAAGGACTCAATCTCAAAAACTAGACTGAGGGTTGCTGGGTTGAGGGGGGACAGAAGAGGGTGGTGAAGATATGGACTTCGGAGAGTGTATATGCTATGATTATTCCTGTGAATTGTGTAAACTTGGCGATTCACACACCTGCATCACTGGGGATAAAAATAAGTTATATATTAATAAAAATAATGAATTAATTACTTTAAAAATTTTTTAAAAACATAGAAATCTTGAATCAACCAGGAGATCAAAGAAGAACTCATACAATTCAGGGAAAACAATGAGAATGAAGACATTTTTTCCAAAACCTATGGGATACAGCAAAGATGGTCGTAATGGAGAAATACATATCCATCCAAGCTTCCCTCAAAAAATATGTAAAAATCCAGAATACACCAGCTGTCTCTACACCTTAATGAACTGGAGAACCAACAACAAATCAAACCAACTCTATATAAGAAGGAAAATAATCAAGATTAGAGCTGAGTTCAATGAGGTAGAAACCAGTGATACAGTAGAACATATTGATGAAACTAAAGTTGTTTTTTTGAAAGAATCAATAAGATCGACAAACAAAAGTCCACACTAATCTTAAGGAAAGAAATAAAGATAAAATTAATAAAATTATGAATAAAAAGGGAGAGATAGCAACTAACACCAAGGAAACAATGATCAGAAGTTATTATCAATAGTTATATGGCAATAAGCTAAGCAATCTTGATGAAATAGATGCATTCCAGGAAAATTTTAAATGCCCAAAATTGAACCAGGAAGAAATTAACAACATGAATAGAATGATATCTAGTAACTAGATTTAAGCAGTGATCAAAAACCTCCCCAAACAAGAGCCTATTACCTGAGGGATTCCCTGGGGAATTCTACCAAACTTTCAAAGAAGAAATAACACCTATTCTTCTGAAGCTGTTTCAAAAATTGAACCAGAAGAAAAACTTCCAGACTCTTCCTATGAATCCAGCATTACCCTGATCCTTTAACCAGGCAAGGACCCTATCAGAAAAGAGAATTTTAGACCAATATCCCTGATGAATATGGATGCTAAGATTCTCAGCAAGATCCTAGAACAGGATCCAACAGCACATTAAACAAAAAATAAATCCACCATTACCAGGTGGATTCAACCGTGGGCTACAAGGATGATTCATTTGCAAATCAATCAATGTGATAGAACAAATCAATATGAGAAGAGAGAAGAACCACATGGTCCTCTCAATTGATGCAGAAAAAGCATTGGACAAAATCCAGCATCCGTTCCTGATCAAAACTCTTCAAATTTCTTACTCGTGTAAGAAATGGAAGAAGACACTAAAACAAGGAAAACCATTCCATGCTCTTGGATCCGAATAATAAACATTGTGAAAATGTCTATACTGCCTCTAACAATCTATCCTTTTAATGCCATTCCCATCAAAACTCTACAGGTATTTTTCAAAGACCTGGAGCAAATAATCCTAAAATTTATATGGAATCAGAAGAGAAGCTGAATTGCTAATGAAATCTTGAAAAACAAACATATAACTTAGAGCATCACATTACCTGATTCCAAGCTTTACTACAAAGCTGTGATCACCAAGACAGCTTAAAAAGTGACACGTAGACAAGTGGAACAGAGTAGAGAGCCCAGATATGGACCCTCAACTCTATGGACAGATAATCTTCGGCAATTCAAGAAAAAAATACACAGTGGAAGAAAGACAGTTTCTTCAATAAGTAGTGATGGGTACACTGGACAGCTATATGTAGAAGAATAAAACTCTACCATTCTCTTACACCTACACAAACATAACTCAAAATTGATAAAGACTTCAGCATGAGACAGGTATCCATCAGAATCTTAGAGGAGAAAATAGGCAGAGATTTCTTTGATATCAGCCACAGCAACATCTTTCTATATATGGCTGCAAGGAAAAAAAAAAGAAAAAAAAAAGAAAAAATGAACTTTGGGCTTTATCAAAATCAAAAGCTACTGCACAGCAAAGGACAGTCAACAAAACAAAGAGGCAACACACGGAATGGGAGAAGATATTTGCAAATGACAGTACAGACAAAAGTTTGATATCCAGGATCTATAATGAACTCCTCAAACTGAACACACACAAAACAGACAATCATATCAAATAATGGGCAGAATATATGAACAGACTCTTCTCTAAGACCTACAAATGGCTATCAGACACATGAAAAAAATGTTCATCATCACTAGCCATCAGGGAGATTCAAATGAAAACCACATTGAGATACCACCACACCATTTAGAATGGACAAAATTAGCAAGACAGGAAACAACATGTGTGGGAGAGGATGTGGAGAAAGGGGAGACCTCTAACACTGTTGGTGGGAATGCAAGTTGGTGAAGCCGCTTTGGAAAACAGTTGGAGGTTCCTCAAGAAATTAAAAATAGAGCTTCCCTATGACCTTGCAATTGCACTAGTGGGTATTTACATCAATGCTACAGATATAGTAAAAAGAAGGGCCATCTGTACTCACTGTATATAGCAGCAATGTTCATGGTTGTCATACTGTGGAATGAACCAAGATGCCTTTCAATGGACGAATGGATAAGGAAGATGTGGTCCATATAGACTATGGAGTATTATGCCTCCATCAGAAAGGACGAATACCCAACTTTTGTAGCAAAATGGAAGGGACTGGAAGAGATTATGCTGAGTGAAATAAATCAAGCAGAGAGAGTCAATTATCATACGGTTTCATTTACTTGTGGAGCATAACAAATAACATGGAGGACAAGGGGTAATCAAAAGGAGAAGGAAGTTGAGGAAAATTAGAATTGGTATAGAGAATCATGAGAGACTATAGAATCTGAAAAACAATCTGAGGTTTTTAAGAGGCAGTGGTATGGAGGTTGGGAGAACCAGCTGGTGGGAATGGGAGAGGGCATGGATTGCATAGATCACTGGGTGTGGTGAAAAAATAATGAATAAAATAAAGAAAAAAAAGAAATTAACAAAAAAATAAGTGTTATGTGAAATGCACACTGACAACATATACACACACACACACTCACACACACACAGAGATAAGACACAAAAAGATGGGGAGGAAGTGATGAATCGCACTAAAGGAAGCAAGCCTCAAAGAAAATACCATAAAGGGGAAAGGAACAGAGAATCTAAGTCACAAACCAAACAAAATGGGAAATATAACTCCTTCATTTTCAATAAGTAGTTCAGGTATACAGGACTAAATTCTCCTATCACTACAAAAACATTGTTTGACTGAATGAAAATTTAGAAGAAAAAAAAAAGGCCAAGAAGTTCACGAGAAAGAACAAAAACAAAGTGAGCTCAACCTTATGTTATCCATAGCAAATTACCTTCCACTATAAAGATACACATAGATTGAAAATGAAGGATTTGGGAAGACAAAGATTATGCTATTGGCAATGAGAAGAGAGCCAAATTAATTGTGCCTATGGCAGATAGATTTTATAGCTTTGAGAGACAAAAGATTACGGGAAGGTGTTTTGTCTTCATGGAGCATCAAAACATCATAAATGTGGATGAATTGCAATGTATAAACCACCTTCCTGGCTGTATCTAACTGTTGGAAGCATATTATCAGAATGGAATGGAGATTAGGACCACAATCCAATATTGTTGGGACTATGATATCCACTTACAGCACAGGACAGATCATCCAAATGGAAGATGCTAAGGAATAAAAGACGTCATCATCGGCTCTCTAGACCAACTGAACTTTGGGGAAACATGCATAAGATTGAGTCCCTGAGGATTATAAGAGAAGTTCTTTCCAAGATCATACCTTACATTGTCTATCACAGATACTGTGCTGGAGTCCAACTCTAGTCGTCATTAATAGAAGACATTTCAATTACTATTTTATAAACTTATGAACACGAAGGTAAGAAAAAAGAAAAAAAAATCACTTATGAATGGGTAACACCGACAGACACTAATAGGTGGAAAACAGTACACACTCGAGAACTAGCAATGAATCAAAGAAAGAAAATCAAAAGGAAAATCAGAAAGTTCCTTGAACAAAGAAAATTCAAGAAACTTATAAGATGATGCCAAAATATTTTATCGTGAAAGAATATAGAATTCAATGAGTGTACTTCCAAAATTCAAAACACAGAAAAAGAGGAACCTAACATGAGACCATAAGAAACTAAAAAAGAAGAATCAAACTCTAAGTTAACAGGAAAAAAAAATAATGCATATGATCATCGAAATAAAAGAAATACAAACAAATCAATACGAAAAAATCAGGAGAACTCACAGGTCAGTTTAGAAAACTTTAACAAACTGGAGGAGCCATTACCTGGAAAAAACTGGGAGACAAGCATACAGCTGAAAGAATGAGACCACATGACAACTGATAGAAAGGAAAAAAAAATCTAAAAGACTTCTATACAGAATTATGCCGGAAAATCCAAGAACTGAGAGAAAAGGATTTATTCCAAGACACATATCAAATTCCAAGATTAGGTCGGGAAACCTACAAAATCTGAGCTCTCTACTAGTGACAAAGCGTTTGAAGCAGCAATCAAACACCTCCCAATTCACAGAAGGCCAGGTCCAAATCATTTTCCTGGTCAACATTTCTAGATATTTAATAAAGTCAATATTGTTTCTTCTCATTGATTCCAGAAATAGAGGAGGCGGGCAAATTCTGATGTACAAGTATAAGAACCTAATTCAGATAAGGACATTATAGGAAACAAATTCCATGCCATTTTAATAAGTAAAGATAATAAATAAATAATTCTGTCCTCTTCTCTGTCTTCATCTGGTTTTGCAAGAACCAGTGTGTATTTATTTTAATTTTTTGATATGTAGAGGAAACCAGCCTATCATCCATCATTTGTTTTTGAAAGAGCATTCACTGATACTTTAGCTCCATATACGAATTAATGCCCATCTTAATATATGCCACAAGTTCTCAAAACCCATTAACCAGTTCCCTCATCACCTTCATGTCTCCCTTTTCTGTAACCCTAAGCTTGTTTCAAAGAGTGCTGAGTCACTCAGGAGTGATATCCATTTGCCTCCTTCTCTAATTTCTTCCCCTTCAGTGTTCCCTTTCTTTACTAAGAGCTGAGGTATTCCCCTTCCTTTACTCAGGGCCAAGGTATTCCTCATGAGGAACACACAAGGGAAGCCTTATGATATTGCCCTTTGTCTGCTTGCCTTTTTCATTTTGAATCACCCTTTTCTGTGTCATTCCTGTCAATGCGAGTACCAGGTATTCATCCTCCGTGATGACTGAGGAATACGCTGTTGCCAATATTAACCACACTTTCTTTATCCTCTAGTCTTTGCAAGGGTATTGCCACTCAATCCACAGTTCTGCTCCAGTGGGCATGGCAGCCCATCGATATAGGCCATTCCTTTTCCTCTTATTGAAAGGACTTGATCAAAATATCTATACCCATTACCACAGCAGGTCAAGTTACCTAATGAGGACAAGGGGTGCTGTGCAGGGCTCTTCCTTCAGCATTAGCTCTCATGTAGAATGTCACTCTCCTTGAAGCCTTTGCAAAGGTGTTTAAGTAAAATCAAGTAGACAGAGCCCTAACCCTAATGACAGGTGTTTCAGAACAGTAGGAGATGAGGACACAGAAAGCACAATACATCCATGCCCTAGCATTTTTCTTTGAAAACGGACTTTTCATACCTTAATCCCCACTGACTCATTGTGAAAAGACAATGAGATAGGACTCTCTCACCACAGGATGACAAACACCACAGAGATCTGATGATATCCAAGAGGCCTCATTGTTTACTGAGATCTGTAGAAATTGCAGTGGAAATAGGGAAACCTTGCCATCTCTGTATAATTGTTGGCCCAAATGATGGTATACCGATTGTCATTTTCTTTTATCGTTGTCTAGAAAGGGGAATATTGAAATTAACACAAGACAACCTGAGTTCTTGATCAGTCTTAGAGTTTTTTTTCTGTCCTTCCAGGGGCGTCTCCCAATGTCATAGGATGCATAGATCATGAGAAAGGGAATGGTGCTTCAGTGAAGCCAGCTTTTATGATGTCACAAATCTTTGAGGTCATAGCCATGCCTGAACACTACACTTGGCAGGAATAGTCATGGGTGGGCCAAGAGGATCCCATGCCCTCCCCAACTGCTGGAGCCGCCTGGGTCTCTCACCAAGGCAGTTTGCAAAGCAAGTTGGTGTCACATTCTCTTTTGCCAAATATGTAATCTTCGGTCATGACTGTCAGCACCATCCATCTAGACTCTGGATAAAGGCAAGAACCCAACATTCCATCCTACCCACAAAAGGCCAAGACAGAACCAGGCCTCAAACAAAGCTTCAGGGGAGGAACACCACGCGCCATACATACGTATGGTCCTCCCAGCCATTAAAGGTGCTTCTGGCCAAGAAAAGAGCCACCCAAAAAAAGCTCAGAGGGAACACCCAAAACCATTCCAAAGACATATCTGGAGTCTTCAAAAGCAATGACTCCAGTACTGTAACGTCTCAAGAAATCATGCCAAAAGAGTCTTTTAATCTTCAAAACTGACCAAGCACCAAAGGCAGACTTTACAACTTATAACGTGAGGCACAGAACAGACGCATGTACTTGGGGTCCACATGAGTAAGCATGGATCATGTTGCAAAAAGCCCATAGCCCAAGTGAAGCCATCTGAAAGACTTTCATACCCAATTTAGGATGTCAACATGTATCTCCAAATGTCATCATTGAACATGATTCGAATGTCAATGAACCTTGAGAATTCCCACAGGGTGGTGCAACTACCCTCTGGGGAACTGAATGGAGATGTGGTAGCACAAACTTGCCTTAACCCTCTCATGACCATCTCCGAAATGGTTTTATTTGATAACCAAACAATGCTTCATGCGGAAGACAGGAATGTTCTAATGAAACCAAGACAGGTTGAACAATGTGACAACAAAGGGCCATTACAGCGGGGCAGACAGCTGATGGTACAGGTTGGTGAGGAGATACAGGAAGAAAAAGAACAAGAGAATTAATAAGGGATCACATAGCGAAGGTCTGGCATTTTAGGATGGTTGGTGGTACTCTGTACCTGGCTGAATTCTATAGGGACCTAGGTCCCCCCAAAAAATAAATAAATAAACCATCCTCTGGCCCCAGTAAATCCTTGTAAACTCTTTTTGTGTTTGTTTTTTTGGCAAATGATTCACATGCACTTTCGACAGAAAGACAGAGATAACAGTCAGGGGATGGAGCTGGAGAGGGAGAAGCAGACTTTTCCCAGAGCAGGGAATCTGAGACCATTGTTGATGCCATGATCCTGGGATCATGAGTTGAGCTAAAGGCTGCCTTTGAACTGATGGACACATCCTGGGACCCAAACTTTGTCTTCCTAATACCTCCTAGTTCTAGAAAAGAACCACGGCTCTCTCATTGTTCAGAAATGCATGGGATACGGATTTTTGCTTGGGCTGGTGTTGCTTCCTCTATCTGAACTGCTTCAAGAGCTGGTATTGCTTGTCAACTTGAAGTCAGTGACTTGACTATGAAGACATTTCTCTCCCATGGATATTTTCTTAAAGAGAATACATTCATTGCGAACTTTTGAAGGGGTTTGGCACTATATCTTGTGTTGCCCTTTTTCTGTTGATGGCGATTGGAATCCTCCCTATCTCCAAATAAGGTTCTCCATTTTTGCTCCAAGATGAGGGACATTTTCAGCTCTGATTTCACAAAGAAAAGTTTGGCCCTCTCTTTTCTTTCTCTCCTTGGTCTCCTCACATAAGCACCTCTTGGTATTACTTGGAGTCAATGATTTCCCTAAGCTCATTGTCATGGTCCATCATTCTTTCTTCTCTCTTTGGATTTGCTTCCTTATTTTCTAGTCTTTTTCTTCCAGGTTACTCATTGGATCCTCTGATTATACCAGACTGCTGGACTTTGCATCCTGTCTGTTACCAATCTTCTTATCAGAAACTCTTTATTTTCTTTTATATTTATCAGTTTTATCTCTGTGATTCAAGACTCCCTGATATCTTCTGTGTTTTCTGATGTACAGGGAGTATCCTGGCTGCTGCTTTCAATCCTCCATCGGGCGTGTATATGTAGAGGTTTCACCCTGATTGTCTGGCCAAGATCATTTCTTGTCCTTTTTCCTCAGCATCAATTGATGCACTGGATCTAGGTCTCTGACTTCTTCTCTGAATTCGAAAAACCCCATTCTGTTTTCTACACTGAGGGTAATTTCTTTTGGAAGAATGGGTCATAGATTGCTGAAGACTGGCCCTTGAGGCAGTCTTGCAGGCGTGTGGTATGCATGCCCTCGGCTGTTTTGTTGTGGCTGTACCCTGTCCTTGACGGCAGTCTTCTTCAGAGGCTCTCATGCCTGAGCAAAATAGGGTGAGGTTTAGCATGGTGGGCTCTTGTGTACCTGTGAAAGAAGATGTTGAACCAACTCATCAGAACGTATGACTGCAGAATGCTGTGGTCAGGAAAGAGCATGTGGGCAGGGATTTTTTCTAGTTCCCTACAGGAGACTCTGTTCTCCTGGGACTAAGCAACATGGACTGAGGAAGGCAGTCCCCCCAGAGTTCCACAGTTAAGACTCTGTGTTTGCAGGTTAGGCAGCTAACGTCCTCATCACCCTATCTTTGGACAGTAGGTCAGTCTTGATATTGCTCGTGCAAAAGCCCAAAATTTATTTAGCCACTATAAAGTCATCTCCATGCACATTGCCTATCACGGATGCACTGCCAGAAGCCACTAACTTCCCACTGTGTCTCCTGGTACTGTCTTTGATTATGGTTTCTAGGCTGTCTTCACATGGTTGCTTGTTGGTGTTTTCTCCAGGAGAAACTCAGTGTTCTCTCGAGTCTATGTCTGCAAGTCTGCTGATCTTAAATCTTCAAGACCCGTTGTTGGCAAGAACTCATGCCATTCAGACCCTTTGATGGTCACAGCCAATGGTTTCAGGAAACATGCTCCTTGTGACTTCTCAGTGTGCTCCTGTCTCCTGTGCCATTTTCTTTCACATTGGCTCACTTTTTTCTGAAGCACCAAATGCCCATGTTTTCCCAAAGCCATGTCTCCAACTTCACCAATAGTCTCTGCTACTTCTTTTCTCTTTTGCTGTGGAGTTTTGTTTGTTGCCTTCAGGTCGTTTACTGCCATGTTGCTCTTGATGTGGTAATCTCCCAGTTTTGTTCAAGCATGAAGAAAAGCTTGAGTTCCCAGCCACTACTTCCATCTCACTGTCCTCTGAAAACTCCTACCCAGCCATACAAGAATAAATTCTTGCCCCTTGCCTCATATGGCAGAATTGTGGAGAGCACTGGGCTATGTCACATCTATCCTTGTCAGAAAGAGAAATAACACACAATTTCACTCTCTCATGGTAGTCAAGAAACATGTGAAAAAAAAAAATAGGAAAAAGGGACAAACAATACGCCTCTAACCAGTCAGACATTTTTTCTTTGTATGTTTGAAGACCAGTTAGTGAGAATATGTGTTTATAAAAGAGGACTAAATGAGACATTCTTTGTAGGAAATGTGGCTGAGTAATGGAATGTGAGTTTTCGAGTCATATCAAATTGAATTGCTATCCATAAAAGACCAATTTCTTATCTCTTGATATTTCATTATAAGTGTTATATGAAACACACACACACACACACACACACACACACACGAGACACACGAAAGATGGGGAGGAAGTGAGGAATCACACTAAAGGATGCAAACCCCAAAGAAAATATCATAATGTGGAAAGTTACATTAGGATTCCAAGTTAGAAATCAACCAAAATGAGAAAGATAACTCCTAACCTATCAATAATTACTTCAAGTATTCAGGATAAAATTCTCCTATCACTATAAACAGACTGTTGGACTGGACGCAAAAATTTAAAAAAAGGAAAAAAAATGTATTAGGAAAAGAATGGAAACTAAACAAGCTCGACCTTATGTCGCCCATAAGAGATTTCCTTCAACTATAAAGATACACACAAAGATACCTTCTAATATAAAGTGAAGGAATTAGGAAGTCCTAGGTTATGCAACTGGCAAGGAGAGCCAAACTGTACTTTTGGCAGAAAGAGAGATTTTATGGCTTCAAGACACAAATAAGCTAAAAGAAATTAACAGAAAATTAACAGTTAACAGAGGTTAAAGTTAACAGAAAACTTAAGAGTTATAAGAATAAAAGTTAGCAGGATAGTTGAAATAATGCATATGATCATCAAAATAAAAGAAATATAAACAAATTAATAGGAAAAATTCAGGAGAACTCACACGTCAGTTTAGAAAACTTTAACAAACTGGAGGAGGCAATACCTGAATAAAACTGGGAGACAAGCATACAGCTGAAAGTATGAGAACACATGACAATTTATAGATAGGAAATAAAATTTCTTAAAAGACACCTTTACAAAATTATGCCAGCAAATCCAAATATAGGATAAATTCTAAGAAACATATCAATTTCCTCGTTTAGGTATAAAACCTACAAAATCGAGCTCTCTAGACAAGACCAAGGTGTTTGAAGCAGTAATTAAACATCTCCCAAAAGACAGAAGGCCAGGTCCAAATCATTTTCCTGGTCAACTCTTTTAGACCTTTAATGAAGGCAATTTATTTTCTTCCCATCGATTCCAGAAATGGAGGAGGCGGGTAGACACTACTTTACAAGTATAAAATCGATAAGGACATTTTAGGAAACAAATTCCATGACATTTCAATAAGGAAAGATAATAAAAATACAATTCTTTCCTATTCTCTGTCTTCACCTGCTTTAGAAAAGACCAGTTTGTTTTTATTTTAATTTCTTGTTATGTTGAAATAGAAGGCCTATAAACCATCATACGTTTTTGACAGATTATTCACGAATGTTTTACTTCCATATACGACCTAGTGTTCATCGTGATATGTGCCACAACACCTCAACACCCATTAGCCAGTTCCCTCATTCCCTGCATGTCCATCTTTTATGTAACCCTCAGCTTGGTTCTCAGAGTCAGGAGTCACTCCTGGTTTCTCTCTTTCTGTGACTTCTTTTCCTTCAGTTTTTCTTCTTTCCTTCCATGGTATTCTTCCTGGGGCACATAGGAAGGAAAATATATGATATTTCCCTTTGTCGGCTTGCCTTTTTTGTTTTGCATAATCCAGTCCTCTGGCATTCATGTCAATGCAAGTACCAGGGGTTCATCCCCCCTGAGGAATACTCTGTTGCCAAGATGGACCACACCTTCTTTATCCACTACCATTTGCAAGGGTATTGCAGCTCAATCCACAGGTCTGCCCAAGTGGGCATTGCAGGGCATCCCTATAGGCCGTACTTTCCTTTGATTGAAGATACTTGGTTAACATGGCTATGCCCATTACCACATCAGGTAGTGTTAACTCATGATGACAAGGAATGCTGTCCAGGGATCTTCCATAAGGCTAAGCTATTATGCAGAATGTCACTCGCTTGAAGACTTCCCAAATGTGTTTAAGTTAAAACAACGTAGACAGAGCCTTAATCCCTTATTACTAGTGAATTGAACACTAGGAGATGAGGACACAGACAGCACAATACATCCATGTCCTAACATTTCTGCTAGATAATGAAATTTCCATCCCTTAGTCATGACTGACCCATAAGGAAAAGATGCTGAGAAAGGACTTTCTCACCCACAGGAAGACAAACCTCAAAGAGAGCTAATGATACCCTCTATATTTTCAGTGGAAATAGGAACAACTTGCTTTCTCTGGAGAAATGTTGCCCTAAAGGATGGCATACTGAACGTCATTTCCTTTTCTCTTTGTCTAGAAAGGGGTAGTGGGAAATTAACACACAAGACGACCTGGAGTCTTGATCAGACTCAGAGGGCTCTTTATCTGTCCTTCCAGGGGCATTCTACTTAAAGCCATAGGATTCAAAGGTCAGGAGATAGTGACTTCAGTGAAGCCAGCTTCTGTGATATCACAAAGCTTTGAGGTCATAGCAACCACTTTTTTCAAAAACATGCCTGATCACTACACTTGGCTGGAGTAGTCAAAAGTGGGCCAAGAGGATCCCAAGCCTCGCAAACCGCTGGAGCCACCTGGGTCTCTCACTAAAGCAGCTTGGTAAATGAGTATGTGTCACCTTCTCTATGGCCGGATTCATAGTCTTTGGTCGTGAATGTAAGCACCAGCCCTCTGGACTCCAAAAAAAAAGGCAGGAATCCACCATTTTATCCTGCCTACAAAAGGCCAAGAAAGTTGAGGCCTCAAACAAAGCATGACGGGAAGAACTCCATAGCCTGCACATGGCTATTGTCCTCCCAGTCAATCAGGGCGCTTCTGACCAGGAATAGGGCCACCCAAGGAAAGCTCAAAGGGAACACCCACAAGTACACTAAAGACGTGTCTGGAGTATTCAACAGCAAGGGCACGAGTACCTTGAGCGTCTCCAGAAATTATGACCATATGGCATCCCAAGCTTCATAATTGACCAAGCACCAAAGACAGACTCTACACCCTAGACCCTTAGGTCCAGGATGTACCCATTTACTTGGAGTCAACAGGAGCAAGCATTGAGCTTTTGGAAGAGAACCATAGCCCAAGTGAAGCCAGATAAAAGTCATTTATGCCCGTATCAGGATTACAATGTGTATCTCCAAAAGGACACATTGAAGAGGATTGAATGTCAAAGAATCTTGAGCACTCCCACATGGTGGTGCAGCTGCCCTCTGGAGAACTGAATAGAGATGCAGCAGCACAGGCCTGCCTTCACCCTCTCATGACCATCCCCCAAATGGTTTCATGCGATAAGAAAACAGTGCCTCTTGTAGAAAATGGGCATGTTCTAAAGGAGCCAGGAGAAGGGAATAATGTGTCAACTAGGGCCATTATAGGGGGACAGACACCGGATGCTACAGGTTGGTAAGGAGATACAGGAAGACAACAGGAGAATGAGCAAGGGAGCTCAGAGCAAAGGTTGGCATTTTAGAATGCTTCTGCCAGCTTCTGGACTTTGCATCCAGTCTGCTACCACTCTTTTCACCAGGTACTCTGTTTTACTTTATTTTATTTTTTAACACTTTTATCTCTGTGGTTCGACTCTACCTGATGTCTTCTGTGTTGTCTGATGTATAGTGAGTATCCTGTCCGCTGCTTTCAATCCTCCATCAGGCGTGTTACATGTACAGGTTTCTCATTATTTGTTTTTTTTTCCCCCTTGGCATCAGTTGATTTTTCCAGTTTTACGTTTGTTCTAGATCTCTGTATTCTTCTCTGTATTCTCAAGGCCTAATCTGTTTTTTAGCCTGAAGGTAATTCCTTTAAGAGAAAAGATCATGTAGTGCCCAAGGGATGTCCCTTGAAGAAGTTTCCAGTGTTTGTGTCATGCATACCATCTGCAGTTGTGTTGTAACTGTCCCATGTCCGTGAGGCCAGTCATCTGCAGAGGTTCTCCTTGCCTGCTGTTTGGAGTGTTTGATGTCTGGGCTGAAGTTTAGTTTGGTGGGCTCTTGTGTGCCTGTGAAAAGATGTTAAACCAATGCAAAAGAATGAAGGCTTGTGGAATGCTGCAGTCAGGGAAGAATATGTGGGCAGGGCTTTATTCTAGTTTCCTATGGGAGAGTCTGTTTTCCTAGGACTAAGCAACGCGGACTGAGGAGGAAGTCCCCCAAGAGTTCCATGGCTGGGATTTCATGTTTGTAGGTAAGGCAGCTAATAAACCTCACTGTCCTGCCTTTGGCCAGCATCAGTCTTGATGCTGCCGATGTGAGAGCCCAAATTTTTTTTGCCCCCTTTGATTAATCTCTGAGAATACTGCCTCTCACGTATGCACTAATACAACCCTCCATCTTCCCACTGTGTCTCCTGATATTGTCTCTGATCATGGCTTCCAGGCTGTCTGCACCTGATTGCTTGTTGGTGTCCTCTCCAAGAGGAACACAGTTTTCTCGAGTCAATGTCTGCCAAGTCTGCTGATCGGAAATCTCCTGGCCTCTAGACCCTTTGTTGGCAAGAACTTGTGCCATTCAGACGCTCTGCTGGTCACAGGTGATGGCGTTGGATTACATGTCCCATGTGGATTCCCAGTGTGTCCTCCTCCCTCCTGTGGCTTTGTCTTTTCCATTGGCTCACTGATCTCTGAAGCACCAATCCACAACATATCCCTTAAATCTTGTCTCCAATCTTCTCACATAGTCTCTGTGACTACTTTTCTCCTTTACTGTGGAGTTTGATTGGTATGCTTCAGTTCATTTTCCTCCATATTGCACTTTATGTGGTAATCATCAGGTTTTGTTCATGACTGAAGACATGCCTGGAGTTCCCAGACACTACTATCATCTCTCTGTCCTCCAAAAGCCCCTCAGACTCTTACACTGCCATAATAAAGAATAAATTTTTGCCATTTCCCTCATGTGGTAAAGTTGTGGTAAATATTTGCCTATGTCACATCTATCAGTCTCAGAAAGACAAATAACATACGATTTTACTCTCTCATGGTAGTCAAGAAACCTGTGAAAAAGCGAGGGAAAAAGGGGCAAACAATATGACTCTAACCACGCACACAAAAATTTGTGTTTGTTTGAAGGCCGGGTAGTGTGAATACGTATTTACAAAAGAGTGATAAATGGGACATAACTTGTACGAAATTTGGCTGAAAGAGATGGAATGTGAGTTTTGAAGGCATATCAAATTGAATTGCTATCCAAAAGAGACCGACTTTCTATCTCTTCAAATTTCATTTTAAGTGTTATCTGAAACACACACACACACACACACACATACACACACACACACATAAAATCAGAAAGTACCATGAACAAAGGAAATTCAAGAAACTTATGAGATGATGACAAAACATTGTTTGGGGAAACAATATAGGGTTAAATGCTTGTATTTCCAAAAATTAAAAACGCCAGAATAAAGCAACCTAACTTGATGCTATAAGAAGTAGAAGAAGAAGAGACAAATTCCAAAGTTAATAGAAAGAATGAAATAATACATATGATCAAAGAAATAAAATAAATATAAATAAACCAGTACAAAAAAATCAGGTGATCTCAAACATAAGTTTTGAAAATGTTAACAAACTGGATGAGGCATTACCTGGATATAACATGGAGATAAGCATACAGTTGAAAGTATGAGACCACAGGACAACTGACAGAAAGGAAAAAATAATAACCTAAAAGATGCCTGTATGCAATTATGCCAGCAAATCCAATTGCTGAGAGAAAAGAATATATTGCAAGACACATATCAACTGCCAATATTAGCTCAGGTAACCTACATTTTGAGCTTTCTAGTAGTGACTAAAGCATTTGAAGCAGTAATCAAACACCTCCCAACACATGGAGGCTAGGTCATAATCAATAAAAAATGTTAGGAAATGGATGTATTGTGGTGTCTATGTCCTCATCTCCTCGTGTTCTGAAACACGAGGTTTTTTTTTTTTATCATTTTTTTTTCAAATTTATTTTTTATTTATTATCTGCATAACAGTATTCATTATTATTGGACCACATCCAGTGCTCCATGCAATCGGTGCCCTTTATAATACCCACCAGCTAGTGCCCCAAGGTACCACCCTCACCCCTTCAAAATCCTCAGATTGTTTTTCAGAGTCCAGAGTCTCTCATGGTTCACCTCCCCTACCAATTTCGCTCAATTCCATTCTCCTCATCTCCCCATGTCCTCCATGCTTTTGTTATGCTCCACAAATAAGTGAAACCATATGATAATTGACTCTCTCTGCTTGACTTATTTCACTCAGCATAATCTCTTCCATCTCTTCCAGTCCCATCCATGTTGCTACAAAAGTTGGGTATTCATCCTTTCTGTTGGAGACATAAAACTCCATAGTGTATAGGACCACATCTTCCTTATCCATTCATCCGTTGAAGGGCATCTTGGTTCTTTACACAGTTTGGAAATTGTGGCCATTGCTGCTATAATCATTGGGGTAGAGATGGCTCTTCTTTTCACATCTGTATCTTTGTGGTAAATACCCAGTAGTGCAATTGCAGCGTCATAGGGAATATTTATTTTTAATTTCTTGAGGAATCTCCACACTGTTCTCCAGAGATGCTGCACCAACTTGCATTCCCATGAAAATGGAAGAGGGTTCCCGTTTCTCCACATACCCTCCAACACATGTTGTTCCCTGTCTTGCTAATTTTGGCCATTCAACTGTTGTAAGGTGATATCTCAATGTGGTTTTCATTTAAATCTCCTTGAGGGCTAGTTATGATGAACTTTTATTCATGTGTCTGATAGAAATTTGTATGTCTTCATTAGAGAAGTGTCTGTTCATATCTTCTGCCCATTTTTTGATATGATTTTGTATTTTTGGTGTGTTGAGTTTGAGGAGTTCTTTATGAATCCTGGTTATCAATCTTTTGTCTGTACTGTCACATGCAAATATCTTTTCCCATTCCTTGGGTTGCCTCTTTGTTTTTTGACTATTTCCTTTGCTCTCCAGAAGCTTTTGATCTTGATGAATTCCCAAAAGTTTATTTTTGCTTTTGTTTCCTTTGCCTTTGGAGACATATCTTGAAAGAAGTTGCTGTGGCTGATATTGAAGAGTTTATTGCCTAAGTTCTACTCTAGGATTCTGATGCATTCCTGTCTTACATTGAGGTGTTTTATCCATTTTGAGTTTATCATTATATAGGGTGTAAGATAATGGTCGAGTTTTATTCTTTTACATATAGCTGCCCAGTTATCCTTTCTGATAGGGTCTTTGCCTGTTTGGTGATCAAGGTAATGTTGGCTTTATAGAGTGAGTCTGGGAGTATCCCTTCTGCTTCAATATTTTGAAACAGCTTCAGGAGAACATGTGTTATTTCTTCTTTGAAAGTTTGGTAGAATTCCCCAGGGAATCCGTCAGGTCCTTTGCTTTTTTTGGGAGGTTTTTGATCAATTCTTCAATCTCATTACTAGATATTGGTCTATTCAGGCTGTCAATTTCTTCCTGGTTCAATTATAGGAGTGTAAAGGTTTCCAGGATTGCATCCATTTCATCTAGGTTGCTTAGCTTATTGGCATATAACTCTTGATAAAAATTTCTGATGATTGGTTCTACTTCCTTGGTGTTAGGTGTAAGCTCTCCATTTTTATTCATAATTTTATTAAATTGGGCTTTCTCTCTTTTCTTTTGGATTAGTGTGGCCAATGGTTCATCGATATTATTGATTGTTTCAAAAAACCAGCTTCTAGTTTCATTGATACATTCTACTGTATCTCTGGTTTCTAACTCATTGATCTCAGCTCTAATCTTGATTATTTCCCTTCTTGTGGGTGGAGTTGGTTTGATTTGTTGTTGGTTCTCCAGTTCTTTAAGGTGTAGAGACAGCTGCTGTGTTCTGTATTTTTCAATTTTTTTGAAGGAGGCTTGGATGGCTATGCATTTCCCCCTTAGGGCCACCTTTGCTGTATCCCATAGGTTTTTGACCGAAGTGTCTTCATTCTCATTGGTTTCCATGAATTTTTTCAATTCTTCTTTGATCTCCTGGTTGATCCAAGCATTATTAAGCAAGGTGGTCTTTAACTTCCAGGTGTTTGAGTTCCTTAGGAACTTTTCCTTGTGATTGAGCTCCGGTTTCAAAGCATTGTGATCTGAGAATATGCAGGGAATTATCTCAGTCTTTTGGTATCAGTTGAGTCCTGATTTGTGACCCAGTATGTGATCTATTCTTGAGAAGGTTCCATGTGCACATGAAAAGAATGAGTATTCTGTTGTTTTAGCGTGAAATATTCTGTGTATATCTCCGAGGAACATCTGGTCCAAAGTGTCATTCAATGCTCTTGTGTCTTTATTAATTTTTTGCTTCAATGATCTGTCTATTTCTGAGAGAGGTGTGTTAAGATCTCCTACTATTAATGTATTCATATCAATATGACTCTTCATCTTGATTAACAGTTTTTTTATGTAATTGGCTACTCCCATATTAGGGCATCTATATTTACAATTGGTAGATCATCTTGGTGGATATTCTCTTTAAGAATGATGTAGTGTTCTCCTGTATCTCTGACTACGGTCTTTAGCTTAAAATCTAATTTATCTGATAGGAGAATCGCTACCCCAGCCTTCTTTGAGGTCCATTTTCATGAAAGATGCTTCTCCATCCCTTCACTTTCAGTCTGGGTGTATCTTTAGGTTCAAAATGAGTGTCTTGTAGACACCATATTGATGGGTCCTGTCGTTTTATCCAATCTTCAACCCTGTGCTTTTTTATGGGCGCATGTAAGCCATTCACATTGAGAGTGATTATTCATAAATCGTTTTTATTGACATCGTGTTACCTTTGAAGTCTTTCTCTCTGTAGACTGTCTCTATATTTCTGTTCAATGCTATTCTTACAATTTTTACTCTGTTATAAAACCCTGCTTAATATTTCATGCAGTGTCGGCTTGGTGGTTGCATTGTTTTTTAAGCCTTGCCAGTCTTGGAAACTCTTTATCTCTCTATCCATTTTAAATGTCATTTTTGCTGGATAAAGTATTCTTGGCTGCATGTTCTTCTCATTTAGTGTTCTAAATATATCTTGCCAGCCCTTTCTGCCTTGCCAGATGTCTGGGACAGGTCTGACGTTATTCTGATGGGCTATCCCCTGAAAGAAAGGAGCCTCTTTGTCCTAGAGGCTTTCAAGTGATTATACCTCCAATTATGATTCCAAAATTTGACTATCAGGTGTCTTGATGTTTGTTATCTATAATATTGGGCGGAGACCGTTTGGCCTCTAGTACATGAACACTGGTCCAATCGTGAGATTGGGCAAATTCTCATGAAGAACTTGTTCCACTCTATCTTCTAGACTTCTTTCTTTTGCCTCCCCTTCAGAAATTCCAATAAATCTGATTTTGAAATATTTCATTGTATGATTTATTTCCCTGAGTCTGTTATCATGGTTTCTAAGCTGCTTGTTCCAGGCTTCCTCCTGATCCTTTCTCTCTGTTTGTCATCCAGATCGCTAATTCTACCTTATTTTTTTTTAATTTTTTATTTTTTATAAACATATATTTTTATCACTGGGGTACAGGTCTGTGAATCACCAGGTTTACACACTTCACAGCACTCAACAAAGCACATGCCCTCCCCAATGTCCATAATCCCACCCCCTTCTACCAAACCCTCTTCCCACAGCAACCTTCAGTTTGTTTTCTGAGATTAAGAGTCACTTATGGTTTGTCTCCCTCCCAATCCCATCTTGTTTTATTTATTCTTCTCCTACCCACTTAAGCCTCCATGTTGCATCACCACTTCCTCATATCAGGGAGATCATATGATACTTGTCTTTCTCTGCTTGACTTATTTCGCTAAGCATGATACGCTCTAGTTCCATCCATGTTGTTGCAAATGGCAAAATTTCATTTCTTTTGATGGCTGCATAGTATTCCATTGTGTATATATACCACATCTTCTTGATCCATTCATCTGTTGATGGACATCTAGGTTTTTTCCATAGTTTGGCTATTGTGGACATTGCTGCTATAAACATTCGGGTGCATGTGCCTTTTTGGATCACTACATTTGTATCTTTAGGGTAAATACCCAATAGTGCAATTGCTGGGTAATAGGGCAGTTCTATTTTCAACATTCTGAGGAACCTCCATGCTGTTTTCCAGAGTGGCTGCACCAGCTTGCATTCCCACCAACAGTGTAGGAGGGTTCCCCTTTCTCCGCATCCTCGCCAGCATCTGTCATTTCCTGACTTGTTGATTTTAGCCATTCTGACTGGTGTGAGGTGATATCTCATTGTGGTTTTGATTTGTATTTCCCTGATGCCGAGTGATATGGAGCACTTTTTCATGTGTCTGTTGGCCATCTGGATGTCTTCTTTGCAGAAATGTCTGTTCATGTCCTCTGCCCATTTCTTGATTGGATTATTTGTTCTTTGGGTGTTGAGTTTGCTAAGTTCTTTATAGATTCTGGACACTAGTCCTTTATGGGATATGTCGTTTGCAAATATCTTCTCCCATTCTGTCAGTTGTCTTTTGATTTTGTTAACTGTTTCCTTTGCTGTGCAAAAGCTTTTGATCTTGATGAAATCCCAATAGTTCATTTTTGCCCTTGCTGCCCTTGCCTTTTGCCTTGTTCCTAGAAAGATGTTGCTGCGGCAGAGGTCGAATAGGTTGCTGCCCGCGTTCTCCTCAAGGATTTTGATGGATTCCTTTATCACATTGAGGTCCTTCATCCATTTTGAGTCTATTTTTGTGTGTGCTTTAAGGAAATGGTCCAATTTCATTTTTCTGCATGTGGCTGTCCAATTTTCCCAGCACCATTTATTGAAGAGGCTGTCTTTTTTCCATTGGACATTCTTTCCTGCTTTGTCGAAGATTAGTTGACCATAGATTTGAGGGTCTATTTCTGGGCTCTCTATTCTGTTTCATTGATCTATGTGTCTGTTTTTGTGCCAGTACCATGCTGTCTTGATGATGACAGCTTTGTAATAGAGCTTGAAGTCCGTAATTGTGATGCCACCAACGTTGGCTTTCTTTTTCAATATCCCTTTGGCTATTTGCGGTCTTTTCTGGTTCCATACAAATTTTAGCATTATTTGTTCCATTTCTTTGAAAAAGATGGTTGGTACTTTGATAGGAATTGCATTAAATGTGTAGATTGCTTTAGGTAGCATAGACATTTTCACAATATTTATTCTTCCAATCCAGGAGCATGGAACATTTTTCCATTTCTTTGTGTCTTCCTCAATTTCTTACATGAGAACTTTATAGTTTTCTGAGTATAGATTCTGTGTCTCTTTGGTTCGGTTTATTGCTAGGTATCTTATGGTTTTGGATGCAATTTTAAATGGGATTGACTCCTTAATATCTCTTTCTTCTGTCTTGCTCTTGGTGTAGAGAAATGCAACTGATTTCTGTGCATTGATTTTATATCCTGACACTTTACTGAATTCCTGTATAAGTTCTAGCAGTTTTGGAGTGGAGTCTTTTGGGTTTTCCACATATCATCTGCGAAGATTGATAATTTGACTTCTTCTTTGCCGATTTGGATGCCTTTAATTTCCTTTTGTTGTCTGATTGCTGAGGCTAGGACCTCTAGTACTATGTTGAATAGCTGTGGTGATAATGGACATCCCTGCCGTGTTCCTGACCTTAGTGGAAAAGCTTTCAGTTTTTCTCCATTGAGAATGATATTTGCGGTGGGTTTTTCATAGATGGCTTTGATGATATTGAGGTATGTGCCCTCTATCCCTACACTTTGAAGAGTTTTGATCAGGAAGGGATGCTGTACTTTGTCAAATGCTTTTTCAGCATCTATTGAGAGTATCATATGGTTCTTGTTCTTTCTTTTATTGATGTGTTGTATCACATTGACTGATTTGTGGATGTTGAACCATCCTTGCAGCTCTGGAGTAAATCCCACTTGGTCGTGGTGAATAATCTTTTTAATGTACTGTTGAATCCTATTGGCTAGTATTTTGTTGAGTATTTTCGCATCTGTGTTCATCAAGGATATCGGTCTATAGCTCTCTTTTTTGTTGGGATCCTTGTCTGGTTTTGGGATCAAGGTGATGCTGGCCTCATAAAATGAGTTTGGAAGTTTTCCTTCCATTTCTATTTTTTGGAACAGCTTCAGGAGAATAGGAATTAGTTCTTCTTTAAATGTTTGGTAGAATTCCCCCGGGAAGCCGTCTGGTCCTGGGCTTTTGTTTGTTTGGAGATTTTTAATGACTGTTTCAATCTCCTTACAGGTTATGGGTCTGTTCAGACTTTATATTTCTTCCTGGGTCAGTTGTGGTAGTTTATATGTTTCTAGGAATGCATCCATTTTTTCCAGATTGTCAAATTTATTGCCATAGAGTTGCTCATAGTATGTTCTTATAATAGTTTGTATTTCTTTGGTGTTAGTTGTGATCTCTCCTCTTTCATTCATGATTTTAAATATTTGGGTTCTTTCTCTTTTCTTTTTGATAAGTCAGGCCAGGGGTTTATCAATTTTATTAATTCTTTCAAAAACTAGCTCCTAGTTTCGTTGATTTGTTCTATTTTTTTTTTGTTTCTATTTCATTGATTTCTGCTCTGATTTTTATGATTTCTCTTCTCCTGCTGGGCTTCGGTTTTCTTTCTTGTTCTTTCTCCAGATCCTTTAGGTGTAGAGTTAGGTTGTGTACCAGAGACCTTTCTTGTTCCTTGAGTAAGGCTTGTACCGCTATATATTTTCCTCTCAGGACTGACTTTGTTGTGTCCCACAGATTTTGAACCGTTGTATTTTCATTATCATTTGTTTCCATGATTTTTTTCAATTCTTCTTTAATTTCCTGGTTAACCCATTCATTCTTTAGAAGGATACTATTTAGTCTCCATGTATTTGGGTTCTTTCCAAACTTCCTTTTGTGGTTGAGTTCTAGCTTTAGAGCATTGTGGTCTGAAAATATGCAGGGAGTGATCCCAATCTTTTGATACCGGTTGAGTCCTGATTTAGGACCGAGGATGTGATCTATTCTGGAGAATGTTCCATGTGCACTACAGAAGAATGTGTATTCTGTTGCTTTGGGATGAAATATTCTGAATATATCATATCCATCTGGTCCAGTGTGTCGTTTAAGGCCTTTATTTCTTTGCTGATCTTTTGCTTGGATTACCTGTCCATTTCAGTGAGGGGAGTGTTAAAGTCCCCTACTATTATTGTATTATTGTTGATGTGTTTCTTTATTTTGTTATTAATTGGTTTATATAGTTGGCTGCTCCCACATTGGGGGCATAGATATTTAAAATTTTTAAATCTTCTTGTTGGACAGACCCTTTGAGTATGATATAGTGTCCTTCTTCATCTCTTATTATAGTCTTTGGCTTAAAATCTAATTGATCTGATATAAGGATTGCCACTCCTGCCTTCTTCTGATGTCCATTAGCATGGTAAATTCTTTTCCACCCCCTCACTTTAAATATGGAGGTGTCTTCGGGCTTAAAATGAGTTTCTTGGAGGCAACATATAAATGGATTTTGTTTTTTTATCCATTATGATACCCTGTGTCTTTTGACAGGGGCATTTAGCCCATTCACATTCAGGGTAACTATTGAGAGATATGAATTTATTGCCTTTGTCTTGCCTGTAAGGTAACTGTTACTGTATATGGTCTCTGTTCCTTTCTGATCTACCACTTGTAGGCTATATCTTTGCTTAGAGGACCCCTTTCAATATTTCCTGTAGAGCTGGTTTGGTATTTGCAAATTCTTTCAGTTTCTGTTTGTCCTGGAAGCTTTTAATCTCTCCTTCTATTTTCAATGATAGCCTAGCTGGATATAGTATTCTTGGCTGCATGTTTTTCTCGTTTAGTGCTCTGAAAATATCATGCCAGCTCTGTCTGGCCTGCCAGGTCTCTGTGGATAAGTCAGCTGCCAATCTAATATTTTTACCATTGTATGTTACAGACTTCTTTTCCCGGGCTGCTTTCAGGATTTTCTCTTTGTCACTGAGACTTGTAAATTTTACTATTAGGTGACGGGGTGTGGGCCTATTCTTATTGATTTTGATGGGTGTTCTCTGAACTTCCTGAATTTTGATTCTCATTCCCTTTGCCATATTGGGGAATTTCTCCCCAATAATTCTCTCCAGTATACCTTCTGCTCCCCTCTCTCTTTCTTCTTCTTCTGGAATCCCAATTATTCTAATGTTGTTTTGTCTTATGGTGTCACTTATCTCTCGAATTCTCCCCTCGTGGTCCAGTAGCTGTTTGTCCCTTTTTTGCTCAGCTTCTTTATTCTCTGTCATTTGGTCTTCTATATCACTAATTCTTTCTTCTGCCTCATTTATCCTAGCAGTTAGAGCATCCATTTTTGATTGCACCTCATTAATACCTTTTTTTATTTCAACTTGGTTAGATTTTAGTTCTTTTATTTTTCCAGAAAGGGCTTTTATATCCCTCGAGAGGGTTTCTCTAATATCTTCTATGCCTTTTTCTAGCCCGGATAGAACCTTGAGAATTGTCATTCTGAACTCTAGATCTGACATATTACTGATGTCTGTATTGATTAGGTCCCTAGCCTTCTGTACTGCCTTTTGTTCTTTTTTTTGTGTTGAATTTTTACGTCTTGTAATTTTGTCCAGATAAGAGTAATTGAAGGGGCAAGTAAAATACTAAAAGGGTGGCAACAACCCCAGAAACTTATGCTTTAACCAAATAAGAAGAGATCCAAAATCGTGAGTGGGGAGAAAGGGGATAAAAAGAGGTTCAAAAAGGAAGAAAGAAAAAGAAAAGCAAAAAGAAAAAAGAAAAGAAAAGAAAAGAATTTTTTAAAAAAGAAAACACCTAAGAAAAATGTAAAAAAGAAAAAATATATATATTAGATAAACTAGTAAAAAAGTTAAAAAAGAAAATGTAATAGTTAAAAAAAAAAAATTTACCCGAAGGCGAGAAAAAAAAAAGAAAAAATGAAAAAGAAAAAATTAAATTAACTGCAAAACTAAAAAAAATCACAAGAAAAAAGCCATGAGTTCCGTGCTTGGCTTTCTCCTCCTCTGGAATTCTGCTGATCTCCTTGGTATTGAAACCGCACTCCTTGGTAGGTGAACTTGTTCTCAGCTGGATTTCTTGTTGATCTTCTGGGGGAGGGGCCTGTTGTAGTGATTCTCAAGTGTCTTTGCCCCAGGCGAAATTACACCGCCCTTACCTGGGGCCAGGGTGAGTAATCCGCTGGGGTTTGCTTTCAGGAGCTTTTGTTCCCTGAGCACTTTCCGTAGAGTTCTGGAGGACGGGAATACAAATGGCGGCCTCCTGGTCTCCGGCCTGGATGAGAGGAGAGCCCAGGGCCCCACTCCTCAGTGCGCCCTCAGAGAACAGCGCCCAGTTACTCCCGTCTGCCTGACCTCCGGCCGCACTCTGAGCTCACCGAGGCTGTGACCGGTTCAAGGTAACCCCAAGCTGTGAGCTTACTGTCGGCTCTGTCTCTGTAGCCTGCTTTCCTGTTCCAATACCCGCAAGCTCTGCGACACTCAGACACCCCCGATCCTTCTGTGACCCTGCAGGACCTGAGGCCACGCTGACCCCACGTGGGCTTCGCCCCAGTTTAGCTTCTGGAGCAATATCCCTCAGCGGAACAGACTTTTAAAAGTCTTGATTTTGTGTGCAGTTGCTCCGCTGCTTGCTGGGTGCCAGCCCCTCCTCCCGGGGTCTATCTTCCCGTCTCTTTGGATTCACTTTTCCGCCGGTCCTACCTTTCAGAAAGTGGTTGTTTTTCTGTTTCCAGAATCCTGTTCTTCTTCTCTTCGATCTGCGATGGATGTTCAGGTGTTTGCAATCTTTAGATAAGCTATCTAGCTGATCTCTGGCTAGCTGAAGCAGTCAGAGCTTGCTACTTCTCCGCCATCTTGACTCCTCCCCCTAATTCTACCTTCTTTCTCAGTTACTTTAGCTGTGAGAGAATTTAGATGAGATTGGAACTCAATGAGAGCATTGAGAACCTCAGCCCTGTTAGCTTTTAGCTCCTCCCTAACATTGTGAACATCCTTTATGGGCGCTTTCATCCTGGCTCTAATCAATTCCGTTTTATCATCCATGGCTTTGTGCAACCTAGCTATTGCCTGGATAATTGTTAGCCTGGATTCTCTTTCCAACATATTGTCTATGTTGATAGCCATTAGCTCTGTTGCAGAAGGTCCTTCCCCTGTATTTTTCTTCTGTTGGGAATTCCTCCTCCTACTCATTTTGGAGAGAGATGACTGAACAGATGTAGCTGGATGTGTTGACTGTGGTGCAGTCAAGGTGCACCCTGGAACACTTCTGAGCAATCAGAATTTCTCACCCAAATGAGAGACAAAAGAAAAGAAAAAGCAAAAGAATAAAAGAGAGAGGAAAGATGAAAGATGAAAGAGATTGTTTAGCCCAATTGGGTCCCAAGGTAAGAATTATGAAACAGACAAACAAAAACAAACAAACAAAAAGACAGATAAAAGTATATGACAAGATAAAAAAAATATTTATGCATTTAAAAGAAGAACCTCGTCAAAATGAACCCCAAGTGTAAGATATATATGCTATCAGGACAATCACAAAAACACAGAACCAGTGATGGAAGAAAAGGATGGAAGAGTGGTTATAAATTCTTAGTGTGGGCGGGGAAGTTTGTTTTGATTCTTCCTGGATGTATCTTGATATCTATTTTAATGGACTCAACTTTCCTAAGATAAATAGGATTAAAAATTGGCTTACCCAATGGAACAGTGTAGAGAGCCCAGATATGGACCCTCAAATCCATGGTTAATTAATCTTCAACAAAACAGGAGAAAATACACAGTGAAAAAAAGACAGTCTCTTCAATAAATGGTGCTGGGAAAACTGGACAGCTATATGTAGAAGAATTAAACTCGACCATTCTCTTAAACCGTACACAAAGATAAACTGAAAATGGATAAAAGACCTCAACGTGACATGGGAATCCATCAGAATCCTAGAGGAAAACATAGGCAGTAACATTTTCAATATCAGCCACAGCAACTTCTTTCAAGATATGTCTCCAAAAGCAAAGGAAACAAAAACGAAAATAAACTTTTGGGACTTCATCAAAATCAAAAGCTTCTGCACAGCAAAGGAAACAGCCAAAAAACAAAACAAAACAAAACAAAAACAAAAAAACAAAAAACAAAGAGGCAACCAACAGAATGGGATAAGATATTTGGAAATGACAGTACAGACAAAAGGTTGATATCCAGGATCTATAATGAACTCCTCAAAGTCAACACACATGAAACAGGCAAACATATCAAAAAATGGGCAGAAGATATGAACAGACACTTCTCCAATCAAGACATACAAATGGCTATCAGACACATGAAAAAATGTTCATCATCATTAGCCCTCAGGGAGATTCAAATTAAAAGCACATTGATTTATCACTTTTACACCAGTTAGAATGGCCAAAATTAACAAAACAGGAAATAACATGTGTTGGAGAGGATGTGGAGAAAGGGGGACCCTCTTCCACTGTTGGTGGGAATGCAAGTTGGTGAAGCCTCTTTGGAGAACAGTGTGGAGATTCCTCAAGAAATTAAAAACAGAGCTTCCCTGTGACCCTGCTATTGCACTCCTAGGTATTTATCACAAGGATACAAATGTGAAAAGAAGGGCCATCTGTACCTCAATGATTATAGCAGCAATGGCCACGGTCGCCAAACTATGGAAAGAACCAAGATGCCCTTCAACGGATGAATGGATAAGGAAGATGTGGTCCATTTACACTATGGAGTATTATGCCTTCATCAGAAAGGGTGAATACCCAACTTTTGTAGCAACATGGACGGGATTGGAAGAGATTATGCTGAGTGAAATAAGTCAAGCAGAGAGAGTCAATTATCATATGGTTTCACTTATTTGTGGAGCATAACAAATATCATTGAGGACAAGGGTTGTTAGAGAGGAGAAGGGAGTTGGGGTAAATTGGAAGGGGAGGTGAATCACGGGAGACTATGGACTCTGATAATCAATCTGAGGGGTCTGAAGTGGCGGGAGTGGGTGGGAGGTTGGGGTACCAGGTGGTGGGTATTATAGAGGGCACGAATTGCATGGAGCACTGGGTGTGGTCAAAAAATAATGAATACTGTTTTTCTGAAAATAAATAAATTGGAAAAAAATAAACACCATATATTGACCTAAAAATAATTGTTTACCTATGAGGGTAATATTCATTGGGCAAAGGGGATTAATTTGAAGTTTAACTCTATATGAATATTAGAAAATAAAATAAAAAGGAATAAACTAGACTAAACCAACCTAAAATTAAAAAAAAAATTCAAAAAATAAAAATGCATAAAGAAAAACACAGGTGTATGTATCAAAAAGTTCATATTAGATGGTTATTATGGAATTTGATGTACATGACAGCTCACTGTGATGATAAATTGGATAAAAAAATATCTATGTAAAAATAAAATGAACCAGAATAGTGGGGAAGAGTTAAAAATAAAGGTAGTCCTATCAAGTAGTGGTGGTTGTTCTCTTGCAGTCTTTTATTTTTTTTTTCTTCATTTGTTTTCTGGGGTAGTGGCCTACCACATGGATTTTCAGTCAATGATGTTCCCTGAGTAAACTCCTCCAGTTCCTCTCAAGGGGTTGGGCTCTGAGGAAACAGGTTTTTATATAAATATTCTCTCTAACCTGCCTTCAAACAAACAAAATATTGCATGTCTGTTAGAGTTGTATTGTTTGTGCCTTTTCCTTGCTTTTTCACATGATACTTGAGTACCATGAGAAAGTGAAGTGATATGTTATTTGTCTTACTGAGACTGATAGATGTGATGTAGCCCAATGCTCTCCACAATTCTGCCACATGAGGCAAGGGGCAAAAATTAATTCTTGCTTATAGCTTGGCAAGAGTCTGTGGTGCTTATGGAGGACAGTCAGATGGTAGTAGTGTCTGGGAACTCCAGGCTTGTCGTCAGCCAGAAACACAACTGGAAGATTACCCCATCAAGTGCAACATGGTGGAAATGGGCCTGTAGCCAACAAAGCAACTCCACAGCCAAAAAATAAAAGAAGTTGCAGAGACTTTGGGAGAATAATTGAGGCATGGCTTAGGGGAGATGTGGGCGGTTGGTGCTTCAGAGGGCCGTAAGTCAACGCAAAGGACAAAGGCACAGAAGAGAGGAGCACACTGAGAATCCACAAGGAGCATGTTTCCCAATGCCACTGGCTGCGACCAGCAGTGGCTCTGAATGGCATGAGTTCTTGTCAAAGGGTCTTGAGTCTGGAGATTTCAGATAATCAGGCTTGGCAGACATCACCTCGAGAGAACACTGTGTTTCTCCTGGATAGGACACCAACAGGCAACCAGATGCAGGAAGCATGGAAACCATGATCATAATCAATCCTAGTAGGCAGATTGGGAAGATGGTGGTTTCTGGCAGTGCATCCGTGAAAGGCAGTGCTTGTGGAGATGACTCGATGACTCGATGTGGAGATGACACGAAATTTTGGGCTCTCGCACCAGTAGCATAAACACGGAGCTATTCGCCACTAAAGGACGGTGAGGACATTAGCTGCCAAACCTGCAAACATGAAGTCTTAGTGTGGAACATTGGGAGGACTGCATTCTTCAGTCCAAGTTGCTTTGTCCCAGGAGAACAGACTCTGCTGTAGGGGAGTAGAGTAAAACCCTGTCCACATGATTTCTCCTGATCACAGCAATCTACAGGACTTCATTCTGTTGAGTTGGTTGAAAGTGTCCTTTCACAGGCACGCCAGAGCCCACCATGCTGAACATCACCATATTCAGCCCAGATACCAAACACTCCAGAGGCAGGAGAGCCTCTATATGATTGGCCTCAAGGACAGGGGAAAGCCACAACACACCAGCAGAGGGCATGCATGCCAAACACATCCGAGACTCCCTCAAGGGCCTGCCCTTGGTCATTCCATGATGTTGTCATCCTAAAGAATTTACTCTCAGGGTAGAAAACAGAATGAGATTTCTTTTTTTTTAAAGTAGATAAGATATTTTTATGGAAAAGACCAGGACTTTGATGCATAAATATTTTTTAAAAAAAATTTCAACATAACAGTATTCATTGTTTTTGTACCACACCCAGTGCTCCATGCAATCCATGCCCTCTATAATACCCACCACTTGGTACCCCGGCCTCCTACCCCTCACCCCTTCAAAACCCTCAGATTGATTTTCAGAGTCCATTGTCTCTCATAGTTCACCTTTCCTTCCAATTTCCCCCATCTTCCTTCTCCTCTCTATCTCCCCATGTCCTCCATACTATTTGTAATGCTTCACAAATAAGTGAAACTATATGATAATTGACTCTCTCTGCTGGACTTATTCCACTCAGCGTAATCTCTTCCATTCCGGTCCATGTTACTACAAAAGTTGGCTATTCCTATTTGCTGATAGAGGCATAATACTCCATAGTGTATATGGACCACATCTACCTTATCCATTCTTCCCTTGAAGGGCATTTTGTTCTTTCCACAATTTGGTGACTGTGGCCATTGCTGCTATAAAGATTGGGGTACAGACGGGCCTTCTTTTTACTACATCTAAATCTTTGTGGTAATACCCTTAGTGCAATTGCAAGGTCATAAGAAAGTTCTATTTTTAATTTCCTGAGAAATCTCCACACTGTTCTTCAAAAAGGCTGCACTAACTTGCATTCCAACCAACAGTGGAAGAGGTTTACCTTATGTCCACATCCCCTCCAACACGTGTTGTTTCCTGTCTTGCTAATTTTGGCCCTGAAAGGACTTTTTCAATATAGAGAAGACAGAGAATGGGATCCAATGCAAAGGTGGTAGAATCATTGGACGCTGAGGAAAAGAACAAGAAATGATCCTGTCCAGGCCGATCAAAATGAAACGTCTACATGTAACACGTTCGATGGAAGCTTGAAGCAACATCAGGATATTAACTGGGCGCAGGGGAGGGTTTAATTAATTTCGATTTAGGTCCCTATGGAATGCAGCCAGGTTCAGAGCATGTCCCACCATTGTGAAATGCCAGACTGTCGCTCTGATCTCCATAGTTCATTCAGCTTGTCTCTGTCTTCCTGTATCTCTTCACCAACCTGTAGCATCCACTGTCTGTCTCCTTGTAGGAGCTCCTATTTGTCACGTCCTTCATCCTCTCCTGGTTCCATTAGAACATGCCCATCTTCACAAGGGGAACTCCTTGCTTATCACCTGAAGCCATTTGGGGGATCGTCATGAGAGGTTTAAGGCAGGATTGTGCATCGACATCTCCATTCAGTTCCACAGAGGGTAGCTGCACCAACCTGTAAGAATGATCAAGTCTCTGCAACATTCGAGTCCTCTTCCTTGCATCCATTTGGAGATACATGTTGACATACTAAAACGGGCACGATAGTCTTTTTCAGATGGTTTCACTTGGACTATGGCTCTCTTCCAACAATCTCCATGCTTGCTTCTGTGGACTCCAAGTACATGAGTCTGTCCTGGGCCTCAGTTTATTATGTGTAGGTTCTGCCTTTGGTCCTTGGTCACTTTTGAATATTGGGAGACCATTTTGGCATGGTGTCTACACACCCTAGGTTTACTCGTGTCCTCGCTGTTGATGACTCCAGACATGTCTTTGGCATTGTTGCAGGTGTTCCCTTGGAGCATTCCGTGGTGGCACTTTTTCTGGTCAGAAGTGCCGTGATTGTGTGGATGAACCAGAGACATGTGTGGGGCATGGATTTCCACCCCTGAGCCATTGTTGGACGCCTGATTCTTTCTAGGCCAGTCATGGGTAGATGAAATGGATTCCTGCCTTTTTCCAGAGCCCCGAGGGCTGGTGGTGACAGTCACGACCAAAGACTATAAATTTAGCCATGGAGAAGGTGCCACTGACTCACTTTGTAACTTCCTTGGTGAGAGACCCAGGCTGCTCCAGTGATTTGAGATGGCTTGGGGTACTCTTGGCCCACCCATGAATACGCAGGCCAAGCGTAGTGATCAGGTGTGGGTTGAGGAGGTGTTGGTGCTATGACCTCAAGCCTTGGTGACATCACAGAAGATGTTGGCTTCACTGAAACAGCAGTCCCTCTCTCATGACCTTTGAGTCCTATGGCTTTAGGTACTAAGCCACTGGATGGAGAAAAAAAAAAGCCTTCTTAGCCTAAGAACTTAGGTTGTCTTGTGTATTAATTTCCCACTTTCCCTTTCCAGACAAAAAGAAATGAAAATGACGTTCGGTATACCATCCTTTAGACCAACCATTCTCCAGAGACGGCAAGGATTTCCTATTTCCACTGCAATTTCTAGAGATCTCAAGAAACAGTGAGGCTTCTTGGGTATCATCAGCTCTCTGTGAGTTTTGTCATCTGGTGGGTGAGCAAGTTCTTTCTCAGTGTCTTTCCTTATGGGTCAGGGAAGACTAAGGGATAGAAAGACCCTTCTCAGGGAAAATATTAGGGTATGGTTGTATTGTGCTGTCTGTGTCCTCATTTCCTAGAGTTCTGAAACATGAGTCATAAGGCATTAGGGTTCTGTCTACCTGGTTTTACCTTACACACCTTTGCAAATGTTTAAAGTAGAGTGACATTCTTCATGATAGCTAACCATTAAGGAAGAGCCTTGGACATCACTCCTTGTCATCTTTAGTTAACTCTACCTGCTGTGGTAATGGGTATAGACATGTTGACCAAGTCTCTTTAATCAGAGGAAAAGGAATAACCTATGTCGGTGGCCTTCAATACCCCCTGGAGCAAGACAGTAGATTGAGATGCAGTGCCTTTGCAAAGTCTAGTGGATAAAGAAAATGTGATTCGTATTGGGAACAGAGTATTCCTCAGGCACCAAGGAGGATGAATCCCTGGTACTTGGCATTGACATGAATGCCACAGGACTGGGTGTTGCAAAATGAAAAAGGCAACAGACAAAGGGAAATGTCATATGTCTTCTGATTTATGGGTCCCAGAAGGAATACCATGGGCCTTAGTAAAAATAAGGGAAAACTGAAGGGAAAAATGTCAGAGAAGGAGACAACACAAGAGTTACTCAGAACTCTGAGGAACCAAGCTGAGGGTTACAGAAAAGAGAGACATGCCGAGAATGAGGAAACTGGCTAATGGGTGCTGAGGAGTTGTGGCATATATTAGAAGAAGCACTAGGTCGTATATAGGACCAAATAATCCGTGAATACTCTGTCAAAAATGAATGATGGATGATAGGCCTACTTCCTCAACACAACAAAATATTAAGATAAAATCAAACTGGCCCTTTCCAAAGAAGTTGAAGACTGACAGAGAAAAGAAAATAATTATATTTTTATTAACTTTACTTATTAAAATGACATGTACAATGTTTCCTATAATGTCCGTATCTGAATTGGTCTTGATATTTGTAAATTAGAGTCTCCCACCTCCTTCAATTCTGGAATCGATTAGTTGAAATGGCACTGTATTCACTAAATGTCTAGACGAGTTGCCCAGGAAAGTGATTTGGACCTGGACTTCTCTGTGTTGGTCGGGGTTTGATTACTGCTTCAAATGCTTTAGTCACTAGGAGAGAGTTCAGATGCTGTAGAGTTCCTGACCTAATCTTGGGAGTTGATATGTGTCGTGGAATTTATCCTTTATTACAGTTCTTGGATTGTCTAGCATAATTGTGTAGAGGAGCTTTTAGGTTATTTTTTTCTTCCTTTATATAAGTTGTCCTGTGGTCTGCTACTTTCAACTATATGCTTGTCTCCCCTTGAATCCAGGTAATGGCTCCACCAGTTAATGTTTTCAAAACTGATGTGTGAATTCTTTTGAATTTTTCCTATTGGTTTGTCTGTATTTCTTTATTGCAATGACCATATGTATTATCTCCTTTTTTCTGTTTACTTTGGAGTTTGTTTCACCTTTTTCTATTGCCTTATGCCATCGTTTAGGTTGCTTTTCTTCAGTGTTTTTAATTTTTGGAAATAAACGCATTTAGTCCTATATTCTTTCCTCATACAATATTTTGGTATCATCCCGTAAGTTTCTTGACTTTCCTTTGCTCAAGGTACTTTCTGACTTTCATTTTGCTTGTCCATCCTTGACTCTGCTAGTTCGGGAGTGTGTTGTGTTTTCCACCTTTTAGTGTCTGGCTGTGTTTCCCATTCGTAAGTGATTTCTTTCTGTTTTCATATATTCGTGGTCCTAAGTTACAAGATAAGATTTGAATTCTCTATTAATTACGACTGGATTTGGACTCCACCAGAGGATCTCTGATAGACAATGTTAGGTCTGCCCTTGGGAATGTCTTCTCTTATGGTTATCAGATACACAATCTAATGCATGTTTCCCCAAAGCTCAGGTGGTCTAGAGAGCCCATGATGACGTCTGTTATTCCTTACCACCTTTCCCTCTGGATGATCTGTCTTGTGCTGTAAGTGGATATCGTAGTCCCCAAGAATATTGGAATGTGGTCCCAATCTTCTTTCCTTTCTGTTAATATGCTTCTAACATTTATAAACACCCACATTGGTGGTGTATCTGTTGGCAATTCTTCCAAGTTTCTGATGTTTTGATGCTGCATGAAGACAAAACACCTTCAGGGAATATTTTGTCTCTTGAAGTGCTAAAATCTCTCTACTTGTCTTCGGCACAATCACTTGATTCTCTTCTCCTTGCCAGTTGCATGAACTATATCTTCCCAATTCCTCCATTTTCAAGCTATGTGTATCTTGATAGTCGAAGGAAATCTCCTTATAGTTGAAGAAAATCTCCTTCGACTGTATAGCCAACGTAAGTTCAGGCTTGTTTTGTTTTTCTTGTTTTCTTGTTGACCTTTTTTGCCTTTATTTTTATTATTTTCATGTTTCTAATAATCTGTTTATAGGGATTGGAGAATTTAGTCCTGAATACGTTAACTAATGATTGACAATGAAGGCGTTAACTATCTCATTTTCATTGTTTTCTTACTTGGATTCTCTGTACCTTTACCTTTAATGGTATTTTTTGGGGGTTTGCTTCCCTTGATCCACAATTCCTCTGCATCGCTCATGTGCCCTTTCTGTGTGTGTGTGTGTGTGTGTGTGTGTTTGTTTGTTTGTGTCGATGCTGTCTGTGTGTGTTTCACATAACACTTATAATGAAATTTCAAGAGATGGGAAGTTGGTCTTTTATGGATCGCAATTCAATTGGATATGCCTTTAAAACTCCCATTCCATCACTTGGAAATTGTATGTTATTTGTCTTTCTTAGACTGATAGATGTGATGTAGCCCAGTGCTCTCCACAATTCTGCCACATGATAGACAAGAATTTATTCTTGCTTATGGCTGGGCAAGAGTCTGCAGTGCTTTTGGAGGACAGTGAGATGGTAGTAGTGTCTGGGAACTCCAGGCTTGTCTTCAGCCAGGAAAACAACTGGGATATTACACCATCAAGTGCAACATGGTGGAAATTTGTCTGAAGCTTACAAAGCAAACTCTAGAGCTAAAGAGAATTGAAGTAACAGAAACTTTGGGAGAAGAATGGTGGCATGGCTTAGGGTAGAATGAAGCGGTTGGTGCTTCAGAGGGCAGTGAGAGAATGCAAAGGACAAAGGCACAGAAGAGAGGAGCACACTGAGAACCCACAAGGAGCATGTTTCCTAACACTGCGACCAGCAGTGGCTGTGAATGGCACGAGTTCTTGTCAAAGAATTGTCTTGAGTCCTGAGTATTCAGATCATCAGGCTTGGCAAACATTGATTCGAGAGAACACTGTGTTTCTCCTGGAGAGGACACCAACAAGCAACCAGGTGCAGGCAGCCTGGAAATCTTGATCAGAGACAGTCCCGGGAGACTCAGTGGGAAATGGTGGGTTCTCGCAGTGCATCCATGAGAGGCAATGATCGTGGAGATGACTCCATGAGGGCACACGAAATTTTGGGCTCTCGCACCAGTAGTATAAACACAGAGCTACTGGCCAAAGATAGTATGGTGAGGACATTAGCTGTTGAACCTGCAAACACGCAGTCCTAGGCGTTGAACAATGGGGGGACTGATTTTCTCAGTCCAAGTTGCTTTGTCCCAGGAGAACAGACTCTTCTGTAGGAGACTAGAAAAAATACCTGCCCACATGCTTTCTCCTGATTACAGCATTCTACTGGTTTTCATTCTGTTTAGTTAGTTGAAAGTCTCCTTTCACAGGCACGCCAGAGCCCAACAAGATGAACATCACCATATGCAGCCCAGACACCAAACACTTCAAATGGCAGGCAAGGAGAGCTCTAGATGACTGGCCTCAAAGACGGGGACAGCCACAACACCCCAGCACAGGGCATGCATGCCACACACATTGTGAATCCTTCAAGGGCCAGCCATTGGCCACTCCATGATGTCATCATCCTAAGGAATTTACTCTCGGGGTAGAAAATAGAATGGGTTTTTTTGAATAAAGAGAAGATAGAGACCTGGATCCAGTGCAAAGGTGGAAGAATCATTGGACGCTGAGGAAAAAGATTGTCCAGGCCAATCAAAATGAAACGTCTACATGTAACATGCTCGATGGAAGATTGAAAGCAACAGCCAGGATACATCTGTTCTGTACATCAGAAACACATAGAAGATATCAGGGAGTCTCAAACCACAGAGATAAAAGTGTTTAAAATAATAAAATAAGGAGTCCTTGATGAACAAATAATGAGCAAACTGGATGCAAAGACCAGGCAGCTGACAGAAGCAGAGGATCAAATTTGTCATCTGGAAGACCAGTACTGAAGAGGAAGGAAGCAAATCCAGAGAGAGAAGGAAAAATGATGGAACATGACAATGAGCTTAGGGAAGTCATCAACTCCAAGGAATGGAAAGTGGTGCCTATTTTAAGAGAACTAGGAGTAAAAGAATAAGAGTGCTGAACATTTCTTAGAGAAATCAAAGCTTTAAATGTCCCTCACCAAGAGCAGAAACAGAGATCTTGATTCAGAGGCACAGAGGTGTCCCATCTATGTCTACAAGAAGCAGTGCCACGCAAGACATAGTGTCACTCCCCCTGCAAAAGCTAACAATGGAGGAATTCTCTTTACCCAAATATGCTTGGGAGAGTTGTGTGCCCATAGCCATGTCACTGACTTCAAGACGGCAAGCTCTACCAGCTCTTGAAGCAGGTCAGATAAAACAAGCAACACCATCCTAAGCCAAAATCTGGATCCCCTGCATTTCTGAGCAATGACAGAGCAGTGGTACTTGTCTAGACTAGGAAGGATTAAGAATACAAAGATTGGGTCCTGTGATGTGTCCTTCAGTACAGAGGCGGCTCTCAGCTCAACTCATGATCCCAGGGTCATGGCATTGACTCTGGTCTCAGGTTTCCTGCTCAGGGGCAAGTCTGCTTCTCCCTCTCCAGCTCCATTCCCTGATTGTGATCTCTCTGTCTCTCTGCCAAGTACAAGCTTGTCCTTATTTAGACATAAAACAAAAACAAACAAACAAAAACAGTGTATAAGGATTGACTTGCCCAGAGCATGCTTTATTTAATTTGTATTTAGGTCCCTATGGGATGCAGCTAGTTTCAGAGCACACCCTACCACCCTGAAATGCCAGACTGTCGCTCTGAGCTTCCTTGTTCATTCGGATTTTCTTTGTCTTTCTGTATCTCCTCACAAACCTCTAGCATCCACTGTCTATACAACTGTAGTGGCTTCTTTTTTGTCACATTCTTCATCCTCTCCTGGTTCCATTAGAACACACCCATCTTCACAAGGGACACTGCTTGCTGATCACATGAAGCCATTTGGGGGATTTTCATGAGAGGGTTAAGGAAGACTTGTGCTGCCACATCTCCATATATTCCCCAGAGGGTAGGTGCACCAACCTGTGAGAATGCTCATGGTTCTGTGACATTTGAATCCTCTTCCTTGAGTTCTTTTGGAGATACATGTTTGTATCTCCATGTATACATGTTGTTTGGACAACCTGAAACAGGCACAAAAATTTTTCAAATGGCTTCATTTGGGCTATGGTTCTATTCCAACAACTCAACACTTGCTTCTGTGGACTCCAAGTACTTGAGTCCGTCCTGGGCCTCAGGTTCTCAGGTGAAGGGTCTGCCTTTGGTGCTTTGTCATTTTTTAACATTGGGAGGTTATTTTGACATGGTGCTTGGAGAAGCTAGGGTTACTTGTGTCCTCGCTGTTGAAGACTCCAGACATGTCTTTGGCATGGTTGCCGGTTTTCCCTGGGGCTTTCCTTGGTGGTTCTTTTTTGGTTCAAAGCGCCAGGATTGAGTGGGAGGATCATAGACATGTGCAGGGCATAGAGTTCCAGCCCTGAGTCATTATTTGATGCCTGATTATTCCTTGGCCAATCGTGGGTAAGATAGAATGTTAGATTCCTGCCTTTCTCCAGAGCCCAGAGGGCTGGTGGTGACAGTCAACCAAAGATTATGAATTCAGCCATAGAGAATCTGCCACCGACTCACTTTGCCACTGCCTTGGTGAGAGTCCCAAATGGCTCCAGTGGTTTGGAAGGGATTGGAATCCTTGGACCACCCATGACTACTCCAAACCAATGTTGTGATCAGGCGTGGTTTGGCAAAGAGTAGTTGATATGACCTTAAGCCATGGTGACATCACAGAAGTTGGCTTCCATGAATCATCAGTCCCTCTCTCATGATCTTTGAGTACTATGGCTTTAGGTAGGAATCCCAGGGAATGACAGAAAAAGAGTCTTCTAAAATTGATCAAGAACTCAAGTTGTTTTGTGTGTTAAGTTCCCACTTCCCTTTTCTAGACAAATAGAAAAGAAAATTATATTCGGTATACTATCCTGTAGGCCAACAATTTTCCAGAGACAGAAAGGTTTTCTTATTTCCACTGAAATTTCTAGAGATCTCAAGAAGCAGAAAGGTATCTTGGGTATCATCAGCTCTCTGGGAGGTATGTCATCCTGTGGATGAAAGAGTACTTTTCAGGGTCTTTTCCTTATGTTAAGGGATTATTAAGGGTCGGAAATTATGGGTATAGCCACGTTGATTATGTCTCTTTAGTCAGAGGAAAAGGAACCTCTTATATCCATGGCCTGCAATGGCTCCTCCAGTAGAACTGTGGATTGAGCTGCAACTCCCTTGAAAAGACTAATGGATAAAGAAGATGTGGCCAATATTGCCCATTGGACAAGTGTCTTTTCCTATCTTCTGCCCATTTTTTTATATGATTGTCTGTTTATGAGTGTTGAGTTTGAGAATTTCTTTATAGATCGGGGATATCAACCTTTTGTGTGAACTGAGATTTGCAAATATTTTCTCCCTTTCCACGGGTTGCATCTTTGTTTTTTTTTTTCTTTTCTTTTCCAATAATCTTAAATTTATGTTTTTATTTATTTTCAGATAACAATATTTATTATTTTTGAACTACACACAGTGCTCCAAGCAATCCGTGCCCTCTATAATACCCACCACCTGGTTCCCACAACCTCAAACCCCCCTCACCACTTCAAACTCCTCAGAATTTTTCAGAGTCCGTAGTCTCTCATGGTTCACCTCCCCTTCCAATTTCCCCCAACTCCCTTCTCCTCTATAACCCCCTTGTCCTCAATGATATTTGATATGCTCCACAAATAAAGGAAACCATATGATAATTGAGTCTCTCTGCTTGACTTACTCCACTCAGCATAAACACTTTCAGTCCCGTCCATGTTGCTACAAAAGTTGGATATTTATCCTTTTTGATGGAGGCATAGTACTCCATATTACACATGGACCACATCTTCCTTATTCATTCATCGGTTGAAGGGCATCTTGCTTCTTTCCACAGTTTGCAACTGTGGCCATTGCGTCTATAAACATTGGGGTACAGATGGCTCTTCTTTTCGCTACATCTGTATCATTGGTGTAAATACCCAGTAGTGCAATGGCAGGGTCATAGGGAAGTACTATTTTTCATTTCTTGAGGAATCTACACACTGTTCTCCAAAGAGGCTGCACCAACTTGCATTCCCACCAACAGTGTAAGGGGGTTCCCCTTTCTCCACATCCCCTCCAACACATGTTGTTTCCTGTCTTGCTAATTTTGGCCATTCAACTGGTGTAAGGTGGTATCTCAATGTGGTGGTCATTTGAATCTTCCTAGTGGCTAGTAATGATGAACATTTTTTTCATGTGTCTGATAGTCATTTGTATTTCTTCAATGGAGAAGTGTCTGTTCATGCATTCTGGCCATTTTTTGATATGGTTGTGTTTTGTCTGTGTTGAGGTTGAGGATTTCTTTATAGACCTTGAATGTAACCTTTTGTCTATACTGTCATTTGAAAATATCTTCTCACATTCCATGGGTTACCTCTTTGTTTGTTGACTGTTCCCTTTGCTGTGCAAAGGCTTTTGATTTTGCTGAAGCCCCAAAAATTCATTTTCACTTTTGTTTCCTTTGCCTTTGGAAACATATCTTGAAATAAGTTGCTGTGGCTGATATCGAAAAGCATATTGCCTATGTTCTCCTCTATGATTCTGATGGATTCCTGTCTCACATTGAGGTCTTTTATCCATTTTGAGTTTATCTTTATGTACAGTGTAAGAAAATGGTTGAGTTTCATTCTTCTACATATAGCTGCCCAGTTTTCCCAGCACCATTTATTGAAGAGACTGTCTTCTTTCCACTGTATATTTTTTCCTGTTTTGTAGAAGATTATTTGACCCTAGAGTTGAGGGTCAATATCTGGGCTCTATACTCTGTTCCACTGGTATATCTCTCTCTTTTTATGTCAGGTCCATGCTGTCTTGGTAATCACAGCTTTGTGGCAAAGCTTGAAATCACATAACGTGATGCCCCCAGTTAAATGTTTGTGTTATAAGATTTACTTAGTGACTCTGGGTCTCTTCTGATTCCATACAAATTTTCGGATTATTTGACCAGCTCTTTGAAAAGAGCTGGAGGATATAATATATATGTATATTATATTTATTTATTTGTTTATTTTCTGCTTGAAATTTTGAAAGAGGCGTGTTAAGATCTTCTTCTATTAGGGCACCTTGGTTGCTCAGTGGGTGAAAGCGTCTACCTTTGGCTCTGGTCATGATCTCAGGGTCCGGGATCTAGTCCCTCATTGGTCTCTCTGCTCAGCAGGGAGCCTGCTTTCTCCCTCTCTCTCTGCCTACTTGTGAACTCTGTATGTCAAATAAATAAATCTTTTAAAATTAAAAAAAAATCTCCTACTATTAATGTATTCATATCAATATAACTCTTTATCTAGACTAATAGTTTTCTTATGTAATTGGCTGCTCCCATTTTGGGGTCATAGATATTTACCATTGTTAGATCATCTAGGTGTAGAGTTCCTTTAAGAATTATGTAGTGTCCTTCTATATCTCTGACGACAGTCTTTAGTTTAAAATCTAATTTATCTCATATGAGAGTTGTTACCCGACCATCTTTGGGGGCCAATTTGTTTAAAAATGCTTCTCCATCCCTTCACTTTCAGTCTGGTTGTATCCTTAAGTTCAAAATGGGTCTCTTGTAGGCAACATATGGATGGGTCTTGCCGTTTTATCCATTCTTCAACCCTGTGTCATTTTATGGGTGCATTGAGGCCATTCATATGGAGAGTGATTATTGATAGATAGGTTTTTTATTGACATAGTGTGACCTTTGAAGTCTTTCTTTCTGTAGATTGTTTCTATTTTTCTGTTCAATGCTATTCTTAGGATTTTTCCTCTTTTCTTGAACCTTCTTTAATATTTCCTGCAGTATCATCTTGGTGATTGCATAGAGTTTTTAGCCTTGCCGGTCTTGGGAACTCTTTATCTCTCCTTCCATTTTGAATGTATGTCTTGCTGGGTAAATTATTTTTGCTAGATAAAGTGTTCTTTTCATTAAGCGCCCTTTCTGGCTTGCCATGTCTCTGTGGACAAGTCTGATGAGATCCCGATGGGCTTTCCTCTGTACATAAGGAGCCTCTATGTCCTAGCTGCTTCAAGAGATTGTATCTATATTCATTGTTTCTCAGTTTTACTCTCAGGTTTCTTGACTTTCTTTCTTTCTTTTTTTTTGAATCTATAATCTTGGGGGGAGACCCTTCTGTCTTTAGTACATGAATGCTGGTTCCAATCGTGAGATTGGGAAAATTGTCATGAATAACTTTTTCTACTATATCTTCTAGACTTCTTTCTTTCTCCTCTCCTTCATAGATTCCTATAATTATGGAGTTGCAATTTTTCATGGTATCATTTACTTACCTGATTCTGTTTTCATGTCTTCTAAGCTGTTTGTGTTAGGCTTCCTCCTGATCCTTTCTCTCTATCTCTTTGTCCTCAAGATCACTAATTCTATCTTCTGTCTCAGTTACCTAGCTTTTAGAGAATTTACATTAGATTGGAACTCATTGAGAGCATTGTGAACCTTATCCCTGGTATCTTTCAGGTCTTTCCTATTCAATTACATTTGGTCATCCATGGCTTTCTGCAATCTAGCTATTGCCTGGATAATTGTGAGCCTGAATTCTCTTTCCGACATATTACCTATGTTGGTAGCCATTAGCTCTGTTGCAGAAGGCCCGTCCTCTGTATTTTTCTTTTCTTGGGCAAGTCTCCTATTCATTTTGATGAGAGATGACTGTACAGGTGTATTTGGATGTATTGAACATGGTGCAGTCAAGATGCACCCTGGAATGCTTCTGAGAAATCAGGATTCCCCACCCAAATGAGTGAAAAACAAAAAGAAAAAGAAAAAAGAGAGAGAGAAAGAAACAGGGAAAAAATGGAAGATAAAAGTGAAGGTTCAGATCAAATGGGCCCTAAGGATAGATTTATATAGTATACAAACAAAAACAAACAAAAAGACTGATAAAATAATATGATGAGATAAAATATATAATATATATATATATAATTCTCATATATAATTATACAAGTATATATGTATATAAGTATATAAAACTCTTCTATATAAGTATATTATTTTTATACTTGGATATTTTACAGGTTCTTCCTTTATTTGCTTAAATATATATATGTATAAAAGAGTATGACAAGAGATATAAATACATATAATATATATACATATATTTCTATTTTATAAATATTTATATATATGTTATATATATATTTATATATATAGCCTTTATTAGTAAAGGTTCTACTTTCTTTGCTTTAATACACACAACACACGCAAAAATCTTTCTATGAAAAGAGAAAAAAATATATATATTTTCTTGTCATCTTATCATGACAGCAGAAAAAAATATATATAAATATATATTTTTATATGACAAATATATTTTTATATTTTATATGACATATAAAAAAAAGAAAATATATAAACATATATAAAAATATATAATAATATATAAAAATATATGAAAACATATATTTTGTTTTGTCATATAAAAATATTTTAGTCGTGGTCCCAGGGGATGCAGAATCTTCTGCATGTACCCCAAACTACAGCAGCAGTGGCTTTATGGGCAGTTCCAGACCGCCAGAGAGGTTAAAAACAGTGATTCCACACTTAGGTTTTTCCGCTTGCCCGGGCTGAGAATGCCTAGTCTTTCTGGGTCTAAGAGTGCCTGGGTTACAAGCAACTCTCTCAGGGTAGTGTGTGGGGCGTCTGTGTGTCTCAGGCTCTGATAGTATGGTGTGGGTCCAAGAGCACTAGAGTTTTCGAACACCTCTCTCAGAGGATGCTAAGGACGCATGGGTCTCAGGCTCTGGTAGCAAGGCTCCGCGTTCTGCTGTCTGGTGAGGCTCCCAGGACCTCACAGGAGCCAGACCCCACGCGATTTCAGGCGTGCTGGTGGCTTAGGAACCAAGACCTGTTTACTCCACCACACTCTCTCTGGCTCCATGCCAGGGGAGGCTGTCCTGCATCCAGGGACTTAAGATCCTATTCTTAGCTTCCCCATTTCCCACAATTTATCCCCGTGATTATTTGCACCTTTTGAGTGCTTTCAACCAGAGTCCATGTTAATGCTGGTCCCCAGATGCAGGGCACTCTCGTATTGGGGTATTACTTTCCAACCAGTCGCCTCTGGTAGCTTCCTTCCACTTTTCTTTATCTTTTATAGTAAGTCTGATGTTCCAACTCTGCTTTTCCTGCCCACTAGTGTTTTCTGCCCTTGTAGAGATCCAGATGTTTATAATTCTGATCTCAGGCTTATTTCATGGGTGATCACAGTTATTTGGTAGGAAATCACATCAATTTAGGGTACAGGTTGAAATGGCACCTCCTCTTACTTCCCCGTCATCTTGACTCACTTCACATAACACTTATAATAAAATTTCAAAGATAGGCCTTCAAAATTCACATTCTATCACTTTCAGCCGTATTTCCTGCAAAGAATGTCCCATTTAGTCCTCTTTTATAAACACATATTCCCACTAACCTGCCTTCAAAGAAACACAAAATTTTGTGGTTCTGGTTAGAGTCCTATTGTTTGTCCCTTTTCCCCTGCTTTTTCACATGTTCCTTTACTACCATGAGAGAGTGAAATTACAGGTTATTTGTCTTTCTGAGACTGAGAGATATGACGTAACCCAATGCTCTTCCCAACACAGCCACATGAGACAAGTGGCAAGAATTCATTCTCTTTTATGGCTGTGTAAGAGTCTGTGGTGCCTGTAGTAATGTCTGGGAACTCCAGGCTTGTCATCAGCCATAAACACAACTGGAATATTACCACAACAACTGCAATGGGTGGAAATTGACCTGAAACCTACAATTCAATCTCCACATCAAAAGAGAAAAAAAGTCATAGATACTATAGCAGAAAATTGGAGAAATGCTTTAGGGAGTCATGGGTGATTGGTGTTTCAGAGGGATGTGAGTCAATGCAAAATAAAGGCACAGGATAGAGAAGCAAACACACCAAACACACCAAAAGGCAGTCAAGGACAGCCTCTGAAGATGATGACGTTAAGGTCAGGGGACAGCCACAACTCAACAGCAGAGGACATGCATGCCACACACACCAGAGACTCCCTCAAGAGCCAGCCCTTGGGCACTCCAATATCTCTTCTGCCTAAAGACATTACCCTCAGGGAATAAAACAGAATGTGCTTTGAGAATAAAGAGAAAAAGAAAGAGACCTAGATCTAATGGTAAGATGGAATAATCAATTGAAATCAAAGAAAAATGAATAAGAAATGATTAAGGCAAAGCAATCGAAGTGAAACCTCTAATGTTACATACCCGATGTTGGATTTAAAGCAGCAGCGAGGATACTCACTATACATCAGAAAAACACAGAAGATATCAGAAAGTCTCTAACCACAGAGACAAATGTGATAAAAAAAGAAAATAAAATATAGGGTCCTTGATGAAAAGATTGGTAGCAGACTCAATGCAACGTCGAGGAAGCCTGCAGAAGAAGATGATCAAATTAGTGACTTAAAAGTAAAAGACTAGAAAATAAGGAAGCAAAGCCAAACAGAGAAGGAAGAATGATGTGCCATAATAATGAGCTTAGGTAAGTCATCGAATCTAAGGAATGGAAAGCGGTGCTTACTCTAGGAGATCTAGGAGTGAGAGTATAAAGGCCAAACATGTCTTTGAGAAATCAGAGCTGAAAATGTCTCTCATCTGGGATCAGAAACAGAGATCCAGATTCAGAGGCAGAGAGGGCACCCATCACCATCAACAGAAGGAGCACCACAGGACATAGTGTCATTTCCCCTGCAAAAGCTGGTAGTGGAGGAATTATCTTTACCCAAATATGCGAGGGAGAGTGGTGTGTTCATAACCAAGTCAGTGACTTCAAGACGACAAGCTCTACCAGCTCTTGGATCAGGTCGGATAGAGCAAGCAACACCAGCCCAAGCCAAAATCTGTATCCCCTGCATTTCTGAACAATGACAGAGCAGTAGTTCTTGTCTAGAACTCTGAGGTATTAAGAGGACAATGATATGATCCTCGATATGATCCTCCATTAGTTCAGAGGCGGAATTCAGCTCAACTCATGATCCCAGGGCCATGGCATCAACTTTGGTCTCAGCTTCCCTGCTCAGGTGCAAGTCTGTTTCCCCTCCCCAGCTCCACCCACTCATTGTAAACTTCTGCCTATCTCTCAAGTACGTGCATGTGTATCCTTTGATTAAAAAAACAAAAACAAAAACAAAACCAGTTTACAAGGATTTACTGGTGCCAGAGGACGGTTTATTTAATTTGGACCTTTATCTCTGTAATGCTGCACCTATTACCATGATAAAATGCTAGACCGTTGCTCTGAGCTCCATTATTCATTCTCCTATTCTTTGTCTTCCTATATTTTCTCATCAACCTATAGCATCTGCTGTCTGTCCAGCTGTAATGGCACTTGGTTTTCACTCTCCTGGCTCCATTAGAACATGCCCATCTTCTGCAAGAGGCACTGTTTGGTTATTGTATGAAACCATGTAGGGTATGGTCATGAGATGGTTAAGGCAGGCTTCTGCTGCTGTATCTCAATTCAGTTCCCCAGAGGGTAGCTGAACCACCCTGTGGGAATGCTCAAAATTCCTTGACATTCGAATCCCCTTCAACATGTCCTTTTGGAGATACACATTTTCATCTTGAACCGGCAAGAGTGTCATTCAGATCACTTCACTTGTGCTATTAGGTCTCTTGCAACATGTTCCGCGCTTGTTCCTGTGGACTCCAAGTAGACGAGTCAGTCTTGGGCCTCAGGTTCTAGGGTGTAGAGTATGCCTTTGGGACTTATTTACTTTTGAAAATTGGGTGGCCTTTTTTTCATGATTTCTGGAGACACTAGAGTTACTCGTGTCCTCACTGTTGAAGACTACAGACAGGTCTTTGTCATGGTTGTGGGTATTTCCTTTCAGCTTTACTTGGGTGGCCTTTCCCTAGTCAGAAGCACCCTGATTGGGTGGGAGTATCAAACACATATGAGGGCCATGGATTTCCTCCCCTGAGTCTTTGTTTGAGACCTGCTTCTTTCTTGGACTTTCGTGGTGGGTAAGGTGGAATTGTGGATTCATGCCTTTCTCTGGAATCCAGATGGCAGGTGATGAGACTGTCACAATAAAAGACTCCAAATTTGGCCATGGAGAAATTAACACCAACTCACTTCACAGGCAGCTTCAGAAGTTTGGGAGGGCTTGGGATCTTCTTGGCCCACCCATGACTACTACCGCCAAGTCTACATAAGGCGTGGTTTGGGAAGGAGTAGTTGCTAGGAACTCAAATCTTTGTGACATCACAAAAGCTGGCTTCACTAAAGTAGCAGTCCCACTCTCATGTCCTTTTTGTCTTATGGATTTAGGTAGGAAGCACCAGAAAACACAGAAAAAGACCCCGTAGCCTGATCAAGAACTCAGGTTGTCTTTTGTGTTAATGTCTCACTTCCTGGGGAAGTGGGGGTAAAGTTTTACTATTATACTAAAATTTCTAGAGATCTCAAGAAACAGTGAGGCCTCTTGGGTATCATCAGCGCTCTGTGAGGTTTGTCATCCTGTGTGTGAGAAAGTCCTTTCTCAGTGTCTTTTCCCTATGGGGCAGTTATGAGATAGAAACGGAAATACCTTTTCAAGGAAAAATGTTAGTACATGGATGTATTGTGCTATCTTTGTTTTCATCTCGTGTTGTTGGAAAACACTAGTCATAAGGGATTATGGCTCTGTCTACCTACTTTTCCCTTAAACAAATTTGGAAAGGCTTCAAGGAGCGTGACATTCTGCATGAGAGCTAACGCTGAAGGAAGAGCCCTAAACAGTACTCCTTGTTATCATTAGTTAACACTACCTTCTGTGGTAATAGGTATAGACATGTTGACCAATTCTCTTAAATCAGAGGTAAAGGAATGGCCTATATCTGTGAACTGTAATGCCAACTCGAGCAGAACTGTGGATTGAGCTGTAATGTACTTGCAAAAACTATTGGATAAAGAAGGTGTGGTTTGTATTGACAACAGAGTATCCCTCAGCCATCAGGAAGGATGAACCCCTGGTACTTGCATGGACTTGAGTTTCACAGGACTGGGTGTTTAGAAATAAAAAAAGGCAAGCAGACAAAGGGGAATTTCTCATGGCTCCCATCCTATGTGCCCCAGGAGGAATATCATGAATCCTTAGTAGAAGGAAGGGAAAACTGAAGGGAATGAGTAAGAGAAAGAGACAAACCAGGAGTGTCTCTGGACTCTGAAGAACCAAGCTGAGAGTTACAGAAAAGAGAGAAATTCAGGGAATGAGGGCACTGGAATGGGTATCCAGGAGTTGTGGCATATGTTAGGATGAACACCTAACCATATATGGAACTAAAGCTTAGTAAATTATTTTCATAAACAGATGATGGATCATAGGCTGGTCTCCTCAAAAGAACAAAAATATAAAAGGAAATACAGTCTGGCCCTTTCAAATTCAGATGAAGACACGTAAAGAAAGGAAAGAATTATATTTTTATTATCTTTACTTATTAAAAAAGGCATGAAATTTTTTCCCTTTAATGACCTTATCTTAATTGGGTCTTTATATTTGAAAAGTAGATTTTACCCGCCAACTCCATTTCTGAAATCAATGCGAAGAAATGCCTTTGCCTTTATTAAATTTATGCAAGTGTTGACTAGGAAAATAATTTGGATGTGGCCTTCTATGTGTTGGCAGGAGTTTGATTACTCCTTCAAACGATTTAGTCAGTAATAAAAAGCTCAGATATTGTAGGGTTTCTGACCTAAACGTAGGAGTTGATATGTGTCTTAGAATTTATCCTTTTCACTTGTTCTTAGATTTGCTGGCATAGTTTTGTAGATGCATCTTTTAGTTTAGTTTAGTTTTCTTTTCTTTTCATTTCTTTTTTCTTTTCTTTTCTTTTTTTCCCTTTCCATCAGGTGTCAAACTTTTTCTGGATGCTGCTCTCCTTCAGTAATGGTTTCTTCAGTTTGTTAAAGTTTATTAAATCTTTCTTCTTTTTCTATTTCCTTATGCCGTCATGTTAAGTTACTTTTTGTGTGTGCATGTGTGTGTATGTGTGTGTGTGTGTGTGTGTGTGTGTGTGTGTGTGTGTGTGTGTGTATGTTTAATTTTGGTAAATACACACATTTACCCCTATATTCTTTCTTCATAAGATGTTTTGACATCATCCCATAAGTTTTGAATTTCCTTTGTTCAAAGTACTTTCTGATTTTCTTTCTTTGATTCATTGCTACTTCAGGAGTGTGTTGTTTTTTCCACCTAGTTGTGCCTGGCTGTGTTTCCCTTTCTTAAGTGATTTCTTTCTGTTTTCATATCTTTGTGGTTATAAGTTACAAGACAGGATTTGAATTATCTTCTAATAATTATGACTGTATTTGGATCCAGCAGAGGATTTCTGACAGACAATTTTAGGTCTGCCTTTGGGAAAAACTTCTCTTATGGTCCTCAGAGACACAATCTTATGCATGTTTCCCCAAAGCTCAGGTGGTCTAGAGAGTCCATGATGACATCTGATATTCCTTACCACCTTTCTCTCTGGATGATCTGTCCTGTGCTATAAGTGGATACTGTAGTCTGCAACAATACTGGAATGTGGTCCCCATCTCCTTTTCTTTCTGTTAATATGCTTCCAACATTTATATACACCCACATGGAGGCATATCTGTTGGCAAATCTTCCAAGTTTCTGGTGTTTTGATACTCCATAAAGACAAGGCAGCTTCTTGTAACTTTTGTCTCTCAAAGGCATAAAATCTCTCTATCTGCCATAGGCACAATCACTTTTGCTCCCTTCGCTTTGTCAATTGCATAAACTATGTCACCAATTCCTTCACTTTCGAGTCGAAGGAAATCTCTATTGCAACATGAGGTTGAGCTTGTTAAGTTTTTGTTGTTTCCTTGTGGAAATTTTTTGCCCTTTTTTCTTTTTCTTTATTTTTTTTTAATTCTCATTCATTCCAACAATGTGTTTGTACATAACAAAAAATTTATCCTGAATACTTGAACTAATTATAATAGGTAGGATGTTGACTTTTTATTTTGGATAGTTTCTGACTTGGAATCTCCATGCCTTTCCCCTTTATGTTATTTCGTGGGGGGTTGCTTTCTTTAGAGTGATTCCTCACTTCCTCCCCATCTTTGGTGTGTCTCCTTTGTGTGAGAATGTGTGTCTGAGTGTGTGTGTGTTGTTTTTTTGTGTTCACATAACACTTATAATTAAATTTCAAGAGTAGGAAGTTGTTATTTTATGGTTAGCAATTCAATTTGACATGCCTTGAAAACTCACATTCCATCACTTTCAGCCACATTTCCTACAAATAATGTCACCTTTTATCCACTTTTATAAACACATATTCTCACAAACCTGCCTTCACACAAAAGGCAAATTCTGTGTGCCTGGTTGGAATCATCTAGTTTGTCCCTTTTTCCCTTACATTTTCCCATGTCTCTTGACTACCATAAGAGAGTGAAATCCTATATTATTTGTCTTTCTGAGACTGATAGATGTGACATAGCCCAATGATCTTCACAAGTCTGCCACATGAGTCAAGTGGCAAGAATTCATTCTTGATTATCCTCTGTAAGATTCTGCGGTGCCTTTGAAGACACTGAAGACAGTGAGTTGGTAGCAGTGGCTGGGAACTCCAGGCTTGTCTTCAGCCATGAACACAACAGGAAGATTACCACATTAACTGCAACTTGGTAGAAATCGACCTGAAGCTTAAAAGCAAACTCCACAGCAAAAGAGAAAAGAATTTGCCGAAACTGTGAGAGAAGATGGAGACATTGATTATGGGATTTATGGGTGTTTGGTGCGTCAGAGGACTGTGAGTCAATGCAGAATACAAAGGCACAGGAGAGAGGATCACACTGGGAACCCAGAAGAAGCATGTTTCCCAATGCATTTGCTGTGACCAGCAGAGGGTCTGAATGGCATGAGTTCTTCCCAACAAAGGGTATTGATGCCTGGAGATTTCAATAAGCATGCTTGGCAGACATCAACTCAAGAGAACACTGTGTTTCTCCTTCAGAGGACACCAACAAGAAACCAGGTGCAGACAGCGTGGAACCATGCTCAGAGACAGTATCTGGAGACACAGTGGGAAGATGGTGGGTTCTGGCAGTCTATACATGAGAGTGTGTTCATGGAGATGATTTGATTGGGACACAAAAATTTTGGATACTCGCACCATCAGCATCATGACTAAATTTCTGCCAAAGACAGGATGGTGAGGGCATTAGCTGCCTAACCTGCCAACATGAAATCCCAACCATGGAATACTTGTGGGGCTGCCTTCTTCAGTCCAAGTTACTTAGTCCCAGGAGAACAGACTCTCCCATAGGGAACTAGAAGGAAGCCCTGCCCACAGGCTCTATCCTGACCACAGCATTATGTAGGCCTTCATTCTGTTGATTTTGTTGAACAACTTCTTTCACAGGCACACCAGAGCCCAGCAAGCTAAACCTCAGAATATTTAGCCCAGACCCCAAACACACAAAATGACAGGAAAGGAGAGCCTTTGCAGATAACTGTTCTCAAGGACAGGGACAGCCACAACACAGCAGCAGAGGGCATGCATGCAACACACAGACGCAAGACTCCATCAAGCACCAGCCATTGGGCAATCCATCATCTTTCCTTCCTAAAGAAGTTAGCCTCAGGTTGGAAAACAAAATGGACTTTTTCAATACAGGGAACAAGACAGAGACCTAGATCCAATGCAAAGATAGAAGAGTTATTTGATGCCAAAGGAAAAAAAAAAGAAAAAGAAAAAGAAATTATCATGGCCAGGAAATCAGAGTGAAACCTGTACTCTTGACTCGCCCAAAGGAGAATTGAAAGCGGGCCAGGATACTCACTGCACATCAGAAAGACACAGAAGATATCAGGTACCCTTGAACCACAGAGATAAAACTGATAAAAATAAAAAATAATATAAAATAATGAGTTCCTGATGAAATGATTGGTAGCAGACTGGATGCAAAGTCCAGGAAGCTTGCAGAAGCAGAGATTCCTATTAGTGATCTGAAGGAAAAAAACTGGAAGATAAAGAATCAAATCCAAAGAGAGAAGGAAGAATGATGGAACATGACAATGAGTTAGGGAGGTCATCGACTCCAAGGAATGGAAAGAGTTGCCTATTGTAGGAGAAATAAGAGTGAGAGAAAGAAAGAGGGCTGAACATTTCTTTGAGGAATCAGAGCTCAAAATGCCCTTAATCTTGGAGCAGAAACAGGGATCCAAATTTGGAGACACAGAGGACTTCCATAACCATCAAGAGAAGCAGAGCAACACAAGACACAGGTCGGATAGAGCAAGCGACACCAGCCCAAGCCAAAATCCGTATTCCCTTCATTTCTGAAAAATGGTAGAGCAGTGGTTCTTGCCTAGTACTAGGAGGTATTAAGAAGAGAATGAATGAGTCCTGTGGTGTGTCCATCATTCAGAGGCGGCCTTCAGTTCAACTCATGATTCTAAGGTCATAGCATCAACTTTGGTCTCAGGTTCCTGCTCAGCGACAAGACTTATTCTCCATCTCCAGCTCCACCCCCTCATTGTGATCTCTCTTTCTCTCTCAAATACATCGAATGCACATATTTTGACAGAAAACAAAAGCGAAAACAAAAACAGTGTACAAGGATTGACTGGGGCCAGAAGATGGTTTATTTAATTTGGACCTAGGTCCCTATGGAATACAGCCAGGTTCAGAGCACCTCCCACCACCATCCTAAAATGCCAGACCATCGCTCTGAGCTCCCTTGTTCATTCTGCTCTTGTCTTTCTGAATCTCCTCACCAACCTGTAGCATCCACTGTCTGTCCCGCTGTAATGGCCCTTTGTGCCACATTGTACATCTTCTCCTGGCTCCATGAGAACATACCAATCTTCTGCAAGAGGCACTGTTAGGTTATAGCATGAAGTAATTTGTGGGATGGTCATGAGAGGATTAAGGCAGGCTTGTGCTGCCACAGCTCCATTCAGTTCCCCAGAGGGTAGCTGCACCACCTTATGGAAATGCTCAAGGTTTTTCGACATTAGAATCTTCTTCAATGTGTCCTTTTGAGATACACATTTTCATCTTGATACAGGCAAAATTGTCTTTCAAATGGCTTCACTTGTGCTACAGTTCTCTTCCAATATGCTTGCTCCTTCGGACTCCAAGTGCATAAGTCCGTCCTGGGCCTGAGGTTCTTGTGTGTAGAGTCTGACTATGGTGCTTGGTCACTTTTGAAGTTTGGGAGGCTGTTTTGGCACAGTTTCTTGAGACGCTAGAGGAACTCATGACATTGCTGTTGAAGATTCAAGACATATCTTTTGCAAGGTTGTGGGTGTTCCCCGTGAGGTCTCATTTGCTGGCCGTTACCTAGTCAGAAGAGCCCTGTTTGGGTAGAAATACCAAACATATGTGCAGAATATGGAGTTCCTCCCCTGAGTCTTTGTTTGAGACATTATACTTTCTTGGTCTTTTGTTGCTAAGATGGAATGCTGGATTCTTGTCTTTTTCCAGGGTCCAGATGGCTGGTGCTGACTGTCACATCAATAGACTACAAAATTGTCCATGGAGAATGTGACACTGACTCGCTTCACAACTGACATGGTTAGAGACCCAGGTGGCTCCACCAGTTTGGGAAGGCTTGGGATCCTCTAGGTCCACCCATGAATACTCCAACCAAGTGCAGATCAGGCATGGTTTGGGAGGAGTGGTTGCTATGTTTTCAAACTTTTGTGACATTACAGAAACTGACATCACTGAAACAGCAGTCATTCTCTCATGATATTTGAGTCCTATGGCTTTTGGGAGGAAGCCTCACATGTACTAAAAAGATCCCTCTGATTCTGGTCAAGAACTCAGGTCGTCTTATGTGTTAATTTCCCACTTGCGCTTTCTAGACAAAGAGAAAAGAAAATGACATTCGGTATACCATCCTTTAGGCCAACATTTCTCAAGAGACGGCAAGATTTTCCTATTTCCACTACAATTTCTAGAGATCTCAATAAACAGTGAGGCCCCTTGCCTATCATCAGCTCTCTATAAAGTGTGTCATCCTGAGGGTGACAGAGTCCTTGCTCATCGACTTACCTGTGAGTCAATAATGACTAAGGGACAGAAAGTTCATTTTCAAGGCAAAATATTAAAGAATGATGTATTGTGCTCTCTGTGTCCTCATCTCCTAGTGTTACGAAATACTAGTCATAAGAGATTAGGGCTCTCTCTACCTGGATTTACTTTAAACACCTTTTCAAAGGCTTCAAGGAGGGTGCATTCTGCATAATGGCTAACGATTAAGGAAGAGCCCTGGAGAGCACTCCTTGTCATCATTAGTTAACTCTAACTGCTGTGGTAATGGGTATAACCATGTTGACCGAGTCTCTTTAATCAGAGGAAAAGGAATGGCCGATATTGATATCCTGCCAAGGTCCAATGGAGCAGAACTGTGGATTGAGCTGCAATGCCCTTGCAAAGTGTAGTGGATAAAGAAGGTGTGGTCCATATTGGCAACAGAGTATTCCTCAGCCATTAGGAAGGACGAACACCTGGTACTTGCATTGACATGAATGCCCAAAACTGGGCGATGCAAAAAAAAAAAAAAAAAAAAAAAATTTTTTTTTCATCCTTCCAACTATCTGTTTATAAAAATAGGATAATTATTCCCAAATATGTGAACTAATTATTGATATATAAGGACTTAACTTTCTCATTTTGGTTGGCTTCTTATGTGGATTCTTTATGGTATTTTCTTGGAATTTTGCTTCCTTTAGTATGATTCCTCATTCTCCCCATCTTTTGTGTGTCTTATCTGTGTGTCTGTGTGTGTGTGTGTGTGTGTGTGTGTGTTGTCTGTGTGTGTTTCACATAACACTTCTAATGAAATTCCAGGAGATAGCCAGTCGGTTTTTATGGATACCAATTCAATGTGATATGCCTTGAAAACTCACATTTCATTAGTTTCATCCTCATTTCCTGCAAGGAATGTTTCATTTAGTCCTCTTTCATAAGCACATATTCTCACTAACTTGATTTCAATCAAACAACAAATTTTGGGTGCCTTGTTAGAGTCGTATTGCTGTCACCTTTCCCCTTTCTTTTTCCAGGGTCCTTGACTACTATGAGAGAGTGAAATAATATTTATTTGTATTGATGAGACTGATAGATGTGATGTAGGCCAATGCTCTCCACAACATTGCCACCGGAGGCAAGTGTCAAGAATTCATTCTTGCTTATGTCTGGGTAAGAGTCTGTGGTGCTTTTTGAAGAAAGTGAGATGGTAGTTATTTCTGGGAACTCCAGGCTTGTCTTCAGTTATAAACACAACTGGAAAATTACCACATCAGTGCAACATGGCGGAAATAGATGTGAAGCCTACAAAGCAATCTGTACAGAAAAAGAGAAGTCACAGAGAACTTGGTAGATGACTGGAGACATGGATTTGGGAGACATGGGCGATTGTTGCTTAAGATAACAGTGAGACAATGCAAAGGACAAAGGTACAGGAGAGAGAATCACACTCGGAATGCACAAGGAGCACGTTTCCCAAAGTCATTGGCTGTGACCAGCAGAGTGTATGAATGGCATGAGTTATTGCCAACAAAGGGTGTTGAGTCCGGAGTTTTCAGATCATCAGGCTTGGCAGACTCGAGAGAACACTGTGTTTTTTTCTTGGAGAGGACAGCAGCAAGCACCTAGGTGCAGACAGCCTGGAAACCATGATCAGAGACTATATCAGGGGACAGAGTGGGAAGAAGGTGGATTCTAGCAGTGCATCCATGGGAGGCTGTGTTTATGGAGATAAGTTAATGGGGGCACACGAAATTTTGGGCTCTCGCACCAGCAGCATCAAGACCGAGCTACTGGCCAAAGATAGGACGGTGAGGACATTAGATGCGAAACCTGCAAACATGAAATCCCAACCGTGAAATACTGGGGGACTTCCTTGCTCAGTCCAAGTTGCTTTGTCCCAGGAGAAAAGACTCTCCCGTAGTGGACTAGAAGAAAGCCCTGTCCACAGGCTTTCTCCTGACCACAGCAATCTACAGGCCTTTGTTCTGTTGAGATGGTTGAAAGTCTCCTTTCATAGGCACGCCAGACCCCAACAAGATGAACATCACCATGTTGACCAAGTCACTTTAATCAGAGGAAAAGGAATGGCCTATATTGATGGCCTGCAATGCCCACTCGAGCAGAACTGTGAATTAAGCTGCAATGCCCTTGCAAAGACTAGTGGATAAAGAAGGTGTGGTCGATATTGGCAACAGCATATTCCTCAGCCATAAGGGAGGATGAACTCTGGTACTTGCATTGACATGAATGCCACAGGACTGGGTGAAGTAAAATGAAATAGGTAAGCAGACAAAGGGAAATATCATATGTCTTTCCTCGTAAATGGCTCAGGAGGAATACCATGGCCCCTAATAAAAGAAAGGAAAATTGAAGGGGAAGAAGTCAGAGAATAAGATTAAACAGGAGTGACTCAAGATTCTGAGAACCAAGCTGAGGGTAACAGAAAAGAGACACATGCAGGGAATGATACAACTGGCTAATGGGTGTTGAGGAGTTGTGCCATATATTAGGGTGAGCACTAAATTGTATAAGGAACTAAAGCATCTGTGAATACTCTGTCAAAAAACAGAGGCAACCTACAGAATGGGAGAAGTTATTTGCAAATGACAGTACAGACAAAAGGTTGATATTCAGGATATATCAAGGACTCCTCAAACTCAACACACACAAAACAGACAATCATATCAAAAACTTGGCAGAAGATATAAACAGACACTTGTCCAATGAAGATATACAAATGACTATCAGACACATGAAAAAATGTTCATCATCACTAGCCGTCAGGGAGTTTTAAATAAAAACCACAATAATATATCACCTTACACCAGGTAGAATGTCCAAAATTAGCAAGACAAAACAACATGTGTTGGGGTGGATGTGGTGAAAGGGAATCCCCCTTCCACAGTTGGTGGGAATGCAAGTTGTTGCAGCTTCTTTGAAGAACAGAATGGAGATTCCTCAAGAAATTAAAAATAGAGCTTCCCTATGACCCTGCAATTACACTACTGGGTATTTACCCCAAAGATACAGATGTAGTGAAAAGAAGGGCCATCTCTACCCCCAACGTTTATAGCAGCATTGGCCACGGTCGCCACACTGTGGAAATAAAAACCAAGATGCTCTTCAACAGACGAATGAATAAGAAAGATGTGGTCCATATACACTATGGAGTATTATGCCTCCATGAGAAAGGACGAATACCCAATTTTTTAGGAACATGGACAGGGCTGGAAGAGATTATGCTGAGTGAAATATGTCCAGCAGAAATAGTCAATTATCATGTGGTTTCACTTATTTGTGGAGCATAACAAATAGCATGGATTACATGGGGAGATAGAGAGGAGAAGGGAGTTGGGGGAAATTGGAATGGGAAGTGAACCATGAGAGACTATGGACTCTAAAAAACAATCTGTGGGTTTTGAAGGGGCAGGGGGTGGGAGGTTGGAGGATCCAAGTGGTGGGTATTGGAGAGGGCAAGGATTGCATGGAGCACTTCGTGTGGTGAAAAATTAATGAATACTGTTACAATGAAAATAAATAAAAAATAAATTAAAGAAAAACGGACGATAGATGACAGGCTGGCTTTCTCAACAGAACAAAAAATTAAAAGAAAAACAATCTGCCCCTTTCTAAACCAGATGAATACAATGAGAAAAAAGAAAAGAATTATATTTTTACTATCTTCAATTACAAAAATGGCATGGAATTTGTTTCCTAAAATGTCTTTATCTTAATTGGTTCTTTATCCTTGTAAATTAGAGTATATCTGCCTCCTCCATTTCTGGAATCGATGAGAAGAAATGACATTGCCTTCAATACATGTCTAGAATAGTGGCCCAGGAAAATAATTTGGACCTGCCTTATGTGTGTTGGCAGGTGTTTGATTACTGCTTCAAACCCTTTGTCACTACTAGAGAGCTGAGATTTTGTAGGTTTCCTAACCTTATCTTGGGAGTTGATAGGTGTCTTGGAATTTATTCTTTTCTCTCAGTACTTGGATGTGGCATAATTGTGCAACAGGTCTTTAGGATTTTTTTTTTCCTTTCTATATGTTGTCATGTGGTGTAATACATTCAGCTGTGTAGTTGTCTTCCTGATTTATCCAGGTAAGGGCTCCAGTTTCTTAATGTTTTCAGAAATGACGTGTGAGATCTCCTTATTTTTTTCCTATTTCCTTGTATTTCTTTTATTTTGATAATCATAAATATTATTTAATTTTTTCTGTTAACTTTGAAGTTCATTTCTTCATTTTATAGTTCCTTATGGCGTCCAGATTGGTTGCATTTTTTCAGTGCTTTTGATTTTTGGAAACACACACATTTACACCTATATTGTTTCCTTATAAAATGTTTGGCATCATCCCGTAAGTTTCTTTATTTTCCATTTTTCTTGGCACTTTTGAATTTTCCTTTTTGATTTTCATTCTTTGAAAAATTGCTAGCTCACTAGTGTGTTCTGTTTTCCACATATTAGTGTCTGGCTGTGTTTCCCCTTTGTAAGTGATTTTTTTCCGTTTTCCTATCTTTGTGGTCATGAGTATACAAGAGAGGATTTGAATTCACTACCATTAATTATGACTGCTTTGGGCTCCAACAACAATCTGTGATAGACAATGTTAGGTCTCCCCTTGGAAAGAACTTATCTTATGGTCCTCAGAGACACAATATTACACATGTATCCCCAAAGCTCAGATGGTCTAAAGAGCCCAAGGTGATGTATGTTTTTTCCTTACCACATTTTCATCTGGATGATCTGTCCTGTGCTGAAAGTGAATATCGTCATCCCCAAAAATATTGGATTGAGGTCCCCATCTCCCTTCCTTCCTGTTCATATGCTTCCAACATTTAGATACACCCATGTAGGTGGTGTATGTATTGGCAATTCTTCCAAGTTTCTGATGTCTTGATGCTCCATTAAGACAAAACACTTTTCAGTAATCCTTTGACTCTCAAAGGCATAAAGGCTCTCTATCTGCCATAGGAACAATCACTTTTGCTATTTCTCCTTGCCAATTGCATAAACTATGTATTCCAAATTCCTTCACATTCAAACTATGTGTATCTTTATAGTAGAACGAAATCTCCTGTGGACAACAAAAGGTCGAGCTTGTTTAGTTTTTGTTGTTTTCTTGTGGACCGTTTGTGCCATTTTTTTAAAGTTTTTATTTATTTATTTGACAGACAGAAATCACAAGTAGGCCGAGTAGCAGGCAGAGAGAGAAGGAAAGCTGGCCCCCTGCTGAGCAGCGAGCCCGATATGGTACTCTATCCCTGGACCCTGAAATTATGTCCTGAAATGTAGGCAGCAGCTTAACCCACTGAGCCACACAGGTGCATTCTGACAATTTTCTTTTTTCTTTTTTTATTTCATCCAAACAAAAATCTGCAGTGACGATTGAATTCGGTTCTGAATACTTCAACTAATTATTGATAGGTAAGAAGGTAACTTTCTCATTTTGGTTGGTTTCTGACTTAGATTCTCTGTGCCTTTCCACTATACGGTATTTTCTTTGAGGTTTGGTTTTTTTGTGCATTTCTTCAATTCCTCCCCAAATTTTGTGTGTTCTGTGTGTGTGTGTGTGTGTGTGTGTGTGTGTGTGTGTGTTGTCTTTGATTGCTTCACATAACTCTTAAAATTAAATTTCAAGTGATATGGAGTCAGTATTTTAAAAATAGCAATGCATTTTGAAAACTCACTTTTCAAAACGTTCAGCCACATTTCCTACAAGGAATATCACTTTTAGTCCTCTTTGATAAACACGTATTCTCAAAAATGTGTCTTCAAACAAACACCAAATATTTTGTGCCTGGTTAGAGTCGTATTGTTTGTCCCTTTTTTCCTTGCTTTTTCATATGTCTTTTGACTGTTATGAGACAGTGAAATCGTCTCTTATTTATCTTTCTGAGACTGATAGATATGACGTAGCCCAATGCTCTCCACAGCACTGCCATATGAGGTAAGTGGAAGAATTCATTCTTGCTTATGTCTCAGTAAGGATTTGCAGTGACTTGGAGGACAGTTAGATGGTAGTACTGTCTGAGAACCCCTGGCTTGTCTTCAGCCAAGAACACAATTGGATGATTACCACATTAACTGCAACTTGATGGAAATTGACCTGAAGCCTACAAAGTAAACTCCAAGCAAAAGAGAAAAAATGTCACATAGACTATAGGTGAAGATTGGAGACATGGTTCAGGGGAGAAGTGGGCATTAGAGGGCAGTTAGCTAATGCAAAAGACAAAGTCACACGAGAGTGCAGCACACTGGGAATTCGAAGGAACATGTTTCCAAATGCCATTGTCTTTGACGAGCAAAGGGTCTGAATGGCACGACTTCTTGCCAACAAATGGTCTTGAGGCCTGGAGATTTCTGATCTGCAGGCTTGGTAGACATCAAATCGAGAGAACACAGGGTTTCTCCTTTAGAGGACACCATCAAGCAACCAGGTAAAGACAGCCTGGAAACCATGATCAGAGACAATACCAGGAGACACAGTGGGAAGATAGTGGGTTGTGGCACTTCATCCGTGAGAGGCAGTGTTCGTGGAGATTACTCAATGGTGGCACAAGAAATTTTGTGATCTCGCACCAGCAGCATAAAGACTGAGCTACTGGCCAAAGACAAGATGGTGAGGACATTAGCTGCCTAACCTGCAAACATAAAATCACAATCGTGGAACATTTGGGGAATTGCCTTCCTCAGTCCAAGTTGCTTAGTCCCAGTAGAACAGACTCTCCCATACAGGAGTAGAACAAAGCCTTGACCACATGCTCTTTTCTGAACACAGCATTCTGAAAGCCGGCATTCTGTTGAGTTGGTGGAATGTCTCCTTTAACAGGCACACCAGAGCCTACCACGATAAACCTCAGCATATTCACCCCAGACCCCAAAAACACCAAATGGCAGGCAATGAGAACCTCTGCAGATGACTAGTCTCAAGGACAGGGGACACCACAACACAAAAGCAGAGGACATGTGTCACACACACACACACACACACACACACACACACCTGAGACTCCCACAAGTGCTAGCCCTTGGGCATTCCATAATTTCTTCTTCCTAAAGAAATTATCCTTAGGCTAGACAACAGATTGGGCTTTTCGAATACAGAGGAAGACAAGACCTAGATCCAATGCAAAGAGGAAGAATCAAATAATGCCAAGGAAAAACAACAAGAAATTACCAAGGCCAGGCATTCGGAGTGAAACCTACATAGAACACGCCTTATGGAGGATTGAAAGCAGCATCCAGGATACTTGCTGTACATCAGAAAACACAGAAGATTTCAGGGAGACTCGAACCAAACATTTAAACCTGATAATAATAAAAGAAAATAAAGAGTTCCTGATGAGAATATTGGTAGCAAACTGGATGCAAAGTCCGAGAAGCTGGCAGAAGTAGTGGGTCCATTTAGTGACCTGGGAAAACAAGATTATAAAATAAGGAAGGAAATCCAAAGACAAAAGAAAGAATGATGGAACATGACAATAATCATAGAGAAGTCATCGTCTCCAAGGAATGGAAAGAAGTGCCTATTGTAGGAGAGTAGGAGTGAGAGAAAAAAAGAGGGCTGAAAATGGATTTGAAAAATCGGGCCTGAAAATGTCCCTTGTCTGGGAGCAGAAACAGAGAGCCAGATTCAGAGACACAGAGGACTTCCATCACCTTCCACAGAAGCAGAGCACCAAAAGACATAGTGTCATTCCCCCTGCAAAAGCTAGAAATGGAGGATATCTCTTCACACAAATATGCTTGGGAGAGTAGTTTGTCCATAGCCCAGTCACTGACTTCAAGAGGACAAGCTTGACCAGTTCTCGAAATAGGGCAGATAGTTCTACCAACACCAGCCCAAGCCAAAATCCTATTCCCTTGTATTTCAGCACAATGACAGAGCAGTGGTTCTTGTATAGAACTAGGAGGTATTCAGAAGTCAAAGCTGTATCCCAGGGTGTGTCCATCAGTTCAAAGGCAGACTTAAGCTCAACTCATGATCCCAGGGTCATGTCATCAACTCTGGTCTCAGGTTCCCAGCTCAGGGACAAGTCAGTTTCTCCCTCTCCAGCTCCACCCCCTGATTGTGATCTCTTTGTTTCTCTGTCCAATACGTGCATGTGCATCATTTGACCAAAAAAAAAAAAAAAAAAAAGGCAGTGCACAATAAAGGATGGGGGGTCAGAGGATATTTTATTTATTTTGGACCTAGGTTCCTATAGAAGGCAGCCAGGTTCAGAGAACCTCCCACCCTCCTAAAATGCCAGATCTTTGCTCTGAAATCCCTTGTTCTTTGTCTTCCTGGATCTCTTCACCAACCTGAAGCATCCACTGTCTGTCACGCATACTGGCCCCTTCTGACATATTGTTCATCCTCTCCTCGTTCCATTAGAACATATCCATCTTGTGCAAGAGGCACTGTTTGCTTATCGCATGAAACCATTTGGGGGATGGTCATGAGAGGGTGAAGGCAGGATTGTGCTGCCACATCTCCATTCAGTTCTATATTGGGTAGCTGCACAACCCTATGTGAATGCTCAAGGTTCTTAAACATTTGAATCCTCTTCAATGCATATTTTTGGAGATTTAGTTGTCATCCTGATATGTGCATTAAAGTATTTCAGATGGCTTCATGTGGGCTATGGGTCTCTTTCAACATGCTCCACGCTTGCTCCTGTGGACTCCAAGTACATGAGTCCATCCTGGACCTAAGGTTCTAAGGTGTAGAGTCTGCCTTTGTTGCTTTGTCTCTTTTGAAGATTGGGAGGCCGTTCTTGCACAATTTCTGGAGACCCTAGAGGTACTCATGCCATCGCTGTTGAGGACCCCAGACATGTCTTTCATAGTTGTGGGTGTTACCTTTGAGCTTTCCTTGGGTGGCACTTTTCCTGGTCAGAGGCGCTCTAATTGGGTGGGAAGACCAACCCATGTGCAGGGCAGGATTTCTTACCCTGAGGCTCTGTTTGAGGCATGTTTATTTCTTGGTCTTTCGAGGGTAGGATGGAATGGTGGATTCTTGATTTTCTCTGGAGTCTAGAGGGCTAGTGCTAACAGTCACGACCAAAGACTATGAATTTGGCCACAGCGAAGGTGACACTAACTCATGTCACATTATCTTGGTGAGATATCCAGGCCGCTCCAGCGGTTTGGGAGAGCTTGGGAACCTCTTGGTCCACCCATGAATGATCCAGCCAAGTGTAGTTATCAGTCGTGGGTTGATGAGGAGCGGTTGCTATAACCTCAAAACTATTTGCATCACAGAAGCTGGCTTCACGTAAGCAGAAGTCCCTCTCTCATGACCTTTGAGTCCTATGGCTTTAGGTAGGAAGCCCTGGGAAGGACAGAGAAAAAGCCCTCTAGCCTGATTAAGAACTCAGGTTGTCTTGTGTTTTAATGTCCCTCTTTTCCTTTCTAGACAAAGAGAAAAGAAAATGACCTTTGATATACCATCCTCTAGGCCAGCATTTATCCAAAGACGGCAAGGTTTTCCTATTTCCACTGCAACTTCCAGAGATCTCAAGAAACAGTGAGGAATTTTGTGTATGAAGTGTTTTCTATGGGGTTTGACATCCTTTGGGAGAGTCCTTTCTCAGCATCTTGTCCCTATGGGACAGTGATTATTAATGGTGATAAATGGACAGTAAGTTCCTTTATAAAGAAAAATGTTAGGGCATGAATGTACTGTACTGTCTGTGTCATCAACACCTAGTGTTCTGAAACACGAGTCATAAAGGATTAGGGCTCTGTCTTCCTGGTTTTCCCTTAAACCCCGTTGCAAAGTCTTCAGGAGAGTAACTTTGTGCCTCAGAGCTAACTCTTAAGGAAGAGCCATAGACTGCACCCCTTGTCATTTTAGTTTACTCTACCTGCTGTGGTAATGGGTATATCTGTGTTGACCAAGTCTTTAAATCAAAAAAAAAAAAAAGAATGGCCTGTATCGATGGTCTGTAATGCCCACTTTAGTAGAACTGTGGATTGAGCCACAATACCCTTGCAAAGACTAGTGGATAAGGAAGGCGTGGTCCATCTTGGCAACAGAGTATTCCTCAGCCGTCAGGGAGGATGAACCCCTGCTACTTGCACTGACATAAAGGCCACAGTACTGGGTGATGCAAAGTGAAAAAGGGAAGCAGGCAAAGGGAAATATCATATATCTTACTTCGTATGTGCCCCAGGAGGAATACGATGGCCCTTAGTAAAGAAAGGGAAAACTGAAGGAGAAGAAGTCAGAGAAGGAGACAAACCATGACTGACTCAGGATTCTTAGAACCAAGCTGAGGGTATCAGAAAAGAGATACATGAAGTGAATGAGGGAACTGGTTCATGGGTGTTCAGGAGTTGTTGTAGCACTAGGTTGTATATGGAAATAATGCATCCATGAATACTCTGTCAAAAATTGATGATGGAAGAGACTCTGGCTTCCACAGCATAACAAAAAAATTAAGAGAAAAACAATCTGGCCTTTCAAAACAAGATCAAGACACAGAGAGAAAAGGAAAGAACTATATTTTTTATTATCTTTACTTATTAAAATGCTTTAGAGTTTGTGTCCTATAATGTCATTATATGAATTGGGTCTTTAAATTTCGAAATTATAGTATCCCTACCTCCTGCATTTCTGGAATTGATGAGAAGAAACAACATTGCCTTCATTAAATGTGTAGAAGAGGTGACCAGGACACTGATGTGGTTCTGGCATTTTGTGTTTTGGCATGAATTTGATTACGGCTTCAACCACTTTATTCATTACTAGAGAGCACAAATTTTGTCAGTTTCCTGACCTAATCTTTGGGAATTGATATGTGTCTTGTAATTTATCCTTATATCTCAGTTCTTGGATTTGCTGGTATAATAGTGTAGAGGTGCTTTAAGTTATTTTTTTTCTCCATTCTATCAGTTGTCATGTGGTCTCATATTTTCAACTGTGTGCTTGTCTCCATGTTTTTTGCAGGTAATGGCTCCTCCAGTTTGTTAACGTTTTCAGTACTGACGTGTGAGTTCACCTGATTATTTCCTACGTGTTTGTTTGTATTTCTTTTATTTTGATGACAATATGTATTATTTCTTTTTTTTAATTGGATAAGTGTGGAGTTTGTTTCTTCTTTTCCTAGTTCTTTATGGCATCCAGATTGTTTGCTTTTTTTCAGTGTTTTTAATTTTTGAAAATACATGCATTTAAATATATATTCCTCTTCGTATTATGTTTTGGCATCACCCCATAAGTTTCTTGACTTTCCTTTTTTTGTTCATGGCACTTTATGATTTTCCTTTTAATTTTCTTTCTTTGATTCATTACTATTTTGCGAGTGTGTTTGCTTTCCAGCTATTAGTGTCTGGCTGTGTTTCGATTTGAAAATGATTTCTTTCCATTTTCATACCTTCGTGGTCATAAGTATACAAGATAAGATTTGAATTCTCTTCCATTAATTACGGCCTGATTTGGACACCAGCACACGATCTGTGATAGACAAAAATAAGTCTGCCCTTGGGAAAAACTTGTCTTATGATTTTCAGTGACATAATCTTATGCATGTTTCCCCAAAGCTCAGGTGTTCTAGAGAGCCCATGAGGATGTCTGTTATTTCTTACCACCTTTCCATCCGGATGATCTGTCCTGTGCTGAATGTGGGTATCGTAGCCCCAACAATATTAGATTGGGGTCCCCGTCTCCCTACCTTTCTGTTAATACGCTTCCAATATTTAGATACACCCATATTGGTGGTATATATATTGGCAATTTTTCCAAGTTTCTGATGTTTTGATGTTCCATCTAGACAAAACACCTTCCGATAATCTTTTGTCTCTCAAAGGCAGAAAATCTCTCTATCTGCCATAGGCACAATCACATTGGCTTTCTTCTCCTTGCCAATTGCATAACCAATGTCTTCCAGATTTGTTCACTTTCAAGCGAAGTATATCTTTAGAGTTGAAGGAAATCTCCTATGGGCAACAGAAGGTCGAGCTTGTAAAGTTTTTGTTGTTTTCTTGTGGACCTTTTTTGCCCTTTTTTTCCTTTTCTTAAAAATTCTCATCCAGTACAACAATCTGTTTGTAGTGACAGAAGAATTTTGTCCTGAATACCTGAACTAATCATTGATAGTTAAGAACTTAACTTTCTCATTTTGGTATGTTTCTGACTTGAATTCTCTGTGCCTTTCCCCTTTATGATATTTTCTGTGTGTTTTTTGACCCTTATTATGATTCCTCACATGATCCCCATCTTTTGTGTGTTTCATGTGTGTGTGTGTGTGTGTGTTGTCTGATTAGGTTTCACATAACACTAATAATTAAATTTCGAGAGATAGGGAGTCAGGCTTTTATGGAGAGCAGTTCAATTTGACATGCCTTAAGAACTCACATTCCTTCAGTTTCAGACAAATTTCCTACAAAGGATGTCATCTCTTGTCCTCTTTGATAATCTCGTATTCTCACAAATCTGCCTTTAAACAAACACCAAATTTTTGGTGCCTGGTTAGAATCGTATTATTTGTCCCTTTTTCCCTTACTTTTTCACATGTTTCTTGTTAAATGAAAGAGTGAAATCGTATGCTATTTGTCTTTCTGAGTCTGATAGATGTGACGTAGCCCATTTCTCTGCACAACACTGTCATAGGAGGCAAGTGGCAAAAATTTATTCTTGCTTATGCCTCACTAAGAATCTGTCGTGCATTTGGAAGACACTGAGATGGTAGTAGTATCTGAGAACTCCAGGTTTGTTTTCACCCATGAACACAACTTGAAGATTACAACATCGACTGCAACTTGGCAGAAATTGACCTGAAGCCTACGAAGTAAACTCCACAGTGAAAGAGAAAAGAAGTCACAGAGACTATAGGAGAAGATTGGAGACATTCCTTGGGGAAAAGTTGGTGGTTGGTGCTGCAGAAGGCAGGGAGCCAATGCAAAAGACCAAGGCACAGGAAAGCAGAGCACACTGGGAACCAACAAGGACCGAACCCATAGGCTGTGACCAGCAGAATGTCTGAATGGCATGAGTTCTTGCGAACAAATAGTCTTGAGGCCTGGAGATTTAAGATCAGTAGACTTGGCAGACATCAAATGGAGAGAACACTGTGTTTCTCTTGCAGAGGACACCAGCAAGCAACCAGGTTCAGACAGCTTGAATATCATGATCAGAAACAATAGAAGGAGACACAGTGGGAATTTGGTGGTTTCTGGCAGTGCATCCGTGAGAGGCTGTGTTTGTGATGTTTCGATGGGAGCACAATAAATTTTGTGCTCTCGCAGCAGCAGCAGCATAAAGACTGAGCTACGGGCCAAAGACGGGATGGTGAGGACATTACTGCCTAACGTGCCAACAAGAAATCCCAACCATTGAACACAGGGTCGACTGCATTTCTCTGTGAAGTAGCTTAGTCCCAGGAGAACAGACTCTCCCATAGGGAACTAGAAGAAAGCCCTGCCCAAATGCTCTCTCCTGACCACAACCATTCTTCATGCTTTTGTTCTTTTGAGTTGGTTAAACATCTCTTTTCACAGGCACACCAGACGCCACAAGGCTAAACCAGAGCATATTCAGCCCAGAACCCAAATACACCAACAGCAGGCAAGGAGAGCCTGTGCAGATGACTTGCCTCAAGGATGGGGATAGCAACAACACAACAACAGAGGGAATGCATGCCACACACACACCCGAGACTCCCACAAGGGCCAGCCCTTGGACTCTCCATGATCTCTTCCTCCTAACGATATTACCCTCAGTGTAGAAAACAGAATGCACTTTCTAAATACAGAGAGGAATACAGAGACCTAGATACAATGCAAAGATGGAATAACCAATTGATGCTGAGGAAAAAGAACAAGAAATGATCATGGATAGGCAATTGTAGTGAAACTCTACATATTACACACCCAATGGAGGATTGAAAGTAGTGGCCAGGATACTCCCTGTATATATGAAAACATAAAAGATATCGGAGAATCTCGAACCACAGAGATAAAACAGATAAAAATAAAATAAAATAAGATAAGATTATAAATAAAATAAAATAAAATAGTTTCTGATGAAAAGTGGGTAGCATACTAGATACAAAATCCAGGAAGCTCCAGAAGCAGATGATCAAATTAGTGACCCGGGGCAAAAAGACTCGAAAATAAGGAAGCAAATCCAAAGGGAGTAGGAAGAATGTTGAAACATTACAATGAGCTTAGGGAACTCATCGACTCCAAGGAATGGGTATACTTGGAGAACAAGAAGTAAAGAAAAAATAGGGATAAGCATTTATTTGCAAAATCAGAGCTGAAAAAGTTCCTCATCTGGGAGCAGAAACAGATATTTAAATTCAGAGGCACAGATGACTCCCATCACCATCCACAGAAGCACAGAACCACAAGACATAGTGTCATTTCCCCTGAAAAAATCTATCAAAGAAGGAATTCTCTTTACCCAAATATGGGTGGGAGAGTAGTTTGTTTATAGCCAAATCACTGACTTCAAGAGGACAAGCTATAGTAGCTCTTGAAGCAGGTCGGATAGAGCAAGCAACACCAGCCCAAGCCAAAAAACATATACCCTGCATTTCTGAACAATGACAGAGCAGTGGTTCTTGTCAAGGACTAGGAGGTATTAAGAAGACAAAGATTGGGTCATGGGGTATGTGCATCAGTTCAGAAGTGGCTTCATCTCAACTCAGGATTCCAGGGCCATGACATTGACTCTGGTCTCAGGTTTCCTGCTCAGTGGCAAGTCTGCTTCTCCTGCCCCAAATCCATCCCCTGATTGTGATCTCTCTGTATCTCTGTCAAATACGTGAATGTGCATCGTTTGACAAAAAACAGAAACAAAACCAGTGTACAGGATTCCGTGTTGCCAGAGGGTGTTTTATTTAACTTGGATATAGGCCCCTGTGCTATACAGCCAAGTACAGAGCACCTCCCACCATCCCGCTATGCCAGACCTTTGATCAGAGGTCAATTGTTCATTATCCTCTTCTTTGTCTTCCTGTATCTCCTGACCAACCTGTAGCATCCACTGTCTGTTGTGCTGTAATGGCCCCTGGTTCAGATATTGTTATCCTCTCCTGGCTTTCTAAGAACATGTCCATCTTATGCAAGAGGCACTGTTTGGTTATTGAATGAAATCATTTTGGGGATGGTAATATGATGTTTAAAGCAGGCTTGTGCTGTAACTTCTCCTTTCAGTTTCCCAGAGGGTATCTGCAGAACCCTGAGGGAATGCTCACAGTTCTTCAACATTCCTCTTCCTTTCGTCATGTTGGAGGTACAAGTTGTCATTCTTAAAAGAGCATGTATTCTTTCAGATGGTTTCACTTGTTCTATGGGTCTCTTCCAAAATGCTCCATGCTTGCTTCTGTGGACTCCAAGTTCATGAGTCTGTCCTGGACCTAATGTGTAGAGTGTAGAGTCTGCCTATGTTGTTTGGTCAGTTTTGAAGTTTGGGAGGCTGTTTTCACATGATTTCCAAAGCTGCAAGAGGTACTTGTGTCTCGCTGTAGAAGACTCTAGACATGTCTTTGGCATGGTTGTGGGTGTTTCTTTAAGCTTTCCTTGGGTGACCCTTTTCCTGGTCAGAAGAGACCTGATTGGGTTGGAAGACCCTAGCGATGTGCAGGGCGTTGATTTCCTCCCCTGGGGCTTTGTTTGAGGCCTTATTGTTTTTTGGTCTTTCGTGGCTAAAATGGAATGGTGGATTCTTGCCTTTCTCGGGAGTAAAGAGGGATGGTGCTGACAGTCACAATGAAAGACTACAATTTGGCCATGGAAAAAGTGACACTTACTCACTTTACACACTGCCATGGTGAGAGAACCAGGCACCTCCAACACTTTTGGAGGTCTTGGGATCCTCTTGGCCCACCCATGACTATCCCAGCCAAGTGTAGTGTGTAGTGATGAGGCGTGGGTTGATAAGGAGTGGTTGCTTTGACCTCAAATCTTCGTGACATCACAGAAGCTGGATTCACTGAAGCAGCAGTCCCACTCTCAGGAACTTTCAGCCCTATGGCTTAAGGTAGGAAGCTCCAGGATGGACAGAAAAAAGGCCCTCTGAGACTGGTCAAGAACTCAGGTTGTCTTGTGTGTTAATGTCCCACTTCGCCTTTCTAGAGAAAGGGAAAAGAAAATAACATTTGGCATACCATCCTTTAGGCCAACTTTTCTCTGGAGACGGCAAGGCTTTCATATTTCCACTGGAATTTCTAGAGATATCAAAAAACAGTGAGGCTTCTTGAGCATCAACTGCTATCTGTGGGGTTTGTCATCCTGTGGGTGAGAGAGTCCCTCTCAACGTATTTTCCTTATGGGTCAGAGATGACTAAGGAATGGGAAGGAAAAATGTTAGGGCATGGATGTATTGTGCTTTTTGTTTTCTCATGTCCTAGTGTTTGAAACATGTGTCATAAGGGGTTAGGGCTCTATCTGGCTTTACCTTAAACATCTTTGCAAAGGCTTCAAGGAGAGTAACATACTGCGTGAGAACCAACACTTAAGGAGGAGCCCTGGACAGGAAGCCTTGTCTACTAGTTAACTCTACCTTCTGTGGTAATGGGTATAGCCATGTCAACCACATCTCTTTAATCAGAGGAAAAGGAACAGCCTATATCGATGGCCTGTGTGTTTCAATCAAGCAGAACTGTGGATTGAGCTTCAATGTCCTTGCAAAGACTAGTAGATAAAAAAAGCAGTGGGCCTATTGGTCAACAGTATTCCACAGCCATCAGGGACGAAGAACCCCTGGTACTTGCATTGTCATGAATGCCACCGGACTGAGTGATGCAAATTGAAAAAGGCAAGAGACAAATAAAAATATCATATGGCTTCTCTCGTATGCCATGACCCTTAGTAAAGGCAAGGAAAACTGAAAGGGAAGAAATCAGGGAAGGAGTCAAACTGGGTGTGGCTCAGGACTCTGAGAACAAAGCTGAGGGTTACAGAAAATATAGAAATGCAGGAAATGTGGGAAGAGGATAATTGGTATTGAGGATTCATGGCAGATATTAGAATGAGCACTAGATCTTATATGGAGCCAAAGCATCCTTGAATACTCTGTCAATAACGGATGATGGACGGGGCTAGATGGCGGGGAATTAGGAGGAGGTGCATTTTCAACCTGTACCCTAAAGCAATTGATTACCTACCAAAGAACTTCGATCACCCATGAAATCAGCCCAAGATTAGAATTATACACATCTAGATCTCTACAGGGGCAGAAGTCACCAGTGGGCAGGTAAAGTGGTATGAGAAGTGCTGACTGATATTGGAAGATGGTGGGGAGCCTCCAGAGGTGACCGGTTGGAAAGTAATACCCCAATCCGTGAGTGCCCTGCGTCTGGAGACCAGCATTAACTTGGAGACTTGTTGAAAGCACTCCAAAAGAGCAAAGGATTGTGGGGAGGGGGATTGTGGGAATCGGGGTAGCTAGGAACAGGGGCTTAAGTCCCCAGTCCCAGGGCACTGAGCCAGTGTGGGTGGAGAAACCAGGCCTTGTTCCCTGAGCCGCCAGCATGCCAAGACTGCATGGGGTATGGATCCTGTGAAGAAATGGGAGCCATGCCAGATGGCAGAATGCACGAGCCCTGCTACAGAGCTTGAGATGTGAACCCCTCAACCTCCCCTGAGAGATGTATTAAGGCCCAGCTAGCGCTCTTTGACCTGTGCCATTGTTTCAGAGCCTAAGACATACGCCACAATCTCTCCCCTATGAGAGGTGCACCAAGGCCCAGCCTGTGCCCTCTTTGCAGAGCCTGAGACGCGAGCACGACCCACATCCTCCTCTGAAAGAGGAGACTTCCATCTAAGAGTGCACGCCTGGTGCTCTTAGACCCAGAAAGAACAGGCACTCCAAGCCCAGGCCATCGGGAAAATCTCAGTGTACGATCACTGCTTGGAACATCTCTGGCGGTCTGAACCCGCCCAGACACCTGTCACTGCCATGGTTTTGGGTACAAGCGAAAGATCCTGCACACCCAGGGACCACGAGTTGGAACCTGCTTTGCCGGCGGCCAAGGGGAAATTTATATGGGCTGTTCAGCCACACTGAGGCTTCTCTCTGAGAGGGAGGTCAGGGTGCAATTTGCTTTCCTCTAAACTTACAAAAAACATCAAATGTGGTCAATACAAAAGGAAAAATAATAGAGAACAAACATAAAACCACTAGAGAACAAAATCCAGAAAAAAACGATTTCCTCAGAGCCCACTCCATTGAGGGGGACTGGAGGAATTACTCAGGGAGCATCATTGACTAAAAACTCCCGTGGCAGGCCCCTCCCACAGAAACCAAACCAGTAAAGAAAAAAAAAAAGTCTACAAAAGAATAACCACCACTATTTCATAGGACAACTTTTATTTTTAATTTATTCCCACTATTTTGGCTCATTTTTTTTAATATAGATAATTTTTAACCTAGTTACCATCACAGTGAGCTGTCCAGTACATCAAATTCATTAATAATCTTCTAACCTGAACTACATACACCTCTGTTTTCCTTTTGCATTTCTATTTTTTGAATTTCTTGTTTTTATTTTATTTTAGTTTAGTCTTGTTTAGTCTTATCTTATTTTTTTTCTAATATTCATATAGAGTTAAATTTCAAAGTAATACCCTTTCCCCAATCAATATTATCCCTATAGCTAAACCAATTTTTAATTCCCTTTATCTTAGGAAAGATGAATCCTTTAACAAAGATGTCAACATACATCCAGGAAGAATCAGAACAACCTTCCTCACCCATACTGAGAATTTATAACCACTCTCCCATCTTTTCCTTCTGCCATTGTTTCTGTGTTTTTGTTTTTGTCTTCATAGTATATAAATCTTACACTTTGGGTTCTTTTCAAAGAGATTCTTCCTTTATTTGCATATTTTTTCTCTTATTATATACTTTTATCAGTATTTTTGTTTGTCTGTTTTTGTTTGTATACCTCATAAATCTTACCATGGGGACCATTTGGGCTGAACCTTCTCTTTCATCTTCTCTTTCTTTCCTCTCTATCCCTCTCTTCTTTTTTATCTTTTTCTTTTCTTTTTTCTCTCACTTGGGTGGGGAATCCTAATAGTTCATAAAAGTTCCTGGGTGCACCTTGACTGCACCACGATTGATACATCCAGCTATATCTGTTCAGTCATCTCTCACCAAAATGACTAGGAAAAGGAAGGCCCAACAGAAGAAAAATACAGAGGATGGACTTTCTGCAACCGAGCTAACAGCTATTAATATAGACAATATATCAGAAAGAGAATTCAGGAGAACAATTATCCAGGCAATAGCTAGGTTGGAGAAATCCATGGATGACAAAATGGAATTTATAAGGAACGAGCAGAAAGCAACCAAACAGGATGTTCACAATGTTAGGGAGGTGCTAAAACCTACCAGGGATGAGGTTCACAAGCTACCACTGAGTTCCAATTTAATATAAATACTCTCAAAGCTAGGGTAACTGAGACAGAAGATAGAATTAGTGATCCAGAGGACAAACAGATAGAGAGGAAGGATCAAGAGGATGCTTGGAACAAACAGCTTAGAAACCACGAAAAAAGAATCATGAAATAATTGATGCTATGAAACCTTCCAACGTCAGAGTTATTGGAATCCCTGAAAGCGAGGAGAAAAAAAGAAGTCTAGAAGATATAGTGGAACAAGTTCTTCATTAAAATTTTCCCAGTCTCGAGAATGGAACCAGTATTCAGGTACTAGATATCGATCGGTCCCCAACCAAGATTATAGATTCAAACAAAACAAAACAAAACAAAACAAAAAACTATCAAGGCACCTGATAGTCAAACTGAGGAATCATAATTGTAGGTATAATCTCTTGAAAGCCACTAGTACATAGAGGCTTCTTACTTACAGAGCAAGCCCATCAGACCTGTTCACAGAGACCTCTCAAGCCATAAAGGGCTGGTAAGATATATTCAGGGCACTTAATGAGAACATGCAGTCAACAATAATTTATCCAGCAAGAATGACATTCAAAATTGGCAGAGAGATAAAGAGTTTCCATGACTGGTAAGGCATAAAAGACTGTTCCACCACCAAGGCAGCACTGCATGAAATATTAAGGGGGATTCTATAAAAGAGGAAAAATTCTAAGAAGAGCATTGAAGAGAAATATAGAGACAATCTACAGAAAGAAAGCCCTCAAAGATCACATGATGTCAATAAAAACGTATCTATCAATAATCACTCTCAATGTGAATGGTCTAAATGCACCTATAAAATAGCACAGGGTTGCAGATTGGATAAAACCACAGAGCCCATCCATATGTTGTCTACAAGAGACCCATTTTAAACCTAAAGATACATCCAGACTGAAAGTGAAGGGATGGAGAAGAATCATTCATGTCAATGGGTCTCAAAAGAAGGCCGTGGTAGCAATTCTCATATTATATAAATTAGATTTTAAATTAAAGACTGTAGTCAGAGATACTGCAACATTTTTAAAGGGACTATCCACCAAGATGTTCTAACAATTGTAAATATGTATGCCTTCAATATGGGAGCAGCCAATTACATAAGAAAACTGTTAATCAAGATAAAGAAGCATACTGATATGGATATATTAGTAGTAGGAGATCTTAACACGCCTCTCTCAGAAATAGATCATCCAAGCAGAAATCAAAAAGGAAACAAGAGCATTGGATGACACATTGGACTAGATGGTCCTCATAGATATATACAGAACATCCCACTCTAACAACAGAATACTCATTCTTCTCAAATGCACATAGAACCTCCTCCAGAATAACCACATACTGGGTCACAAATCAGGACTAAACTGATATCAAAATAGTGATATTTTCCCCTGCATATTCTCAGATCACAAAGCTTTGAAACTGGATCTCAATCACAAGGAAAAATCACAAGGTACTCAACCACCTGAATGCTAAAGAATGCTTAAGAATGCTTGGATCAACAAGGAGATCAAAGTAGAAGTGAAACAATTTATGGAAACCAATGAGAATGAAGACACTTCATTACAAAACCTATGGGATACAGCAAAGGCAGTCCTAAGGGGGAAATACACAGCCATCCAAGCCTTCCTCAAAAAATATTGTAAAATACAGAATACAGCAGCGGTCTCGACACCTTGAAGAACTGGATAACCAACAAAAAACCAATCCAATTCCACACAGAATAAGGGAAATGATCAAGATTAAATCTGAGATCCATGAGGTAGAAATCAGAGATACAGGAGAATGTATCAATGAAACTAGAAGATATTTTTTTGAAAGAACCAAACGGATCGATAACTATTGGCCACACTAATTGAAAAGAAAAGAGAGAAAGCCAAAATTAATAAAATTATGAATGAAAAGGGAGAGATCACACCGAACACCAAGGCAGTAGAATCAACCATCAAAAGTTATTAACACTGCTTAACTTATTTCGTTAAGCATGATACACTCTAGTTCCATCCATGTTGTCGCAAATGGCAAGAATTCATTTATTTTGATGGCTGCATAGTATTCCATTGTGTATATATACCAAATCTTCTTGATCCACTCATCGTTTGATGGACATCTAGGTTCTTTCCATAGTTTGGCTATTGTGGACATTGCTGCTATAAACATTCGGGTGCACGTGCCTCTTTGGATCACTACTTTTGTATCTTTAGGGTTAATACCCAATAGTGCAATTGCTGTGTCATAGGGCAGTTCTATTTTCAATATTTTGAGAAACCTCCATGCTGTTTTCCAGAGTGGCTGCTCCAGCTTGCATTCCCACCAACAGTGTAGGAGGGTTCCCCTTTCTCCACATCCTCGCCAGCATCTGTAATTTCCTGCCTTGTTGATTTAGGACCTCAGTGTGTGAAAGGAATCCATCAAAATCCTTGAGGAGAACACAGGCAGCAACCTCTTTGACCTCAGCCAAAGCAACATCTTCCTAGGAACAACGCCAAATGCAAGGGAAGCAAGGGAAAAAATGACTATTGGGATTTCATCAAGATCAAAAGCTTTTGCACAGCAAAGGAAACAGTTAACAAAATCAAAAGACAACTGACAGAATGGGAGAAGATATTTGCAAACGACATATCAGATAAAGGACTAGTGTCCAGAATCTATAAAGAACTTAGCAAACTCAACACCCAAAGAACAAATAATCCAATCAAGAAATGTGCAGAGGACATGAACAGACATTTCTCAAGGAAGACATCCAGATGGCCAACAGACACATAAAAAAGTGCTCCATATCACTCGGCATCAGGGAAATACAAATCAAAACCACAATGAGATATCACCTCACACCAGTCAGAATGGCTAACTTCCTTAAGCTTTTTGTAACATTCCATCATTCTTCCTGCTCTCTTTGGATTTGATTCATTATTTTCAAGTCTTTTTACTCCGTGTCACTAACTTGATCCTCGGCTTCTGCCAGCTTCTTGGATGTTGCTTCAAGTCTGCTACCAATCTTTTCATCGGGAATTTTACTTTATTTTATTTTATTTTATTTTTTTAATCAGTTTTATCTCTATGGTTCTTGACTCTCACTGATACCTTCTGTGTTTTCTGATGTACACAGAGTATCGCTGCTTTCAATCCTCCATGAGGCGTGTTATATGTAGAGGTTTCACTCCGATTACTGGCCGTGATCATCTCTTGTTATTTTTCCTCGGCTCAATTTATTCTTTATCTTTGCCTTGGGTATAGGACTCTTCTTCTTCTCTATATTCGAAAAGCCCATCCTGTTTTCTAGCCAGAGGGTAATTTATTTAGGAAAAAGAGATCATGGAATGCCCAAGGGCTGGCCTGTGAGGGAGTCTCTGGTGTGTGTGTGTGTGTGTGTGTGTGTGTGCACATGTGTGACACATGCCCTCTGTTGTGTTGTGGCTGTCCCCTGTCTTTGAGGCCAGTCATCTGACAAGGCTCTCCTTGTCTGCCATTTATGTGTTTGCGGTCTGGGCTGAATACACTGAGGTTTAGCTTGGTGGGCTATGGTGTGCCTGTGAAAGGAGATGTTCAACCCACGCAACAGAACATAGGCATGCTGAAGGCTGTGATCAGGAAAGAACATGTAGGAGGGCTTTCTTCTAGTTCCATAGGGAGAGTCTGTTCTCCTGGGACAGAGCAACTTGGACTGAGAAAGGTAGTCCCCCAAGTGTTCCACTGCAGGGATATCGTGTTTCCAGATTAGGCAGCTAATGTGCTCACTGTCCTGTCTTTGGTCAGTAGCTCGGTTTTTATGCTGCTGGTGCAAGAGCCTCAAATTTTTTGGGGTCCGCATCGAGTCATCTCCATGAACACTGCCTCTTACGGATGCACTGCCAGAACCCATGATCATCCCACTGTCTCTCATGGTATTGTCTCTGATCGTAGTTTCCAGGTTGTTTGCACCTGGTTGCTTGTTGGTGTCTCCTCAAGGAGAAACACAGTTTTCTCTCAAGTCGATGTCTGCAAAACCTGGTGATCTGAAATCTCCAGGCCTCAAGACCCTTTGTTGGCAAGAACTCTTGCCCTTCAGACCCTATGCTGGTCACAGCCAATGCCATTGGGAAACAGGCTCTATGTGGATTTCCAATGTGCTCTTCTCTCCTGTGTCTTTGTCTTTTGCATTGGCTCAATTCCCTCTGATGCACCAACCGCCCACATCTCCCCTGTGCCATGTCTCCAAACTTATCCCATAGTCTCTGTGACTTCTACTCTCTTTTTCTGTGGAGTTTACTTTGTATGCTTCAGGTCAATTTCCACCAAGGTGCAGTTATTGTGGTCATCCTCCAGTTGTATTCATGGATGAAGGCAAGCCTGGAGTTCTAAGATACTACTACTTTTTCACTGTCCTCCAAAGGTACCACAGATTCTTACCAAGGCATAAGAAAAAATGAATTTTTGCCACTTGCCTCATATTATAGAATGTTCCCAGGATTAACCCCCCTGAGGGCTTTCAGGAATACTTTAGCAATTTTAGAAGGATCTATGATGTCCAAGTGTGATTGTCCGATAGCATTAATCTGCGATTGTAGCTCAGCCAGGTCCAGGCTCAAATTGGTATGATGTCAGATGCCACACAAATGTCTCTGAACATTTTCCCAGGAGTGTTTACCCGCGGTTAAGGGCGTAGCACATATGTTGATAACTCCTTGACATATCAATGACATTTGAGTCCAGATCAAAGTTAATTGATTTCCAAAATATTCTACTGCTTTTTTAATGCCATCTAGTCTACTCAATATCTTTATATCAATGGTCTCCTGATTGGATAATGCATGAGATATATTTTGAGACCAAGTATTAACATGTTTTGCAGTGTGAAGGCTCTGAGATAAAGCCAAAGTAGAGACAGTGGCTGTGGCTGTTATAAGTAATACCTGTTATAAGTAACCCAACAAATCGACGTGTTCACCTAACTGTTTTTCTAATTCCAAAGTGAACTGGTATCCATAGTTAGCATACCAAGGTCCTGTAACTTCTACAGGCAATAAAACACAAGGCGGCTGCATAATTAAAAATAACACTGTAGGCTGATCAGACCTATGTAAACTGAAAGCAAGCAAACAATTAGTCAATATACAGTGAGAACAGTGAAACTTATACATAATAGTTCCATTAACTGTATATCTTGATATTATTCCTGCCCCAACAACCAATAGGATGGTCGAGGGACACAAGCTCTTTGTCAGCTTTCCAGTTCCTGGGTAATAAGCAGACAGAGGTGCATCTGTGGTAACAGGTCCCATAGCAGCCACAAGCTTCCAAACTTTTAATACCCTGTGGTGTAGAAAACATGCTATCAGGGATAGCATTAAGATGAACATTAAGAGAATCAATAACAGCAATCTGAGACATTTGGGAGTTAAGACTTTTGCTCTTAGACCAATCAGTAATAGAGACATCAGTGATAATGACATGGGGAGTAAGAACCTATGGATGTCTCTACAATCATTCTACCCACGGAGATGAATTGGTGCGCCAGGTACTAGAAGTAGCACAATAAGGATGATCTAAAGGAGTCATCCTGACCACCAGATGAATGGGAAAAGTACCTGATTGTACTTCCAGCAGGGTCCAGTGTTCTTCCTTAGCTCCTGGTTTAGCTATGGAAGTCCCTGCCTCCTCATCATAATTCATGCTGAAACCATCTAAGCATTTTAAAGTGTGTGAGGACTTAGAAACAGTCAGGCACCCATATACTGGTTGTTGATTATCTCGGGGAAACTGAAAACAAATGGGAGGGCCTGAGGTGAGGCCCGTGAATTAAATTAATGAGCAGCAGTATCAATTGAGACACTATCACTTATGCCTTAAAAACCCAGGTAAAATTTGTCTGGGTCCTTGGAGACGGATCACTCCAAGTAACCGCCTGAAAAGTAGGTGACTCGGGTATGTAGGTCCAATAAGGGCGAGTCTCTGAGGCTGCAGTTAACAAAGCAATAAATGCTAAGAACAAATTGGTTGGAGTAACAGGCTTATCTGTGGATTTTACTAACGCCACAGCCCGAGAAGAAAGGGCTTTCATGGTGCCCCAAGTAGATGTTGCTTGACGTCGAGAACATCATCTCCTGGGCTCACTCAGCCGAAGTTTGGCCATCCTCCATTTTATCAGGGAGAAATCGTACCCCTCTTGCCGGGAGCCAGCGTGGCACTTCATCATCCTGTGGAAAAATACAAATAAAACCCTGACCCCTCCTAAAGACAGGATCAGGCCCACACCACATGTGAGTGAGGGGATCCTTCCACTTGGCATATGGAAGTGGTGATAAATCATGAGTCCAGAAGTGCTCAGCTGCAGTCTTCACCATAGTATCTACATTCAAAAAAATTTAAAACATATAAAGCTAGAGATAAATGAACATGAGGTTTATATTTAAGTTTACCCTGTAAGATTTCCCCCTCTTTTAATTTTTTCAGAGCATTTTTTTATGTTTACAGTTTTCCTTTCATTTTTTTAATTAATTTTTTATTTTTTATAAACATATATTTTTATTCCCAGGGGTACAGGTCTGTAAATCACCAGGTTTACACACTTCACAGCACTCACCAAAGTACATACCCTCCCCAATGTCCATAATCCCACCCCCTTCTCCCAAATCCCCTCCCCCCACCAACCCTCCCTTTGTTTTGTGAGATTAAGAGTCACTTATGGTTTGTCTCCCTCCCAATCCCATCTTGTTTCATTTATTCTTCTCCTACCCACTTAATTCTCCATGTTGCATCACCACTTCCTCATATCAGGGAGATCATATGATACTTGTCTTTCTCTGATTGACTTATTTCGCTAAGCATGATACGCTCTAGTTCCATCCATGTTGTCGCAAATGGCAAGATTTCATTTCTTTTGATGGCTGCATAGTATTCCATTGTGTATATATACCACATCTTCTTGATCCATTCATCTGTTGATGAACATCTAGGTTTGAGACTAGCATGACTTTGGTTCACAATGGCTTGACCTGTAGAATTATACGGAATAGCTGTAGAATGAGCAATGTGAAAAGTAGAACAGGATTGTTAAAAGGCCATAGAAGTGTATGTAGAGCCATTGTCAGTCATAATGATCCAGGTGTGCAAATGCCTGAAAAAAAATGATTCTGCACATCTGTAAAAGCTTCTCCTGAATGTGCAGTTGCAAAAGTATATTCTAAAAAGGTTTTCATAGAAACATACAAATATGATAACTGACCAAAGGTTTTATATAAAGTAATATCCATCTGCCAAAGAGAATTAAGAATTAGCGTACAAAAAGTTGAACAGGTTTGACATGATTTAACAATTTGTCCAGCTTGTTCTTTGACAATCTTAAATTTCCCTTGTAATGCTTGTGCATTTTGGTGAAACATTTTGTGACTTCTCTTTGCTTTTTCTAAGGGAGTAAAAATAGCATCATGAGTTGAAGCATCTGCTAGAGCATTACCTTCAGAAAGTGGACCTGGAAGGGCTGTGAGAGCATAAATATGGAAAATGAAAAGAGATTCAGTTCTGGTTGTCAGTAAATGTTGAATCTGTGAAAATAAGTGAACTAATTTTTTATCATTGCTAAGAATAAATGCAGAGATTCATCGAGAAATTGTTTTAGCCACATATTGACTATCTGTGTATATATTGAAGAGCATATTGGAAGGCTTTTAATTCAGTGTGCTGCACTGAAGAGGTTTTATAATGTAGTTTAGTACTAGTACAACGTAAGGTGGAAATGAAAATGATTCCAATGTCTCCAGTTTTATTTGCATCTATAAAAACAGTCGGCGCATGAATAATAGAGGTTGTCTCGACAAGGCTAGGAAAAATGACAGCAGTCATATTTAGAAACTGTAAAAGTTTATTATTAGGTAAGTGGAATATAATCTGTCCTGGGTATGTGGCCAAAGCAACTTGCCATTCACTATCTTTCATTTATAGACGGGATAATTGTTCTTTTGTAATTATTGACACAATGATAAAGTCAGGTTCTTGTCCCAATAACTGAAACAACCATGTGTGTCCCTTGGTTATCAATTGTACTACCATTTGTAAACTTGGATTGATAACTTTTTAAAATTTATTTCTTTATTTTCAGCATAACAGTATTCATTTTTTCACCACACCCAGTGCTCCATGCAATCCGTGCCCTCTATAAACCCACCACATGGTACCCCAACCTCCCACACCCCCGTCACTTCAAGACTCTCAGATTGTTTTTTCAGAGTCTAGAGTCTCTCATGGTTCACCTCCCCTTCCAATTTTCCCCAACTCCTTTCAACTCTCTAACGGCCCATGTCCTCCATGCTTTGTGTTATGCTCCACAAGTAAGTGAAACCATATGATAATTGACTCTCTCTGCTTGACTTATTTCACTCAGAATATCTCTTCCAGTCCCATACATGCTGCTACAAAAGTTGGGTATTCATCCTTTCTGATGGAGGCATAATACTCCATAGTGTATATGGACCATAACTTTTAAATAATGAATGGCAAGATGAATCCATTCCAAAATTCCTGAAGATTGCCACAAAATAGCAATAGGTAAAATTTGTGGACATAATATATTCCAATATATTGATTGGTTGTGTAAACTTGAGTTAATTGTGCTTGTGAGATAGCCTGTTCTACCAGAGATAGAGCAGTTTTAGCTGCCTCAGTTAGTTGCCATGGTGAACTTGGATGAGAATCATCTTTTAATATCTGACATAGTGGTTGTAATTGTTTAGCAGTAAGGGCTAAAGATGGGTGAAGCCAATTAATATCACCTAATAATTTTTGGAAATCATTAAGAGTTGTAAAATGCTGTGTTCTAATTTGTATGTTTTGTGGTCTTATTTTCTTATTATGAATGACATATCCTAGATATTCAAAAGGTTGCTGTATTTGAATTTTTTATGGTGCCACAACTAGACCGTACAGATCCAAAAACTGTAACAAATTTTTTAAAGCCTGTTGCAACGATATCTCAGTTTTTGCTGAAAGCAAAATGTTATCCATGTAATGTATACAGTATATTTGATTCTGATATTTTTTCTCTAAAATGGAGTCAGGGCCCGAGAAACATATTGGTGACCCAAAGTAGGACTTTTAGCCATCCCTTGAGGCAAAAAAGTCTTTTGATATCTATCATGAGGTTCTAAAAAATTTGTACTTGGCACTGAAAAAGCAAATCTATCAATATACACTGGGGCTAGCGGAATGATAAAAATGAGTCTTTCAGATCTATAACTAACATTTAATGATCAAGTGGAATACTAGTTGGAGATGGTAGTCCAGGTTGCAGGGCTCCCATTGTTTGTAGCCCAGCACTACTTGCCCTGAGATCTTGTAATAATCTCCATTTCCCAGATTTCTTTTTAATAACAAATATTGGGCTATTCCAAGGATGAGTAGATTTCTGTAAATAACCAAGAGCATATTGTTCATCCATTAACAATTTTGCTGCCTCTAACTTCTCTTTAGATAAGGGCCATTGATCAACCCACACAGGAGTAGAGGCATAGCATGTGGTCTAGTCAATGGCCCTTATGAAAACCCATGCCATGTCTATCACTTTTTGGTGTTATTGATAGAGGTTCAATAGGGCCTTGTAAAGTCTTTCCAAGGCCTTTGCCCTTTTCATACCCCGTTCTGTGCATCATAAGAATAACTTTAGGAGATTGTGATTCTTTAGGAAAGGGAGGTGTCTCTAACACTAGTCCCATACAAATAGTATATCTCTGTCCCAAAGGTTCAAATCTATATCTAATATAAAAGGTTGAAAATTTCCATGATGGCCTTCAGAAGTTTGCCAAGGTGAGTGGTTAGAGCTAATTTTTGGAGCTGATGCATTACCTATTCCCTTTATGTGAGTGGTAGTGCTTTTGAAGGGCCATTGAGAGGGCCAATCCTTGAGTGCTATGACTGACATATCAGCTCCGGTATCAATCAAGACCTGAAATGGATGACCATGGATATATAGGGTCAAAAATGGTTTATCAGAGGTAATAATTCTCATCCAATAGGCATCTGTTGAGACAAATCCTTGTTCCCCTCATTGAGGTTTCACAATTTGGTTCTGTGATTATACTCTAGATAACAAGATTAATTGAGCAATAGATATTTTAGGTTCCAAGGCCATGATCCCAGAAGAGAGGAAAATCATTATTTTAATTTCTCCTGTGTAATCCTCATCTATAAATCCAGGATGAAAATTTAACCCCTTCATAGTCCAGCTAGAATTGCTTAATAAAAGTCCCGAAATTCCTTTTGGCAAGGGGCCCCATATTCCAGTAGTGATTCCTTTAGAGGGTTCCCCAGCCTCAAGGTAAACAGCCACATCTGGGGCTAAGTCGAGTCCAGCACTGGAGGGGGTACCTCAGAATAATTTGTTGACTCTGGGCAAGTCTGCACTGTTTGCTTGGGGAATTGTGGTAGGAGGGATGCTATTGTTTGGCGGGGCAGCAGTGGGCCCCTTTTGAAGTTTCCCTGAAGGGGTTGGCCAAATTTATCTGTTTTGGATAGACAGTCATTTGCCCAATGATAACCTCTCTGGCAATGGGGACATATAGATTGAGGCTTACTCTTTTGATTATTGAGAGGAGTAGGCAAACCTTTACTTTGCCTTTGTTTAGATAATTGGGAGCATTGAGCATGAAAGTGTCCCAAATTTCCACATTGAAAACATACTCGATTACTAAATTGTCCTCCCTTAGATTTAATAAGGTGTTGCTGCATTTCTTGAGGGGAAATTACTTTTAATATTACAGCCATAGGAACTCCTTGAATGTAGGAAGGCCTGATATCAGCACACAATCGAATGTAATTTTCTAAACTGCCTGTTTTACTCCAAGGGCTTATAGCAGCCTGACATGCAGTGTTAGCATTCTCATAAGCCAATTGTTTGACTATAATAGTCCCAGCTTCACCATCCAATACAATCTTACCTACAGCCTTTAAAGAGGGGCTACAAAGTCCTGACATGGCTCATCAGGTCCCTGTTGAATTTTAGATAATTCCTCAGTTTGGGCCCTATAGTAGGTAATCTCCTCCAAGCCTTCAGAGCACATTCATTAATATGAGTGTATGCAATCTCTGGATAATCTATTTGAATGCCAACATCATAATAAGGTCCAGCTCCTACTAATATATCATAAGTAATAGGAATCTGTGTTCTTCTATTATACAAGGCCATTTATTAGCTCTTTCAATGAATTTAGCCTTCTATAATAAGAAATCTCCACCTGATAAACATGCATGAGCTATGACCTTCCAATCACCAGGACACAAAGCTTCCATTCCCAAATTATCTAGTAGAGGTAAAGTAAAAGGAGCAGTAGGATCATACTGAGCACTAGCGGTTTTAATTTCTTTTAAGACTTTGAAATTTAGAGCTGTGTAAATTCTTTGTCCTTGCTGGTTGGCAGTAACAGGGAATGCAGAAAACTCTGCAACATTTCCCCTTTTTGCTGTGCTTGATACAAAGCACGCTGTAACGGTGTTACTCCTGATAAAGAAAGTAACTCTGCACTTTGTTGTGCTGCCATTACAGGAAAAGCAGCACGTTTAGGTCTTACTTTCTCTTTATGACTTGGCGCCTGCCATCCAGTATCCGGGATTTTATAGGCCGATTTTATCGTAGATACACCCCCTAAGGAGGGAGTAGTATTAACCCCAACATGAGTACACTGTGGCACTAAAGTATTATTCGGTACCAGCTGTTTACATGCTTTATCAAAAAAGAGTGCAATGGAGCTGGAGAAGAGGAACCATAGAACATTATCATCATCAAGATAAACATCATCCTTTTCAATTTCATCATCCTCTGAAGTTATCAATACTGGGGGCGGTAAACAAACCACACTGGGAGGACTCTCAGACATATGACTTTTAATGAATAATTCCTCCAAAGAGTGGAGAGACAGCGCTAATGCCATCACGCAATCTCCGCCATGAGAAGGGCTTAAACTGCACGTTAGAAAATCCTCACCTTCTTCTCCTACTGAATGAGATTTTAAAGACAATAAATCAATAGAATGTTTAGGGTCCAAAAGGTCCCTAATCTGGGACCAGAGGTTCATTGTACCCTCTGGAACTGTTGCAGCACCGTAAACAAAAATTTGATTCTTAATTTCTTGACCCACATGGTGCCAAAGTTCAATATTTGCACTCCCTCCCTTAGGAAACCAGGGGCATAAATCACTAACAACCTCAAAAAATCCCTGAAGAGTCTCTTGAGAGACTCCTGACCCTCTCTCCTTTAGAAGAGCTTGCAGGGCCTGCAAAAATTAACACTCTTAGGTTGAGTGAACTGTCCCCATATTTTACTACTGTCGTTCCAGATCACCTGGATTCTCCTCCCTGATATAAAGTTCTCAACTGAGATGCCGATGCCACTGGTCTTCAGGTCCCTGTTGGGGCGCCAACTGTCGTGGCCAGCGTGACAAGAGGGAGCAGGGTTGAAGGGTAAGAGAATGAAGAAAGGGAATGTGGGGAATAGGAAGGACACAGGCAAATGTGTCAAGCAGGTGCCAAAGTTTATTTTGCAGAGCTCTGATTTATACCACACAGTAAGGGAATCACTTCCTGTACATCTGGTGATAGTTTCTATTTTGGCCTGAGAGTAGCTGGCCATACAGAGATATCAGACAGCCTTGACCTTCATTGTTTGGACACTTAGGCCATAACTCAATATTCACAAAACACAGGAGCCTTATTATCTTAGTCTTGAGAGAGCAGCTTCAATGGCAACAAGCCTAATCTCACAATGTTCTCATAACAGTCACCAGGGAACAGGGTGTCACTCTATCTTGCCACCTGTGAAAATCCTCGGATTAAGAGTTTCCCAAGAACTGTTGCTCTATTGGGTTAACCCCTTCTAGGCACGAGGCCCCCAAAACTTGATGGTGCATCAAAACAACAAAAACTTGGAGGATTTACCAACATATACACCACCAACATGGAAGCATATGAACAGAAAGGAAGGGATATGGGGACCTCAATCCAATATTTCTAGGGACTATGATATCCATTTTCAGCACAGGACAGATCATCCAGATGGATAATTGGTAAGGAATAACAGATGTCATCAGGATCTCTCTAGACCACCTGAGTTTTGGGGATACAACCATTAGATTGTGTCTCTGTGGATCATAAGAGGAGTTCTTCCTAAAGGTAGACCTAACTTTATCTATCACAGATAGTGTGCTGAAGTCAAAATCAATATGTAACTAATGGAAGAGAATTCAAATACTCTCTTGTATACTTATGACCATGAAGGTATGAAAAACGGAAAGAAATCACTTACAAATGGGAAACACAGCCAGACACTAATAGGTGGAAAACACAAAACACTCGTGAACTAGCAAGGAATCAAAAAAAGAACATCCAAAGGAAAATCATAAAGTTCCATGAGCAAAGGAAAGTCAAGAAAATTATGAGATGATGCCAAAATATTTTATGGGGAAACAATAAGGGGTTAAATGCGTTGCATTTCCAAAAATTAAAAACACCGAAAAAAAGCAACCTAACTGGACGCGAGAAGGAAAAAAATAGAAAATACCAACTGCAAAGTTAACACAAAAATTGAAATAATACATATCATTATCTAATGAAAGGAAATACAAGCAAACCAAAGGAAAAAAAATCAGGGGAACTCACATGTCAGTTTTGAAAACATTAACAAACTGGATGAGCCGTTACCTGGATAAAACAGGGAGACAAGCACACAGGTGAAAGTATGAAACCACATGACAACTGATAGAGAGGAAAAAAAAAAAACCTAAAAGAACCTTCTACACAATTTTGCTAGCTAATCTAAGAACTGAGAGGAAAGAAGAAATTTCAAGACCATATCAGCTCCTAAGATTAGGTCAGGAAATCTACAAAATCTGAGCTCTCTACTATTGGCTAAAGTGTTTGAGCAGTAATCAAATACCTGCCAACAAACAGAAGGTCAGCTCCAAATCCATTTCCTGGGCAACTCTTCTAGACATGTAGGGCAAGCAATGCCATTTTTTCTCATTGATTCTGGAAATGGAATGAGGTGGGTAGACTCTACTTTAGAAGGATAAAGACTTTGTGCAGATAAGGACATTTTAGGAAACAAATTCCATGCCATTCCCATAATTAAAAATAATAAAAATATAATTTTTTCCTTTTCTTTCTGTGTCTTCATCTGGTTTGAAATTGTTTTTCTTTGAATTGTTTTGTTCTATTGAGGAAGCCAGCCTATCATCCATCATCTGTTTTAGACTAAGAATCCACAGATGCTTTAGTTCCATATACGACCTAGTGCTTCTCCTAATATATGCCACCACTCCTGAACACCCATTAAGCAGTTTCTTCCTTCCCTGCATGTCTCTCTTTTTTGTATCCCTCAGCTTGTTTTTCAAGTCCTGAGTCACTCTTGGATTTCCTCCTTCTCTGACTTCTTCCACTTCAGTTTCCCTTATTTTATTAAGGATTATGGTATTCATCCTGGGGCACATATGAGAGATGACATATGATATTTCCCTTGGTCTGCTTGCCTTTTTCATTTTGCATTACCCAGTCATGGGACATTCATGTCAATGCAAGGACCAGAGTTTCATCCTCCCTGATGCTTGAGGAATATTCTGTTACCAAGATGGACCACAACTTCTTTATTAACTAGATTGTGCTAGGTACTGTGGCTCAATCCACAGTTATTCTCATGTGGATATTTCAGGCCATGGATATAGGCCATCCCCTTCCTCTGACTAAAGAGACTTGTTCAACATGTCTATAACCATTAACACAAAAAGTGGAGTTAACTAATAATGACAAGGAGTGCTGTCCAGGCATTTCCTTAAGAGTTAGCTCTGATGCAGAAATTCACTTTCCTTGAAGAATTGAAAAGGTGTTTAAGGGAAAACCAGGTAGAAAGACCCCTAATCCCTTAAAACTCCTGTTTCAAAACACTAGGAGATGAGGACACAGACAACACAATATATCCATGCCCTAAACTTTTTCCTTGAAAAGGGACTTTCCATCCCTTCATCATAACTTACCCATAGGGAAAAAACATTGAGAAAGGATTCTCTCACCCACAGGATGAACAAACCCATGGAGAGATGTTTATATCCAAGAGGCCTCATTGATTCTTGAGAACTCTAGAAATTTTAGTGGAAATAGGAACACATTGCAGTCTCCGGGGAAATGTTGGCTTAAAGGATGGTATATAGAACATCATTTTCTTTTCTCTTTTTCTAGAAAGGGAAAGCGGGACATTGACACACAAGACAACCTGCGTTCTTGATCAGACTCATAGGGCTCTTTTTCTGTCCTTCCCAGGCTTCCTACCTAAGGCCATAGGACTCCAAGTTCATGGGAAAGGGATGGCTGCTTCAGTGAATCCAGCAACTGTGATGTCACAAAGCTTTGATGTCATAGAAACCACTCCTCATCAACCCACGCCTGATATCTACACTTGGCTGGAGTAGTCATGGGTGTGCCAAGAGGATCCCAAGTCTCCCAAACCGCAGGAGCCACCTGGATCTCTCACCAAGGCAGTTTGTAAAGTGATTCGGTTTTACCTTCTCCATGGCCGACTTCATAATCTTAAGAACCTTGAGCATTCCCAGAGGAGCAACTAGCCTCTGGGGATCTGCATGGAGATGTGGCAGCACAAACTTGCCTTAATCCTCCCATGGCCATCCCCCAAATGGTTTCATGGGATAAGCAAACAGTGCCTCTTGTGGAAGATGGGCATGTTCTAATGGAGCCAGGAGATGATGAACAATGTGTCAACAAGAGGCCATTACAGCGTGACAGACAGCAGATGCCACAGATTGGTGATGAGATCCAGGAAGACAAAGAACAGGAGAATGAACTAGGGAGCTCGGAGCGAAGGTCGGGCATTTTAGGATGGTGGGGGGTGCTCTGTACCTGACTGCATTTTAAAGGGACCTAAGTTCAAATTCAATAAAACATCCTATGGCCACAGTCAATCCTTGTACACTGGTTTTGGTTTATGTTTTTTGTCAAATGATGCACATGCACATATTTGACAGAGAGACAGAGTGATCACAATCAGGTGGTGGAGCCAGAGGGGAGAAGATGACTTGCCCGTGAGCAGGTAACCTGAGACCAGAGAGAATGCCATGACCCTGGGATCATGAGTTGAGCTGAAGGCCACCTCTGAACTGATGGACAAACACGGAGACCCAACCTTTGACTTCAGAATACCTTTTCTTTCTCGATAAGAGCCGCTGCTCTGTCATTGTTCAGAAATGCAGGGGATATGGATTTTGGCTTGGGCTGGTGTTGCTTTAGCTGTCCAACCTAATTCGAGAGCTGGTATAGCTTGTCCTCTTGAAGTCAGTGACTTGGCCATGGACAAAGTATGCTCCAGCGCATATTTGGGTAATCGCAATTCCTATATTTCTGGCTTTTGCAGGGAAATTACACTATGTCTTTTGGTGCCCTGCTTCTGTGGATGGTGATGGGATTCCTCTGTGCTTCTGAATCTGGATCTTTTTTTCTGCTCCCAGATGAAAGCCATTTCAGTTCTGATTTCTCAAAGACATGTTCAGCACTTTTTTTTTCCCTCTCATTCCTAGTTCTCCTACAATAGGCACCTATTTCCATTCCTTGGATTCGATGGATTCCCTAAGCTCTTTTTCATGTTCCATCACTCTTCCTTCTCTCTTTGGACTTGTTCCTTATTTTCTAGTCTTTTTCTTCCAGATCACTTGAATCCTCGGCTTCTGCCAGCTTCCTGGACTTTTCATCAGTCTGCTTCCAATCTTTTCATCAGGAACATTTAATTTTATATTATTTTACTTTTATCAGCTTTATCTCGTGGTTCAGAACTCTCTGATTATCTGTGTTTCCTGATGTTCACGGAATATCCTGGATGCTGCCTTTTATCCTCCATTGGCGGAGTTTTATGTAAAAGTTTCACTCTGATTTCCGAGCCATGATCATTTGCTGTTCTTTTTCTCAGCATCAATTGATTCTTCCATCTTTGCATTGGATCTAGGTCTCTATCTTCTTCTCAGTATTCTAAAACCCCATTCTTTTTTATAGCCTGGGAGGAAGTTCTATAGGAGAAGAGGTCATGGAGTGCCCAAGGGCTGGCCCTTGAGAAATTCTCAGGGGTGTGTGTGTGTGTGTGTGTGTGTGTGTGTGTGTGTGTGTTATGCATGCCCTCTGCTTTTGTGTTGTGACTTTCCCCTGTCCTTGAGACCAGTCATCAGCAGAAGATCTCCTTGCTTGCCGTTTGGTGTGCTTGGGTTCTGGGCTGAATATGCTGAAGTTTAACATGCTGGGTTCTCGTGTGCCTGTGAAAGAGATGATCAAACAACTCAACAGTTTGAAGGCCTGTAGAATGTTGTGTTCGGGAGAGAACATGTGGGCAGGGCTTTCTTCTAGTCCCCAATGGGTGAGTCTGCTCTCCTTGAACTAAGCAGCTTGGACAGAGGAAGACAGTCCACCAAGAGTTCAACGGTTGGAATTTTGGTATTTGCAGATTAGGAAGCTAAAGTCCTCACCATCCTGTCTTTGGCCATACCTCGGTCTTGATGCTGCTGGTGCGAGAGCCCCAAATTTATTATGCCCCCATCGAGTCATCTCCACGATCATTGCTTCTCATGGATGCACTGCCAGAACTCACCATCTTCCCACTCTGTCTCCTGGGATGGACTATGATCATGGTTTCTAGGCGGTCTGCACCTGGTTGCTTGTTGGTGTCCTCTGTAGGAGAAACACAGTATACTCTCAAATTGACATCTGCTCAACCTGCTGATTTGAAATCCCCAGGCCTCATGACCTTTTGTTGGCAAGAACTCGGGCCATTCAGATCCTCTGCTGTTCACAGCCAATGGCTTTGAGAAACAGTGTGCTCCTTTCTCCTGTGCCTTTGCCTTTTGCATTGGCTTACTGGCCTCTGACACACCAGTTGCACATGTCTCTCCTGAGTCATGTCTTCAATCTTCTCCCATAGTATCTGCAACTTCTTTTATCTTTTGCTGTGGTGTTAATTTGTAGGCTTCAGGTCAATTTCTGCCGAGTTGCAGTTGATGTGTTCATCTTCCTGTTGTGTTCATGGCTGAAGACAAGCCTGGAGTTCTCAGACACTACTACCACCTCACTGTCCTCCCAAGACACTAAAAGTTCTTACTGAGGAATAATCAAGAGTGAATTCTTGCCACTTGCCTCATGTGGCAGTGTTGTGGAGAATATTGGGCTAGGTAATATTTATCATTCAGAAAGACAAATAATATACAGTTTCACTTTCTTGTTGTAGTCAAGAGCTACGGGAAAAAGCAAGGGAAAAAGGGACAAACCACACGGTTCTAACCAGGCACACAAGATTTGGTGTTTGTTAGAAGACAGGTTTGTGAGAATACGTGTTTATCAAAGAGGACAAAAGGCGACATTTTTTGTAGGAAATGTGGTTGGAAGTGATGGAATGTGAGGTTTAAGTCATGTCAAATTGAATTGCTATCCATAAAAGAACAACTTCCTATCTCTTGAAATTTAATTATAAGTCTATGTGAACACACACAGAAAACATCCAGACACAAACACACACACACACACACAGGAGACACACAAAAGATGGAGACAAATTGAGGAATAACACTAAAGGAAGAAACACTCCCAAATAATACCATAAAAAGGAAAGGTACAGAGAATTCGAGTCAGAAACCAACCAAAATAGAAAGTTAACCTCCTACCTATCAATTTTCAGTTCAAGTATTCTGGATAAATTCACCCATCAGTACAAACAGGTACTGGACTGAAAAAATTAAAAAAATAAAAGGCAAAAAACGGTCCACAAGTAAACAATAAAAACTTAACAAGCTTGACCTTATGTCATGAATAGAGATTTCCTCCAACTATAAAGATACATATAGCTTGAAAGTGAAGGAATTTGGAAGACGTAGTTTATGCAATTGGCAAGGAGAAGAGAGCCAAGGAGATGGTGCTTATCCAGATAGAGAGATTTTATGCCTTGCAGAGACAAAAGATTACCGGAAGGAGTTTTGTCTTGATGGAAGCTCAAAACATCAGAAACTTGGAAGGATTGCCAACATATACACCACCAACATGGGTGTATCTAAATGTTGGAAGCATTTACAGAAAGGAAAGGAGGTGGGGACCTCAATCCAGTATTGT